>NC_088381.1:54302651-54605681 GCF_037993035.2 Macaca fascicularis
GGAGCTCATTAAAGTGGTTGCCTGTTGGGAGAATGAGAGAAAAGAGACGGATGAGGGATGAGGCTGAGCGTCTGTGAATGTTTTCAGGATTGATGTTTTTATACTGTTTGATTTTTGAACCATATGAATGTATTAATTATTCAAAATTAAATCAAACAATTAAAAATGAAAAAGATGACATTTATTTCAAGTCCCATGAAGAATTTTTCCCTGAATCCCAGCTACTTACATCATCCCCTGAGAAGCAGCAATGCTGCCTGTTTGCTGAGTGCCTGTTCTGTGCCAGGCATGGTGCCATTCAGTCCACATGCTCCCAAACCCATCGTCAGTGTCTTCCTGACTCTGTGATGGGACCTAAGGCACGGCAGGATTAGGACCAGACCAGGGTCACCTGTGCAGGGTAGAGCAGGGACTCCCACCCAGGTCTGTCAAACTCTATTGCCCTCTGCCCCTGAATTCTAGAGAGTTTGTTCTTGCTTCTATTTTAATTTGTGTAGGATGAAAGGATGGCTCCCTACATATTAACATTGGTGTCTATGGATTTGGAAGTAGGATTCTCTCCATCCCCCATCTGATTTTCTGCAAGTCAATACAGAGTACCTGTGTCATTAAAAAGAAAATATTTAAAAAGAAAACTAAGTAATTCCTGCTTTCAAGACTGAATTGGTGTTTCTACGCCAAATTTGTGGTTTGCTAGCACGCCCTTTCCACACACTGTGCATACTTTGTGGTACATGGGCCTCTGGTGACCAAGAACTTGGTTCATCTGTGCCCGTTCCACAGGACGTGTCTGGCTGCTCAGGTGTTAGAAGATTGCAGAGGTTTGTGGTCTTGCTTGCTCTGCTTTTGCGATGCCTGCAGATGGTCACTGCCAGGATTTGCTAGCTGCAGGGTTCTGGGTCGATTTGGTGTTCTTAATTCAATTTTATTCTTGATAAAAAACAAGATCTGCTTCTTGATGACCTGCTTTGTGCTCCAGTCCCCAGGAACCCACGTGCTTTTCCTGGCTGCTCCTGGCATCTACACAGAGCTAGGGCAGCCCCCGGGATGGAGAAGGAGGGCCTTTCTTTGGGCTTTGGAGGGTGGGTGAGGATTTGAGATGTCAGGAGGACAAACGGCACTCAAGGTGGGAGGCACGGCATGGGCAAAGGTGTGGAAGGGGGTTTGGAAGACAGTTTTCTGGCCCAGAGCATTGTGCAAGGTGACTGGTAGGAAGGGAAGGCACGAGCTGGATTATGAAAGGTCTCTGCCCTAAGTGGTGGCAGGGATACTTTCTTCTGCCTTTCTACACCCTCTCTGGTGGTGGCTGTTTCCTCTCGTGCAAAAGAAAACAGAGGCTGCAGGCTGTGAGTGGGATGCCCTTCCTCCTCACCCAGAGCCTGGCTGACGCTGCAAACCACACAATGGAGGGAACTTTGGGTGGAAACCAAGACTGCCTCTGCTTCCAGCTAGAGAGAATGATGCCCTGGGCCCTGGGCCGCCCACACCGGGACTCCCATTTGGGTTGGCTCTGGAAGGTTCCTCCCTCACAGACTCAGTAATGACCCATCCTCCAGGCTTAGAAGGAAATGGCTTCTTGAGAGGCCGAGGCGAGTGGATCACCTGAGGTCAGGCGTTCGAGACCAGCCTGGCCAGCATGGTGAAACCCTGTCTCTACTAAAAATACAAAAAATTAGTGGGGCATGGTGGCTCGTGCCTGTAACCCCAGCTACTCAGGAGGCTGAGGCAGGAGAATCGCTTGAACCCAGGAGGTGGAGGTTGTAGTGAGCTGAGGTTTCACAATTGCACTCTAGCCTGAGCAACAAGAACGAAACTCCGTCTCAAAAAAAAGAAGAAGGAAGCGGGCTTCTTTGAAGCCTCACCCAGCCCTCACCCACACTTGCTGGATGGCCTTGGAGAATCATTTTCCCTTTCTGAACCTCAGTTTCCTCATCTGTAGGATGTCAGGGTCATCATCACTTAAGATAAGGGCTTTGAGGATGGGGTGGCTCAGGGCAGTACTAAGGGACCACCTCCTCCTGCGGCTCAGGGCAGCGCTAAGGGACCACCTCCTCCTGCAGCTCAGGGCAGTGCTAAGGGACCACCTCCTCCTGCTCACCATAGTGGGGTAGCAGACCAGGAACAGGTCCCAGGGGACCCAGATTTATAATTGGATATGCACCTATAGGGTGAGCCTTATACATAGATCTTGCTGTTTCCAGAATGCCTCCTCCACTGATGTTCAGCGTTGCATGTTATACTCCACCATTAGAGAATCATTCCTTTGGTTTCAAATAACAAGATGATCTATGTTATCTCACTGAATTCCAGCAATAGTCCTGTGAGGTCAGTATTCTTATTACTGTTTTACAGAGAGGAAACTGAGCCTCATGGAAGGGATGTGGGCCTGGGGGATGCCACAAGGATGGAATTTCGGACTGGGCTAGGCCTGGATGCCACCTTCCCAGGTCTGGGTCAGAGAGCCCTTTGCAGTTAATGGGAGGGTGTGGTGGTTTTCTGAGGCCTGGCACACTGAGCAATGGGTGATGGAGCAGGCAGGAGAGTGACAGCTCCTCCCACTTGTGTTGACAGGCCACCCACCATTGGGCAACAGGAAGTGCCAGCTGGAACCCTGGAGACCAGCAACCAGTGTGGGGATGCGGTGGTCAGATGGAACTCAGGGCTTCCCAGCTGTGGAAACAGGAACGGGAAACAGTCACACTGGGGAGGAAGTGAGGGGGTGATGGGCTGAGGCAAGAGCATGCCTGCATGGCTAGAGAGAGTGACCAAGGTTGAGAGTAGTTGGAGATAAGGTCAGAAATAGAACAGCGGCCAGGCGGGGTGACTCATGCCTGTAATCCCAGCACTTTGGGAGGCTGAGGCGGGAAGACCACTTGAACCCAGGAGTTCAAGACCAATCTGGGCAACATGGTGAAACCACTTCTCTAAAAAAAAAAAAAAAGAAAGAAAAAAAAGGTACAAAAATTAGCTGTACCTGGTGGTGCACACCTGTAGTCTCAGGTATTTGGGAAGCTGGAGTGGAACGGTCACTTGAGGCCAGGAGTTGGAAACTGTAGTGACTGCATGATCGCACCACTGCACTCCAGCCTGGGCAAAAGAGCAAGACTGTCTCAAAAAAGAAAAAAAAAAGAAAGAAAAGAAATGAAGCAGAGAGCCAGACTGTAGGACTGTCATTCTAAAAAATCCCAATGCCTAGGCCACACCCAGGTCAATTACATCCCGATTTCTGGGAGCAGGACCTGGACATCAGTATTTTTCAAAGTTCCCCAGTGCCTCCATGTAGAACTTTAGGTTGACAGGCGTCAACATAGATAATTGTGGTAATTAGTTACCATTGCTGGCCGAGCGTGGTGGCTCATGCCTATAATCCCAGCACTTTGGAAGGCCAAGGTGGGAGGATCACCTGAGGTCAGGAGTTCAAGACCAGCCTGGCCAACATGGTGAAACTGTCTCTACTAAAAATACAAAAAATGTAGCCAGGTGTGGTGGTGCGTGCCTGTAATCCCAGCTACTCGAGAGGCAGAGGCAGGAGAATTGCTTGAACCTGGGAGGCAGAGGTTGCAGTGAGCCAAGATTGTGCCACTGCACTCCAGCCTGGGGAATAAGAGCTCAATATCAAACAAAACAAAACAAAAATTACCGTTGCTAACAATGGGCATACATCTGGTTTGTACCATTTTCATGACCTCATTTGACTCACCTGAGTGAGCAGAGGTTAAAAGTTTTGGGAGTGGTGGTAATTATATGTAACATAAAATTGACCATTTTAACCATTTTTAAGTATTGATTCAGAGGCATTAAGAACATTCACTATTTCCTGAACTGCTTCATCATCCTGAACAGAAATTGTACCCATCAAACAATAACTCCCCACTCCTTCACCTCATACCTTGTTCTACCTCGATTCTACTTTCTAGCTCTATGGATTTGCCTATTCTAGTCATCTCCTATAAGTACAATCAGATAATATTTGTCCTTTTGTGTCTGGCTTATTTCAGTTAGCATAATGTCTTCAAGGCTCATCCATGTCATATCATGTGTCAGAATTTTCTTCCTCTTTATAACAAAATACTATTCCATTCTACACATATACTTTATTTTGTACATCCATTGATCCATTGATGGCCACTGGGCTGTTTCTTTGAGCTATTGTGAATAACACTGCCATGAACATCTGTGTACAAGTACCTGTTGAAACCCTGCTTTCAATTTTTTTATATATATACCTAGGAGTGGAATTGCTGGATCGTATGGTAATCCTTTATTTAACTTTTTGAATAACTGCCAAACAGTTTTACATTCCCATCGACAATGCAAAAGGGATCCAATTGCTTCATATCTTTGCCAACTCTTGTTAATTTATATTTTTTTTTAAATCATAGCCACCTTAGGAGGCATGAAGTGGTATCTCATCACAGTTTTGATTTACATTTCTCTAATAATTAATGATGTTGAGCATCTTTTCATGTGTTCATTGGGCATTTGTATACCTCCTTTGGAGAAAGTCTATTTAAGACTTTTGCCCACTTTTGAATTGGTTGTCTTTTTATTGTTGAGCTGTAGGAGTTCTTTATATATTCTGGATACTCATCCTTTATCAGAGATATGATTTGTAAATATTTTCTCCCACTCCGGAGTGTCTTTTCACTCTTTTGATATTGTCTTTTGATGCACAAAAGTTTTTCATTTTGATGAATGCAATGTGTCTACTCTTTGTTTTGTTGCCTATGATTTTAATATCATATCTGAGAAATAATTGCCGAGTTAAATATCATGAAGTTTTTCCCTATGTTTTCCTTTTAAAATTTTGTAACTTTAGGTCTTACATTTAGGTGTTCAATTCATCTTGAGTTCATTTTTGCATATGGTATAAAGTAAGGGTCCAGCTTCATTCTTTTGCATGTGGATATCCAGTTTTCCCAACGCCATTTGTTGAAGTCTGTCCTTTTCTCATTGAATGGTCTTGGCACCCCTGTCAAAAATCAATTGACCATATATGTTAGGGTTCATTTCTGAGCTCACTATTTCCATTCTATTGGTTATATGTCTGTCCTTGTGACAGTACCACACTACTTCAATTACTGTAGCTTTGTAGTAAGCTTTGAAATCAAGAAGTGTGAGTCCTCCAACCTTATTCTTCTTTTTCAAGATTGTTTTGGCTCTTCGGGGGCCTGAGTAGAGCTGCTTTTGTTGTTCCCATTTTATAGGTGAGGAGACTGAGGTCTGGACCCTCCTAAGTTTGCCCAACCTGGACTGGCCACGAGTCCATGACAGACTCCTCATCACATTCCCACCGTAGGCACACATAGGGAGACACTTGCTTTAGAGGGCCCCTGGGTTGTGGGCTCCTCCCTGCGATTGCTCTGCCTTCCAGCTCCCCCAAGAAAGTCCATCTATGACGTCTCGACTTCCTTAAGGCCCACCAGCTCTCACTCTTCTTCAAGGAGGGTCTGGAGGGAAGGCCTGGAGGCTGGGTCACCAAATTCCTCAGTGGATCAAGAGAAGACCCTGCAAGGAATTAATGTCTGTCCCAGCCTCAGCTTGCCTGGACCTGAGGAGCCTTTAAAAATCAGGACTTCTGGCCCTGTGCAGTGGCTAATGCCTGTAATTCCAGCACTCTGGAAGGCTGAGGCAGGTGGATTGCTTGAGCCCAGGAGTTCAAGACTAGCCTAGGCAACATGGCAAAACCCAATCTCTATGAATAATACAAAAATTAGCTGGGGCATGGTGGTGCACACCTGTGGTCCCAGCTACTTGGGAGGCTGAAATGGGAGGATCACTTGAGCCCAGGAGGTTGAGGTTGCAGTGAGCTGTAATCATGCCACTGCACTCCAGCCTGGGCAGTTGCCGCCCAGGCTAGAGTACAGGGGCGCGGTCTCAGCTCACTGCAAGCTCTGCCTCCTGGGTTCATGCCATTCTCCTGCCTCAGCCTCCCGAGTAGCTGGGACTACAGGTGCCCGCCACCATGCCTGGCTAATTTTTTGGATTTTTAGTAGAGACGGGGTTTCACTGCGTTAGCCAGGATGGTCTCGATCTCCTGACCTCGTGATCCACCCATCTCGTGCCTTGTGTGTCAGGCTGCAGAAATTTCATCCCAGGCCTCAGATAACTCCCAGTCCTCAAGGGAAGGAGCTTGTACTCAGGGTCCAGCCGTCTTTTTGTTTTGTTTTGTTTTGTTTTGTTTGTTTTTCGAGACAGAGTCCTGCTCTCTTGTCCAGGCTGGAGTGCAATGGCACCGTGTCGGCTCACTGCAACCTCCATCTCCTGGGCTCAAGCAATTCTCCTGCCTCAGCCTCCCGAGTAGGTAGGATTACGGGCACCTGCCACCACACCCAGCTAATTTTTGTATTTTTAGTAGAGATGGGGTTTCATCATGTTGGCCAGGCTGGTCTCGAACTCCTGACCTCAAGTAATCCACCCGCCTCGGTTTCCCAAAGTGCTGGGATTACAGGTGTGAGCCACTGCACCCGGCAGTCTTGATTTGAGTCCTACCTCTGTGTAGGCTGAGAGTAAAATGTTAAATAATGAATGGTCCCAGAGAGCACCAGACTCCTCACACAGCCCAGCTCCCCAGGCCTGGGGTAGGGGGAGCATCTGACTCTACTTAGAGCCATGTTTCTCCGCAACGTGGCTCTGTGCAACATGTCCACTGGCTGTGTTGGGCAGAGTAGAGCAATTTCCCAGGCTCCAACATAGAAGCCTTTACTTGGCAGGCGCCATCTTTGTCTCTCACTCTGACCTTAGAGCCCAGTGGCCCGCTTTGATCCTACTACACTCATGCGTGGCCCTGGGGAGCCCCTCAACTCTCTGAGCCTTGGTTCCTTGTCTGTAAACATTGTAGTAGTAAACCAACGTTAGAGGATTGCGAGTGGAGACGTGCAGGTTAACGGCCAAGCAAGGATAAGGAGCCCCGCATGCCGTCCCCTGCAGGTGCGGAGTCCAACTAGCCCCTAGGCACGGAAGGCCTCAGGCTCAGCTCCGAGGTCCTGAACCTGCTGAGGCTGGCAGAGGGGGCTAAAGGGCCTCCAGAGGCTGCAGGGGTCTCTCCCTGCCTTCAGGGAAGGGCATGGGCATAGGAGTGGGGCTCCCCTGAAGCTCTAGGGGCCCATCTCTGTCTCTTGAGCAAGTCCCAAGCCCAAGGGAGCCTGCCAGCCCTCACACCTACAGCAATTCACAGCCGCAAAGCAAGACACCCCATATCAGCCCTATAAGGGCTTAGGAGTCCACATATTCTCCCCAATTTACAAATGAAAAAATTGAGGCCATAGAGTGGGAGCCACTAGTCTAGAGAAGTGTCCCAGCTAGGATGAAACTCAGTTCTTGTAAACGCCCCTTCCCTGGGCTCCTCTCAGTTAACATGCATGAATCCTTTCGGCTGCCCTTCCAGGAGCCCAGTGAGCGTCAAGTGCCCTGCATGAGGCTCCTGCAGATGTTGTCCATTTAGTCCTCAGAGCCCCTGGAAGTGGATGATGCTCTCATCCCCATCTTACAGAGGAGGAATCTGGGCCCAGGAGGTTTGTGACTCATGCAGACTGTATGGAACGGGCCAGAACCATAACCCAGTGCCTGAGCCCTGTCACGCCCCACTGCCTGGACTCGCTGTGGGCCTGTGCTCCCCTGGGACATCCCTGGCAGGTGTAGGTGGTGTGGGAGGGCAATGCCTGGGGACGGGGGTGTGCAACAACAGTGCCTGGACCACTGGTACCCCTGGCTGGTCACTCACAGGCAGGAACCCATGTAGCAAGGAGCCCTGCTCTTCCTGTGAAGACAGCTGGACCCCTCCTGGCTGGTTATAGGGTCAGTGCCTCCTCCAGGGCTCAGGGTCTGGGGTGGCTCAGCTCCATCCTCCCCTGCATCAGTCACCCCCAAGGGCCCACGGCCTCCCTTCCTCACTTGCCCTCACTGTCGGCCTCTGCCTCCTGCCTCACCCACTGCTGGATCCTAGTGAGCCCCCGACTGCCAAATCAGCTTGGCAAGGGCTGTGCACAGCTGTGTGACCTGGACGAGTCACTGTTATCCTCAGTTCCTCACCTGCCTGAAAGATGGGACAGTAACAGCACAGTACTGACTTGACAGGGTTCCTTGAGGATTGGAGGGCATCATGCGTGAGAGCCCCACCAGGCACCCTACCCACTTAATCCCTTCCCCTGAATCTGGAACCTGGTCCTGGTTCCTATGACCTCCTGGGAAGGTCCTGCCCCTTGCTGTGCATGACTTGGCTCTCCTCAGTCTAGCCTCAGGCCACCTTTACAGACACCTGCTCCATCTCTCTGCACCTGTCTCTGTTACCTTGAAGCAGGCTTGCACAGGAACAGCACTAGCACTGGACTTCCAGGCAGCTGAGCCTGAGGGGCGTGTCTCCATCTACCTCTGGCCATCTTGTGTTTGCTCCTTGCCTCCTCTCTCACTTTTCTTCTCTTTTCTTTTTCTTTTGAGACAGGGTCTTACTCTGTCACCCAGGCTGGAGTGCAATGGCATAATCTCGGCTCGTTGCAGCCTCTGCCTCCCAAGTTCAGGCGATTCTCCTGCCTCAGCCTCCAAGTAGCTGGGATTACTGGCGTGTGCCACCACACCCAGTTAATTTTGTATTTTTAGTAGAGACAGGGTTTCACTATGTTGACCAGGCTGGTCTCAAACTCCTGGGCTCAAGTGATCTACCCCCCTCAGCCTCCCAAAGTGCTGGGATTTCAGGTATGAGCCATCATGTCCAGCCCTCTCTCACTTTTCTGCATGTTTTGGTTTCATGACACAGGAGAAAGAAGTGGGAATTGGGCTGGCCCCATGAGAGTGCAGGAGGGAAGGAGGCAGGGGAACTGAGGTAGTGGGGCACTTTCCTGCCTCGTCATTGAAAAGGCCTATTTAAAAGAACAAAGCTTTCAAGCCAGACAGACCTTGGTCAAAAGCCAGACGCCCATAACATTAGAGAGAGTCATCTCTCTTGTCGTCACCTTCCTCATCTTCATGACAGACAGCTGCCTCGTGATCAGTATTGCTGAGGGCAGGTGCCACACTCATGCGCAGTGTGTCCTTGTCCAGTGCCTGTATTGTCCCCTTAGTGGGACCCCTGGGAGTCCCTGGAAGCTCACAGGGCTCTGATGGGGCCCCTGTCAGCCATGGGCCTGTGGGCCTCCCAGCACAATGGAGCCCAGCCCAGGCATCTTCGGGGCCCGGCCAGCTGGGCTGCTCAGGTGAGGGTCTCTGTAAGGCCCAGTAGAGGCCATCAGACTGGGACTCGGAGGAGAACCGTGGAACTCTGGAAACTCATTTCTAATCTCAAGGTCCTGTCAGCCCAGGTGAACACAGAGTTACTCATCTGACAACATTAATGCACATTTGTTCTCTAAAAACTGTCTGTCTTTGCCTTCTTGGCCCTCTCTGTTCAACACTTACCCTGGGCCATCTCAGACAGCTGTAAGTCATCCTTGTCCCATATTTATTTGCTTATCCATGGATCCCAGCAGCACTTGGGTCAGGGAACCCCTAAACAGCAAGTCTCTAGTTTCACATCTGAGGCTTGAGTCCTCTCTGTGGAACCAGACCTGCTTACAGACTGTAGTGATGGGCGCTCTCCACCTGTCAAAGCACCCCGCCCTCTTTCCATACCTGCAGCCACTCGGGCTCCTGGGAAGCCTTTCCTTGCATTGACCAGGAGTTGGCCTCCCTGTCTCTGCCCCCATGAGTCCTGGCCTGGGCTGGGAAATGCCAGTCACTAGTGCTCCCTCTGCTCCTGATGCCCTCACAGAGATCTCCAGGTGAGACTGGAACCTCAGCAGTTCCCTCACAGCTTTGGCTTGGAACCCTCCTTCCCTCCCTATCACCTCCTCCCAAATACTCTGGGTAAGCAACTGCCTTGTTTACTGAGGGCTCTGGCCATCCATCCATCCATCCATCCACCCACCCACCCATTCACCCATCCACCCACCCATCCATCCACCCACCCACCCATTCACCCATCCACCCATCCATCCATCCACCCATCCACCCATCCATCCATCCACCCGTCCATCCATCCATCCACCCACTCATTTACCCATCCACTCATCCACCCATCCACTCATCCACCCACCCATCTACCCATCCACCCATCCACCCATTCACCCATCCACCCACCCATCTACCCATCCACCCATCCACCCATTCACCCATCCCTCCATTTGTCCACCCGTCCACCAGTCCACCCATCCACCCACCCACCTATCCACCCATCCATCCATCCATCCACCCACCTACCCATCTACCCATCCACCCATCCACCGACCCATCTACCCATCCATCCATCCATCCATCCATCCATCCATCCATCCATCCATCCATATTGTACCTGAGTGGTTCTTTGCCTGCCTCAATTTGCCAACCAGTAATGGTAGAGAGGAGTCCCATTGTGGGGTATTAACTGTAGAGCAGTGGAATGAGTCTGGTTGCTACTCATTGACTTAGCATGCCTCAGTTTCCATATCTATACAATGGGGATGATAATTCCTGCCTCAGAGGACTGTTGTAAGAAGTAGAGGAGACCAGTATGTCTGGCTTCCTTAAAGGTGCTGGGTAATGGGTCACTGAATCTGCAAGCAAATGATCTGGTCCCCTCCATGGGGCATCTCAGGAAGCAGCAGTCATAAGGCCTTGTCCTCTTGAGGGCCTCACCGAGGCGCTTCTCCAGCCTGTCACTCAGTGTGTCTGTGAGCAGTGTGGTGTGTAGGCACCAGGTGCCAGGATCCAGTGGGGAACCTGAAAGACCCCCTCTGCCTCCATGGAGCTCAGCCCTTCCTACCCCAGGTTCTCAGTCCACAGAAGACAAGCAACAGGAAATAGGTGCTAGCAAACCCACAGTGTCAGCCACACCGGCTGCAGAAGTCACTGCTGGTATGAGGGAGGAGAGCACCCCAGCACCATGCGGCTCCACAACTGCCATCCAAAACAGCTGGGCCTGACTCCCGAGGCGTCTGAGATGACAGGACAGGCAGGGAATCTACACTCCCTGTTCTGTTTCTTCACCCACCAATAAAAGATAATCTTTTTAAAAGGTTTTTTTAAAAAGGAAGGACCTATCAACCCAAGAGCGTGTCAGCCATTAGAAAGATTTTCAGCAAGAATAGGAAGCCTTTTACCAGATGGTTTTTGAACTTGGTAGGGTGCAAGCAGAAACATTTTTCTTTCCTCTACCTTCCAAATCCGCTGCTAGGTCTTGCCTCCCCACCTGTGGGCCCATGCTGGAGCTTTCCTAGTCATCTTCAGGTGTAACCCAATCCAGTCCAACCTAGTGTCACAATTTCACTCTGTCATTCAATGTAAAGCTCCCCAGTCCCCCGACTTTTATTGGAAGCCTCTGATGGGGAAAAGAGAACAGGGTCGGTTTCCTCCCTTGCCACGGGGTACCCACACTGCACTGCCAGCTGCCTCTGGGGTCTCCATGGGTGGGGTGGGGCACGGGGCCATGACTGTAAAGGGGAGAAACGTCTCATTGCCCTGGTATTCTTGTAACTGGTGACAGCGAATGCACACAGGTCAGCCCTTTCTCTCCCTGGCACCTGGGCAGGTTTTTTGGTGACCCTGCCCCGCTACAGTCCCTAACCACTCCGTTCCCTACAGCCTTCCACTTCCAGCCCCTCCCACTGCACCCAAGAGTCTGCTCCACTCAGCTGCTCCTTAGGGTCCCTCTCTCCCTGTCAGGCTGTTCTCATGGACAGAATTACCAGGCAGCTCTTCCTGGCTACCTTCCACAGCCCCCACTTGGTTCCCAGGGAAGATTTCGGTGCCAATTCTTGGACATAGCAGATGGGAACTGGGACCAAAACCCAGGCGTCCCCCTCCAAGGTTGGAGGCTTAGCTGTCCTCTGATAGATGGTGTATTCTGGAGTGCCAGGCAAGCGAGCGTTTGAAAAAGGCTTTGCTCTGCTTTAAATGGACCCTCTGGTGGAGGAAGGTGCCTAAGGCGAGAGGGGAGGTGAGGAGGTGACTCACTTCTTCCAGCCTGGCCCCTGCTGAGGGAAGGTGTTTCTGGTGGGGGAGGTGGCGGACAGGCGGGTAGGGCTCGGGGAGCTGCTGCTCGCTGAACTGCCACTGGGTGACAGGCCCTGAGTGTGGGGCCTTGCAGAGAGGCGAAGTAATGGGAAGTTAACAGCCAAGATCGTGGCTTGGGATATCTGGGTTATATCCTGGCTGCATCCTGCAGGTCCCTGGGCAGACTGGGTAACCTCTCTGGGTTACCCTTTCCTCATCCATAAAATGGCAGTCATCATCCCTAGCCCAGTATCCGCCTTGTGGTGAGCCCTGATCTTGAGTCCACTGTTCTCACCTATGCACACCATTTCACTTGCTTCTCAGGACACCTCTCTGTGGTGAGAACTATTAGGCCCATTTTCACAGGGAAGGAAACAGGCTGAGAAGGGCCAGGGTCACGGGAGGTGTGAACCCACATCTAGTCGGTCAGACCCTTCCCAGCCTCTCAGACAGGCCCTAGGACCCTCTCTGAACTGTGGTCCATACTAACAGGACTGTGCCCTAGAGGGGTGGGCTGTCAGGGCCTGAAAAGGGGTTAGCCTCCTGCCCCCACTTCCACAATGAGGAAACTAGGTCCTGAGAAGTAAAGTGGCTTGCTTCAGGCCCTGATGTCTGTGGTCTCGCCCCTGCAGCCACCAAGAGTGTTATGGGCATGAAAAGGGGGAAGTGGTGGTAGGTACAGAGGGTGCTTCTCCACTCAACCGGTGGGGGTGTGGAGGGCCCTGGTCAGCTCACAGGCCTGGGCCATGGCTCACACCAACACCCACCAGAGAATGAAGCCAGTGGGCTATCTCTGGACAGAACAGGCCACCCAGGCCTTGGCCGCACTGCCTCAAGGCAGAGGCAGGAATATGTTTCCTCCCAAGAGCCTCCTCCTGGAGTTCTGGGATGCAGCCTGGAGCCGATGGCCACACACCATGGATGGCGAGGGCTGGGTCCCACATCTGGCTCAAGTGAGCCTCCCAGAGGAAGGGACTGTGCCCGCTCCCCACCTGGCACCCCTAGTCCAGGACAGGTTGTCCTGGGTGCCACATGGCTGGGCCGTGACCACTGGCTGTTCACTGGTTCTCCAGGGCTGCACTCCTCTGACCCAGCCTGGGCACCAGGCTACCCTCTGTGAATCCACAGTAACCAAATTATAGCCCAAAATACAGCTTTGATTTGAGGTGGAGATAATTTGAGTAATCATTTTCAAGAGTTATTTTTTCGAATCATGTTTGGACGTTCCAAAATAGAAAATGGTTCCTGGGCTGTCTATTAAATGGCTGATGTAGGTATATGGTTTTGGGGACAGGTTGACCTGGGTTCAGATCCCAAACTCTGCCCTTTGCCCATTGTGTGGCTTTGGGCAGTCTCTTTCCCTGCTTGGGCCTCCTGTCCCCATCTTTGCCTCCCAGGATGTGTGTTATGGTCAGAAGATAACGCTATGATACCCTGTGATACCCTGGGTGCAGTGTGTGCCAGGTGGACTTGATAAATAGAGATTTCACAAAGGGCAGGGCCACAGGCAGCATTCAGATGATGGAGGTCGGACAGGAGGAGGGGAGAGGGAGGTAAGAGTGGGGGACAACTAGGGTAGGGCCCCTGGGGGTGATGCTGATGCTGGGCCTTGGGTGGCAGACCCACACGACTGATTAAGTTGTAGGATGGTGGGTTCATTCATTTCCTAAACACATCCTGAGCCTGACTCTCCCAGCTCAGAGCACTGAGTCAGACCCATGCCCTTGAGGAGGTGGCAGGGGTGGGGGTGAAGGAGGAGGACGTGGGCTGGGGGAAGGGGTGCAGGGCTGGGAGCCATCGTGAGCAGCCCCTGGAGAGTCAGGCACTTCCTCGGAACCGCCCAGTCCTTGTGACAGTAGCTCACTCAGCCACAGCCCCTGCCAGCAGCCCAAAGCTCTGAGCGGGGGACTGGGCGGGATCCTGGAGCCTGCAGCCTCTGGGGGCTTGAGCACCGCGGTCGCAGCCTGCAGGGCCTCTCGCTGCTTTCTGACTCCTCCTGAATGGCCAACGTAGGTTCAACTTGCTTCTCTTTCCACTCTGGGGGCCTCCATAAGGACAAAAGAAGGGTTCCCTTGGCGTGAGGGCTGGGTGTGGGCTGGGCTCCAGGCGGCCACTCCAGAGGTATCAGGAATAAATGACAGGTCCCCTGAGAGTCCAGATTCTCGTCCTGACTCTGCAGCCTCAAGCAAGCCATTTCCCTCTCTGGCCTCCGTTTCCTGAGGAGTAAGGGGAGCCGCACAAGGTGGCTCCCGGTTCTGGGGTGGGGGGATCTGTGGCATTCTGACCTGAATGCTGGTATCCCTCCAGGCAGGGGCAGGAGGCTGAAGCCCCAGATTTGTTTTTCTTCCCAGCCGCCGGGGGCTCTGACCTGAGGGTCTGAAGCGAGGGCAGAAGCTCAGGGATGGGAAGGGGAGGGCTACGGGCTGCAAGCAGCTGCCCACCGTAAACCACAGAAATGGAAGCCTGGCCCAGGCTAGCCCAGTGACACCAACCTGGACATGGCCCAGGCTAGCCCAGTGACACCAACCTGGACATGGGGGTGGAGGCCTGCCTCTGAGGCTGGGGGCACAGCTTCTGGCCTTACAGGCTAGACACCCTGCTTGTTGCTCTGTGGGAGAGCTGAGCCTGGGCCAGGCCCTCCTCGGGAATTTCTAGGGATGTTTATGGAGGGGGTAGGAGCTTGGGGTCCTAAGTGTCCTATAGGCCAGGAGAGTCCACCCTTCTGAGCTTGCTGATGGTGGACTGCAGTTGGTGGGAAGCGGGGGTGCTGTTGGGGCAATTTATGCCATTGCTACCCCTCCCTGCTACTTCTGATTCTCCTTAGACCTTGGAGAATACCTTCTCCTTCCAGCACCTGACTCAAATGCCTCTTCCTGCAGAGAGCTCTCCTTGATTTTGACTCCATCCCTGCTCCCCTCACACCCCTAAGGTGGCGTTTGAGGGGAGACATGGGTCAGGGGAAGGAGCACCAGGCTTTACCTGAGTCATGTTAAGTGTGTGCGACCCTGGAGTGTGTGTGACCTTGGAGACTGTAATGTGTGTGGTCAGGGGAGCTGCGACTTCTTGCTCCAGTCTCTGAGGCTTTAGGGGTCCTCAGGGATAGAAAGGAAGACAGACTAGGTGCAGAATGTCAGGCCTGCCTTGGTTCAGTTGGTGACAAAAATCCTGTCTCCCCTGCACCTCAAGCTGCCCTGGAGTAAGCCCACACGCAGCGCCCGGGAGAGCTTAGGGGGTTGTGGCGGGGAGCCTGGCCCTGGGACCCATTCCCCAGGCCTGGGAGTGTCCTGGGAGACCTCTGTTCCTTCATAGTCCTTAAAGACTGCCTCCCTCCCCCAACTCCTCACACCAGCTTCCCACACCAGCAGCTCAGACACACACCTGGAACCCACTGCACAGGGAGAAAGGAGAATTGGGTTGGCCAGAACGACAGCCAGGGCAAGCTGGGCAAGTGCCAGGCAGCAGAGGGTAGCTGTCCCTGGAGAGTTCTCTGAGGCTCCCCACCCCACCCCAGTCCAGAGGTGGATGTAGGGTGTGTTTGCGTGTGCTCTGGCCTTGACTGAAGTAATCCTCCATGACCATCTCCCTGGATCTGCATGAGGGGTGTTTCCTGAGCCCACAGAGAGCCCAGAGTGGCATCTGGCACACGGCTGGTGCCCAAGAAACTGCAATTGCTGTGATGGTCATGGAGACTGCACAGTGCTGAGGCAAAGGGCAGGGACTCCAGTCAGACACCCTGGGGTTCAAGGCCAGGCCAGCCACTTTGTAGCTGGGCCACTCTGGATGCGATCATGTGTCATCCACCTGCACCTCGGTTTCCCCACTTAGCTGAGATAGGGATATTGGAAGGGTGGCACCGTGAGTGAGTGAATTTCAGGGCTGACTGTCATCAGGGGGACTTAAGGGTGGCCCTTCCCATCTGCTATCTCATGCTGATGTGTGTCTTGTCCTGTGAGCTCTGATGCCGGGCCCGGCACCTCCAGCCCTGTCAGCTGGGTGGGGTTCACTTATGTACCTATCACCTCCGCAGATGCGAGGGGACCTCCTGGGTGCCTGTGTAAAGCCCGGTCTGGAGTCCCAAGAGCTTGCCCTGAGCAGGGGAGAGAGAGGCAGGAGAGAGGCTGTTCCTGGAGATGGTGGGAGGGTCCCCACAGGGCTGTGCTTGGTGTTGCCTGGCCGTGGCCCTCATGTGTCCTTCTGTCCTGTGTCACAGTGCAGGGACTTCACAGCCCACACGGGCTACGAGGTGCTGCTGCAGCGGCTTCTGGATGGCAGGAAGATGTGCAAAGACATGGAGGAGCTACTGAGGCAGAGGTGAGCTGCTGGGCAGGCCACAGGGAGCACAGGGCAGGAGACAGGTGCCTTCCACTCAGCTCCTGGGGTAGTGGCCGAGGCCCCCATCCCAGCCAAGCCATGTCAGAACATGTCCCGCTTTAAAAAAACTCTCCTGTGTTCCCTTAAACCTGGGCCTCCCCCAAAGGGGGCAAGTCACTGATGATCTTTCAAATGCCCTTTTTTTTTTTTTGCAGGGCCCAGGCGGAGGAGCGGTACGGGAAGGAACTGGTGCAGATAGCACGGAAGGCAGGAGGCCAGACGGAGATCAAGTAAGAGCTCCCAGGCCCTTGGGCTCACTCCTCTCCTCTGCTGGCAGTTTCTGGGCCTTTAAATGAGGTTTAGGGCTCCCTGGCATGGGGGAGGCTGGGCAGAACCAGGGTAGGTCTGGATTGCTCATGAGGCGTCGGGACTCCTCCTTGGTGCCTGGTTATCGGGCATTCAGGGTGAGGCCAGGTTCTGTGCGGGAGGAAGCCCGAGAGTCTGAGTGCTGGAAAGGGTCTGGGCGGGGGAGACAGGAGGCCATCCATCCTCAGTCATTTGCAGTACAGCCTGCACCAGCCTGGGTGGCCTCCACTGAAGTCCTGAGGGGCAAGTGACAGGCCTCTCCACTGGTGGCCCAAGCCCCCTGCAGCACTGGCTCAGCATGGGCTTCAAAGATGGAGATGTAGCCAGAGACAGGGGTCCAGGAGGGGACACACCTGGGTTCCGGTGCCAGCTCCTCATCCCCCAGCTGTCTGACCATGGGCTGGCTGCTGACACACTCTGTGGCTCCATTTCCTCATCAGTGATGGGATAGTAACGCAGCCCTCCTCAAAGGAAGAAGTGGGCTCAGGGGCTTAGCTGAGGCCTGGTTAGAGGGCAGGCCATCAGGGGAGTGGCTCTGATGAAGCAGGGGTCTCCAGCCCCGCAGGGCTCTGCACGAAGACCGCTGGGGTGGGAGGAGGGGTGAGGAGATCAGGCTGAGTTCAGGACAGAACCACCCTAACAGTGGAGTGGAGGGGCTGCTCTGGGGAAGGCCCCGACTGTCCCCCTGGGTGAGGACAGAGCCAGGTCCAGGGGAAGACAGACCACCGGCCTCCAAGTTCTTGAAAGGTCTCTGCAGAGTCCTCCTGCCGAGGGGCCCTGAGACCTGACCTTGCAGCTGTTGTGGAACCCCTTCCCCTCCTGCCTGCTCCCCCGAAACAGGAACTGAATGTGCCATACTCTGAAGGTCCCCCAAAGACACCAGGCACCCTGGCGGCTCCTGCTTCCAACCAGGAGCCAGAGATCACAGGAAGGCTTAGATGTGGCATGAGCCATGTGTGAGGCCAGAAAGTGTGCACACAGCCCTGGGAGGACGGAGGGCTCCAGGGAGTCCTTAGAGCTCTGGTCCCAGCTCGGCCGATGTGAGCTGTGGGACTGAGGGCAAGTCGCCTAGCTTCTCCGAGTTTGTTTCTCATCTCCCACTCCAGTGAGCCGCTGTACAGATCAACACGAACATGGCCTGAGGGCCTCGCAAGGGAAGGGCTGAGGGCCGGGTGCAGACTGGGCACAGAGGAGGGCTCAGAACATGGTGAGGAGCGAATGGATGTATGCCTTCTGCGGGAAGCAGTGCCCAGAGCTCTCAGTCAGGTGGGGAGCAGCTGTGGGGGCCTGGCAGCACAACCAAGGGAGCCCCTCCTGGCCTCCTGGCCTCCCGGCCTCCCGGCCTCCAGGCCAACTGGAAGATAACTTTTCCAGAAAGAGAGAGTACCTCATGGGGAGAACTCAGAGACTCAGGAGAGGTGGAGAGGGTGGCCCCGGCAAAGCACGATGGGAGCCAGGCTGGAGTGAGTCTGTGTGATGCAGGCTCAGGGGATTGTGAGTCACAGGGGATTTACAGCAGGGAAGGAGAAGCTATTCACAAAGAAAATACAATGGGGGCGGGGGGCAGGGTGGGTCACGGGAAGGGGGAGGTACACAACATCTTGCTCCATTTGTAGAACTAGGAAGGGGCCAGGTGGAGGCGGCCCTGATTGCGCCGTGGTTATTCAAGGCCAGGTGGGACAGGGTCTGCCCTGACTTACCCTTGTGTGGCCCTGGATGATGCTCCCTGTCTGAGGCCAGGGTCTGTACCTGTGGAAGGGGATGGTCACTTGGAGAGGTGTTCTGGGCAGTCACAAGGACAAGCAGAGAGTGCCAAGCCACAGGGGTTCACTGCACACAGTGGGGCTGTCCATAGCGTTGCTGTTGACCCATGTGGCATGAAGTAGTGTTGGTGAGGCCATGCAGCTGTTCCTTACAGTGTAGGCCAAGCATCCATCTTCCATCCATTTAGACACCATTTAATTGAGGACCTACTATGTGTCATGCCCTGGATGGGTCAGGAGGATTCACTAATTTAAAATAAAATAAAATAAAATAAAATAAAATAAAATAAAATAAAATAAGAGGGCTTTGCCATTCCTTAGCCAGAGTCCAGCACACTGAGGGTGACTTCCTTCTCCTTCCTAGTCCTTTGCATTAGGGTCCATTTATGCATCTCCTCCAGGCCCATCTCCTCCAGGAAGCCCTCCCAGATATCCTGCCTTGCCTCACTGTCAGTCTTGGCTTAGACCCGGTTACCCCTACCCATGCCAACCTGAAGGGCTTTTGGTGGGGAAGTGTGAACAGGTGAACAGTGGCTGTGGACCTGTTTCCTCATCTTGGACTCCTTGGGGCTAGGGAGTGTTGGCCCTCAGGAAAGTTGGCCTGGCTCTTCAGCATGGGGGCTGGTGGCCCACCCTCCAGGGCCCATCTCTGAGTAGGGGAAGCTCCTGGCCTCCCTGAGGCCCACAGCTGTCCCCCAGGTCTGTGGGATGCTCATTCCCGGCCCCTTGGAGAACAGGCAGGGGGTTGGGGGATAGGAAGACTAGGAACAGGGTGCAGAACGAGGACAAAAGTCAGGTGGTTAAGTGACCCTATAAATAGCCTAGTGACCCCTGAGGGCGGAACTGGCCAGCTTCCCCAGCCCCACTGCCTGAGGGTGTTGCATTTCTGCACAGTCCCCTGACTTCAAACCAGCCAGGAGCCACCCTCAGGCCTGGAGGCTCAGGCCACTGAAATTAACAGGAGGTTACATCTTAAGTGATTTTTGACATGTACCTCCTTCACATGTTAGCTCAGCAAACATCCATGGGGCAGTGGTAATAGAGGATGGACAAGTAAGACCCAGTCCCCAAACTCCAGCAATCCCCACCAGTGTGAAGGTGCATTTTAAAGACAGCATTAGGGCCAGGCGCTATGCCTCACGCCTATAATCCCAGCAATTTGGGAGGCCGACCTGAGGTCAGGAGTTCGAGACCAGCCTGGCCAACACGGTGAAACCCCATCTCTATCAAAAATGTAAAAATTAGTTGGGCATGTTGACGCGAGCCTGCAGCCCCAGCTACTTGGGAGGCTGAAGCAGGAGAATCACTTGAATCCAGAAGATGGAGGTTGCAGTGAGCCCAGGTCGCACCACTGCACTCCAACCTGGGCTGCAGAGTGAGACTCCGTCTTAAAAGAAAAAGACAGTGTTAGTATTTGCAGGGGGCTTACCAATATTGCTGACGTCATATGTCCAGTCCTGCAGAGACTTTGCCTGACTCTCCAGCCTCTGGGCCTTTGCTCCTGCTGTTGCCCTGTTGCTCCCCTGTCCGGTCCCACCCATCCCTCAAGGCCTGCCTGAAATGCCACCTCCCTCAGAAAGCTGTCACCTCCACTCCCCTATTGCTCCTCCTGCATCAGGTAAGGTGCTGGGGGTGCTGCATGCCCCCGGAAGTTGCACAGGACAGGGGTTTGGGAAACAAAGGAAAATCAAGGCAAGGCCAGCTTCCTGTAAGCCTTCTGTGGTCACCAGTGAGCAGGCACAGCCCCCAAGGGGTGCAGGTCTGAATCCTCACGTCCCTGCCTCACCCCCACTTGCCACAAACCAAAAATGCTGTGGTTTTCCTGTCAGAGAGATTTTTAATTTTTTTTTCATGGTCTCTCTTCCTCTGAACTCAGAGAGAATGACGACATTGCTGAGGATATTGGCGGGAGACAGCCAGGCCCTGTTCCTGTCAGATGTCCCCTGATGCTGGCTCACTGTGGACACAGCCTCAGCACAGGGAGGCGAGAGGGCTACTCCTCTCAGCTGGTGGGCAGGCAGCAGGGACACAGTGGGGACAGAGCAGGAAACACACTGGAAATCTGGACTGTATATGAGCACAGAATTTCAGACTGAGTTTCCTGAGAGCTGAGTCAAAAAGGGCAATGGAATGAGTTACACATGAAGGCGCTGGTGACAGATGGCAGGAGATAGAGGCCTGTGCAGGACCCTGTCCTTGACATGCGATGGAGATGCAGTAGAGGCACTCAGGGAGATCTTGACAGTTTCCCTGCACAGATGGCGGGGAGGAAGTGGGAATTTCATGGGGCAGAGAATGACTTTATGCGGCCCCCAGACCCTCCACAAGATCAGAGCTCAAGGCTGTTCACTTTGGGAGTTCTGGGGCAAAGCTGGGCCCCTCCTCTCATCCACAGAGCTGAGGCTGCCTCCTTGAAATTTTTTCTGGGGCCAAGAAAGGGAGGAGTGTTCTGGGCCTTGTTGTGTGAGCTGAATTAGGGTGGCCTGATGGTTCCAGCAATGGGGACAGGATACCTGGGGCAGGAAGGCCTGCAGCCCAGGTGACAGCAAGAGGGGGCCTGGAGGGACCAGAGCCTGCCTGCCCAGGTGCCCCAGACAGAGGCAGCACCAGCATCTATGCAGCCCCCAAGGCCTAGCCAGGTCATAGGGGCAAATGGGAGTTCAAGGTGAGCACAGACCGTCACTGTCAAGACTGTCCCAGGGGTGGGACAGAGGCCGAATGTCCACCTGGCAGTGCTGTGCATTCAGGCAGGCTCCCAGCTTTCAGGTGGGGGCTGGGAAAAGGCCCAGCAGCTGCCAGAACCTGCGATTCCTTACAGCACCCTGCAGACTGAGACCATGGACCAGGGTGGCCCACAGGTGGGTTTGGGGTTGAGAAAGTCTAGATTATGAGCCTGGGGACAATGAGGAGGAGAGCCGGAGAGCCAGGCATTGCCCCTGTCCTCAAGGGCTCATGGTTCAGCAGGGTGACAGACATCCACTGGGTCAGTCCAAAGTGACATCAGTGCTCAGAAAGGACAGGAGAGGATGCCAGGCAAAGATGCTGTAATGGAGATGGGCACATGCAAAGGCCCTGAGGCAAGACGGAGCCTGGCACCTGGAAGGAATGGGGGGAGGGGCAGAGAGCAGGGCTGACAGGTGGGAGGTGGAGGTGGTAGGGCAGGGGCTGCAGCGGTGGTGGCAGCTCGCGGGGGACAGGCATGAGATTTAGGAGATAAAATAGAAGGTGGAGGCAAGGAAGGGAGAGGACAGAGCCCGGGGTGACTCCTGGACTTCTGGTGTGTATAACTGGTGGTCAGCAGTGTCTTTGCTGAGAGGGGAGCCCTGGGAGAGGAGAGGTTTGCAGGACAGGTGCTGAGTCCGGTTTTGGACATGCTGAATTTGAGGTATCTGTCAGATGTGAGGCCCAAAAGCTGAGGGCTGGGCAGTGGATGTGCAGGCCCTGGGCTCTGGGAGGGGCTGGGCATGCTGTGGTCATGAAGGAGGTGCGGCTGGAGGGTGGTGTGTGTGAGGGCTGGGTTGAGGGTGGGGGGACCACGCTGTGACTGGAGGCCTCTAACTGAAAGAAGGGGACTGAGCTGAGAGGCGAACTGACAGGAAGCTGAGGGATTGGAGGTGTCACTGCTGGTGAGGAGTCAGAGAAGAGTCCTAAGTCCCACAAGGGAAGGTGGGATCACCACACAGCCACCCCTCTCCATCCTCTCCGTGGGTTCTGCCTCTTACTGTAGGGTGGCCACGGGTGCAGCTTCTTCACTCCTGTGACCCTTGGCTTCTCATCTGTGAAGTGGGATAAATAAAGGCACCTGTGCCAGCAGAGTTGCGAGGAGGTCTCGTCACTCAGGCCAGCAGTTCTGACGTCTGGATGGGCATCAGCAGTGCTTGGGGCCGGGCCCCAATCGGAAGCCTCAGACTCAGGAGGTCGGGGAGGAGCCTGAGAATCTGTATTTCTAACAGGCTCCGCGGATGCTGATGCTGCTGGTCTGTGGACCTCACTTTGGGATCCACGAGTTTAGGGCGAGGGACCTGGCCCCCACAGATCTCCCCTAGACCTGGATCCCCACGCTCCTGCCAGGCTGCTGTTCCTCCTTGGCCTCTGCTTCCCCAGGTGTCTACTGAGAGGAGAAGTCCCCTGAGAAGCCTGCCTGGTGTGCTGCCAGCGCCACACAGGGCTGTCCGGTGGGCGTCATGAGGTCATGTAGCCGCCAGGGGGCAGCCGAGCTGCTCCACAGAGAGGCTGAAGGGAGAGTCAGATAAAATACTGGATGCCCAGGTGAATGTGAATTTCAGATAAACAACAAATACTTTAAAAATAAAAATGCGTTTTAAATACTACAAGGAGCATACTATCTTCAGAAAGTGCTCGTTCATCCGAGATTCACATTGCACTCGCTGTCCTGTCTTTATGTGTTCATTCTGGCAGCCCCCACCCATCATTCCCTGCCTCCTATATGTGGTGCTGGGCCCTCCTCTCCCTCCCTCCCTGGCAGACAGTGCCCACCTCTCACCTCCTGCGCCCTACCCTGCTGGCCTCTCCCACGGCCATCCAACCTCCTCCAAACATTCCCTGGGCCACCTACTGAGAGCCCATCTGAACACTGTCCCCTCCCCTGCAGCCTCACCCTGGGGGCATTTGGTACTTGCAGAGGAGGAGAGAGGGCTGTGAGTGTGGGAGAGGAGTTCAGGGGAGGGAGGCAGGGTCCTGAAGACAATCCCCTCTTCTCTAAGAATGCAGCCAGGGGCACAGATGGTTGGGGGGTGGGGCATCAGTACCTCCTTCTGCCACATTGCAGGGGGTTGATCGCTTTAATTTGCGGAGAGCTTTGCCTTCCAGAAATCAGTTTGGGGCCCCAGTGGATGGTCACCATCTGGCTAAAGGGTCCCTTGGTTCTAGAGTGACCCAGGGTCTTCCCACCAAAATAAAAGTACTCCCCACCCCCCTCCCCGCCCCAGCCGGGGACGGCCTGGACTTCAGGTTCCCGCTGTGCTCTCCTCCTCCTGACCTGGACCCGTCTGTTTTGCAGCTCCCTGAGGGCCTCCTTTGACTCCTTGAAGCAGCGTAAGTCCCCCACCCTGGGGCAATGGGATCTTTTGGGGCTGGTGGAGGGTTTGGGGGGACAGAAGATGAGGTGTTGGGGCTGGGGCTGGGCTGGCCCAGACAGGGGCGAGTTGTGGGTGGCTGAGGCCCATCAGATCTGACACTGGGGACCAGTATCCATGCTCTGCCCCCAAGAAATGGAGAATGTGGGCAGCTCACACATCCAACTGGCCCTGACCCTGCGTGAGGAGCTGCGGAGTCTCGAGGAGTTCCGTGAGAGGCAGAAGGAGCAGAGGAAGAAGGTGAGGCAGGTGTAGGAGGCAGGGGAGCTGCTCCCCCATTGCCAGCCTCTCAGTTGCTGTGGGGGTGGGGGGCTGACCCTCCTGGTAGAGTCAGTGGAGGGTGGCAGGGGGTGGTGGTGGGACAGTACCCCAGGCTTTGGGGCTTGAGGGTAATCTGAAGTGGGTGGGGAGGGCAGAGGCCTGGCCACTGACACCAAGGCCAACTCTTAGTCCCAGAGCCCTGTAGAGGGTCCTTCCCGCCAAGCTGCCTCACACCTAGGAGGATCCTACTACGGAAGACTCTAGAGGGTCTGTAGCGACTTGGTGGTGTCCAGAGGAGGCAGTCTAAGTTGTGGGGGTCACTGGAAACTGGTCTTGAGTCCAAGGATCGGGGCTGATTGTCCTGGAAAAAGGCAGACTTGCAGCCAGTCACCCCACAGGACTGCCAAGGCTGAGGGGTCAGACACAGACGGGTGGGAGAGTTGTGTGGCATTGCTTAGCATCCAAAGGTACTTCTCACCCATATGTAGGGCATGGCCATCCCGAGACAGAGTGACTGCATGAAAGTGAGGTCCCCATCATGGGAGCTGTGTAAGCACAGGCTGGCAGCTGCTTGTCAGGGAGGCTGCAGGGCTGGGGTTGGGGATGGGTTCCCTGGAGGGCAGGCAGGACGAAGGCTGGCTTGGAGGCTGGGCTTGGGCCTGTGAGGATGGGGGCTCAGCCTCTCAGGGCCGTAGTGATGAGGGTGGTGCCCTGCATAGGCTGGGAGGGCAGCACACAGACCCGCTTCTTGCTTGGGGAGGAAGGATCATTGTATACTGGCCGAAGAACTGAAAATGAAGACACAACTGAGCCTTCAAGGGGAGGAAGCTGTATCTGAGGCTGGGGCCAGGCTGGGCCTGGGTGTCCTGGCCATACCAATTCCCATCTCTGTGCCTCAGTTTCCCCCTCACAGGATGGGACACATATGTCTACCTCCCAAGTGCTGAGAACTCAGCCCAAGCCATGCTCCCCTCAGTCTCCAGACAGGGCTTCAGCTCTGGTTAGCGGTTCTGCTGGCAGAAATGTCGCGTGGCTGCCTGTGCCACCTGCCCGTCTGCCAGCTGGGTTTTCAGGATTCTAAATGTGGGGTTCTGAGCAGACAGTGGGTCCCCAGAAGCCAGCCCAGGCTTGAGGTGCTACAACAGACACCCTCTCTGAGTTGGGACCTGCCCACAGAGCCTGCAGAGAGCCTGCCAGGACGGAGGGACTCCAGCCCTGCTATTTTGAGCCATCCTGTGGCCAGAGGAGCTGCGCTGGCTGCAAAGGCTGTTTTGGACAGAGCACTCCTTCCCCAAGTGGCCAGGGCCCCGCAGGCAGAGTGCTGTCTTGTGGAGTGTGCCATGTGTGTCTGAGCCTCTGTGTGTGTGTGTGTGCCACAGAGCAAGGACACATGCTCACAGGAGTGTACACGTATGCCCACGCTCCCCTGCATATGCCTGTGAGCATGTGTCCTTGTCCAGCCCTGCTTGGGTGTTTTAGGGTGTGTGTGTGTGTGTGTGTGTGTGAGTGCCTGTGCCTCGCTGGTCTCCCAGCTGGCACAGAACCCCTCCCCTGAGACCCCAGGCACAAACTGGCTCAGTTCTCCTCCTACCTCATAACCCAGTCGCTTTCCTGCCTGTTTTGCCTTCTGTATCAGAACAGGAAGCCTGGGAGGTGAGGGGAGGCTTGGCCCCAGACCTTGGCACAGGGGCCCAGTAGCCACTGTGCCCGCCTGTGGCCTGAGGTTGTGTGTGGGTGACTGTGGGAGTGTGTACTTATGAGTGGCATCTGTGGGTGTGCACAGGGATGCCTGTGATTATGCGTGTGCGCAGCTAGGGATGGGGCCGATGTGCCTCCGAGTTAACGTGGAGCTCTGCATGTATGTGTGTGTCATAGTGTGCATACATGTGTGAGCAACTATGATGCCTGCAGAGGCTCTGGGATGCAGGATGAACGACTGTGTGTGCACATGTGTGGGGCTGGGAACTCCCCAGCTGGAGATGAAGCTCTGGCCAAGGTCTGCAGCCAGGACCTCAGGGCACACCGATGCCCTGGGCTTGTCTTCCATTGTGAGGGTCACTGTGAAGCAGCAGACTCTGGGGGAGGGAGGGCAGCCTGTCACCCCCTCTCCAGAGCCAGGAGAGGTGCTGCGCCTCATCCCAGGGACACCCCGTCCTCTTGGCCTAGGGGAGCCTCCCGAGGCCGCTGCCCTCGGCTCAGAACCTCGTGTCCCCTGCAGTATGAGGCCGTCATGGACCGGGTCCAGAAGAGCAAGCTGTCGCTCTACAAGAAGACCATGGAGGTGAGCGTCAGGGCCCGGGGCCGCGGCCTTCCCTCCAGGAGCTGAGAAGGGCTCAGGGTGCGATCCTGGGCTGTGGACCCAGGCAGGGCATTTGGAACAGGCTGGCCTCGGCCTTGGTCCTGCAGGGCGCACCAACCTACGGGGTGCTTGGGCCTGCGCTGGGCGCCATGGTCCCGTGGGGATGGGCCCGGGCCCTTTCCTTGGGTGCTCGTGAATGAAGGGTAGATGAAGTCGGCTGGGGACTCTAAGGGTGGAGTGAGGAGGGACCCCTGAGCTGGATGCTGCGAGACGCTGGGCAGGAAGGGAGAGGGGCTCCTAAGAGGGCGCGGCGTGGCGAGGGGCGTGGCGAGGGGCGTGCCCTCGCTGAGGAGCACAGCCCAGGAGGCGGGGCCCGGGACAGGCCGTGCTGTCCTCAGTGGAGAGGGCCTGGGAGCAGGACTGCCAGTACCCCCACACCTTCTCAATCTCCTTCCGGACCCCCAGATCCCTGTCCCTGGTGAGGATGCCCCCACTCCACCCACAACCCTCGCCAGGCAAAAAGGGAGGCTGGGCTCAGGGAGCCTCACTCCCGGGGCACACAGAGCAGGGCTGTGCAGCCCCCAAGTCACGCCCCTCCACACTCCCAGTCCAAGAAGACTTACGAGCAGAAGTGCCGGGATGCAGACGACGCCGAGCAGGCCTTCGAGCGCATTAGCGCCAACGGCCACCAGAAGCAGGTGGAGAAGGTGCGCTGGGCTGCTGGGCTGTGTGGGTTGCCCAGGGCTGGGGGCAGTGGAGGAGGCACCGAAGGGGTGCCGTAGACACCCCCAGGCAAGGTCTGCATGTGGGACACGCTAGCTGCTCAGCCCTCTCTGACCCCCAGTCTCCTCATCTGTAAAATGGGTTTCCTATAGAGAACCTCAGGGCATGGACAGGCAGGTCAGCTGGATCCCCTTTGCCACCATCAGGTGGCACTCAGGGACCCATTCCTCGGAGCAGGCCCACTGAGGCCCACGGGGCCATGAGAGCAGACGCCAACCCTCACACAACCTCGGAGAAGGGCTCAATAGGCCCATGTCACAGAGAGGAAACTGAGGCTCACAGTAAGTGACTTGTCTAAGGTCTCAGAGCCAGGAAGCTGCAGAGAAGGGACCCCCAACTCAGGTGGTCTAGAGCCCATGCTCCTGAGGCTGTGGCCCCTAGGCCAGAGTGGGGTTATCAGAGCTCCCAGAGCCCAGGAAACACATCACCCATTGCACAGACAGGAAGCCTGAGGCCCAGAGAGGGAAATGGCCCAAGGATGAGCTGGGGGCAGTCAGTCAGGGGCCAGGGCCCAAGTCCCAGCCAGGGCGCTCAGCGGTAGTTGCATCTCTCCTGTGGGTTGTGGTCCCACTCTTCACAGGCATCCTTCTGGGCTCGGTTCCTATCTTCATTCCCTTTCCATGGAGCTAGCCTGTGGTCCGCTGTGAGGGGAGGTTGCTGGTGGATGATGTTATCTGCCCACAGTTGGCTCCTGAACTCCCCCGCAGGGTGGCTGGGGAAGGTGTGACACTCACTTCAGGGCTGCCGGGGTGGGCCCGGGCTCCTGGGGCAGGGTCTCAACGCTGCTTCCCCTCTGTTTCCTCAGAGTCAGAACAAAGCCAAGCAGTGCAAGGACTCAGCCGCTGAGGCAGGTATGTGGGCCCTGGCTGCCCCATCCGACCAGGGCAGAGGCCTGGGTGGTACTCCCCACACACACCTCTACACCCTGGGACACACACACTCCCACCTGGCTGCACAGTCATGGGCGCGGCGCTCTCATTCCAGAAACATGCAGTCAAAGTACACGCTGTGCTCCCCCATTCGCCGGCCATTCTTGGCACTTCATGTGTTCAGTCCTCACAGCTGCCCTCCGAGGTGGCTGCTGTTATTATTCCCTTTCTCAACAGATGAGGAAACAGAGGCACTAAAAGGTCCAGTACTTGCCCCAGGTTACAGCCAATAAGTGGTGGGGACTGCATTTGAACCCAGGCCATCGGGCTTCAGAGCCCAGGACTTGCATGGCACAGCCCCAGAAGACAGGGCCGCTATCTATTACATGCATGTGCGCATACACATTCAAGCTCGGGCACACGCACGTGTGCACATAGCCTTCTCTGGGCCTCTGTCCTTCACTTGATGCCCAAATCCTACCAACACCCTTGTCTCTGCTGGTGCCCCACCCACCCACCGGACACAGCGCCCACCCTCCTCCCTTCCCCTGGGAAGGCCTCTCCCTTGTGCTCTGTCTCTATCAGGACCCAGCTACTCTCTTGGCTGGGGGACAGGTGACCTCCAGAGATCTGGGCACAGAAGTTGTGACCCAAGCCTGTGGGACTCCACCCCTCCTCCAGCACCCTCTGAGCTGCCCTCTCTGAACCTCAGTTTCCCCTCTGGAAAGTGAAGTGGGGCGCCCAGAGATGCCCAGACGCCAATATTCTGGACTTGCATATATGAGGCTCCACTGCAGCCCTCAGGCAGCTCAGAGCACAGTTGGGGAGCAGAAGCAGTACCAGCATGGGTGGCCCTGACAGGCATTCAGATGAGGCTCCACCAGCTGCTAGGGCAGGTCCCACAGGGGAGGTGGGGCTCCCAGGGGGGAGGAGGCCTCCAGGATGGGACCCAGCAGGAGCCAGGGCTGGAGGAACTCGTGTCAGGGCCCTCCCTGAGGCTGCCTGCGCTTGCAGAGCGGGTATACAGGCAGAGCATCACGCAGCTGGAGAAGGTCCGAGCTGAGTGGGAGCAGGAACACCGGACCACCTGTGAGGTGAGTGGCCCACGGGGAGCCTCGCTTTCCCCAGCCGGGAAGTGGAAGACACCCATCCCTGCTCCAGCTGCTTCAAGGGGCCCAAGCGAGGCAGTGGGGGAAGGTACACGTTACTCAGTTACTCACTCATTTATTCAGCCTCCTGCTCACAGGCCTGTGCTGGGGCCTGGCCCTGGTGCTTGTCACCTGACCTTGAGTCCCGGGCCCCTTCATTGCAGGCAGGCATTCTTTCACCGTTTTTGTTGAAGCCAAAACTGAGACTTGGACAAAACCCACAGCCTCTCTGGGCGCTGCCGATGGACAGGGCCTGGGGGATAGGGCTCAGGACTCCTGTCCGAGGCTCCTCTCACTACCCCTCTGCCTCAGTGTGGTGCGGCCTGAAGGGAGGCTGGGGCAGGGACCCCCTGGGCAGTTCCACCTCCCTCCCTGAAGCCTCAGGGCTGGCCCAGAGTCGGGATGGGGACTCCAGGGCACTCTTCTTTGGATCGGGCTTCCAGCAGACAGGACTGGCCTGGTCAGCTCTGGCTGAGCTGTGAACAGGGCTCAGCCTGGCCAGGCCCTGCAGCACTTCCTCACAGTTCATCTCCCTCCCACTGCCCCTAGGCCTTTCAGCTGCAAGAGTTTGACCGGCTGACCATTCTCCGCAATGCCCTGTGGGTGCACAGCAACCAGCTCTCCATGCAGTGTGTCAAGGATGATGAGGTGGGGACTGAGGGCCTTGGTGGGGTAAGGGAGGGCAGCCTCTAGGCAGCAAAGTGCCCAGGTCCGTCTGAGCCAGTCAACAAGCACCTGGTCCTTTGTGGTCCAAGCTTAGCCCCAGGGGTCTCAGGCCTCAGCAGCTCAGCCTTTGCCCCCAGAACCCCAGGACAGGAGATCAGTACCACAGGGCCAAGGCTTCTCTGCCTGGAAGATGGTGACTCTGTGGTTCCCCTGCCATCTGACTTCCTCCTCATGCCTCAGAGCCACACAGCACCTGCTCCCTCTGCCAGGGATGGGAGGGGAGGTGGACATAGCTCTCAGAGGCTGGCGGAAGCTGGAGGACCCTGGCTTCCTCTGCTTCCCACATCTCCAGGGTGTCCTGGTTCCCCTTACTGAGCCCAACCTGCTGGGTGGGTCCTCCTCAGCAGAGAGGGCCCCCCGCCAGGGGCCCTGAGCTCTGTTGATATAGCCCAGCACATGGCTCTCCCGGGCAGCCCTGGCCCCCTTGCCTGCTGTGTTTCCTGCCTGACCCTCCTGTCCAGGGCTGTGGGGATCGATTTTCTTGTTGTTTTTGCCCAAGTGACTTGAGCCCCCTGCTGCCTCCTCGCCTCCTCGAGGTGGAACGGTGAGCTCTGGATCCACTCTCACTAGCCCCAAGACCTGGCTGTGCTGCATGCTCGCTCTGTGACCTTGAGCAAGTTACTCTCCTCTGAGTTTCCTCATCTATCCAATGGGAAAAGTGGGGTCTACCTCAGAGGACAGGTGTGAGTTAAGTCCCTTGCACAGGGCCTTGCGCATAGAAGGTGTTCAGGAAACAGGGAGCTGTCAGCCAGGGCTGCGACCCCTCAGGATCAAAGACCCTGAGCTGCGCACAATGTCCTGTGAGGAGGCCAGTGGGTGGGGGCCGCTGGCCAGAGTTCAGGCCCACAGAGGGGCAGAGTGGGCATCGGGCTGCAGCCTCTGCTCTTTCCTGCCCCAGCTCTACGAGGAAGTGCGGCTGACGCTGGAAGGCTGCAGCATAGACGCTGACATCGACGGCTTCATCCAGGCCAAGAGCACGGGCACCGAGCCCCCGGGTGAGGACCAGCCTGTGGACAGCACAGCCTCTGGGTGCACTGAGCCCCTGGGAAGGCCTGGCCCTGAGCCTCAAGTGCCAGGACAGGGCTGGGGTAGCTCATAGCTCCCTTTCAGGCAGAGGAGCCCTAGCCAGACCCAAGGGGTTGTGGGGGGTTGGGTCCCAGGCCTGCAGCCTCCTCTCAGGCAAAGCTAAGGGCACGATAGCACTCAGAGGAAGAGGTGGGGATGGGGATTGAGGTGAGGAGCTCCCATGGCCCCCACTCCCCGCCTGTTTGGTTCTGCTGGATCACGGGTCCAGAATATTAGGTCTTGGTGGTACCTACAGTGGGGTCTCTCATGGGAGCAAGACAGGCACCTCCCCAGGCACCAGGGTGGGCCAGGGCCAGATTGGGAACGTAGGGCCCCAGCTGAGTCTCTGGCAGGGCCAGAATGGGGTGTTGGGGGCTGCCCTGGGCCTCACAGCTTGCTGTCTGCAGCTCCGGTGCCCTACCAGAACTACTATGATCGGGAGGTCACCCCACTGGCCAGCAGCCCCAGCGTACAGCCATCCTGCGGCATGATAAAGAGGTGAGGCCCCAACAGACGGTGTGACAGCCTGAGGCTGGGCCAGGAAGTGGGTCAAGCCCCTCCTCTGCACCTGGCCCTTCCTCGTTCACTGAGCACCTACTATGTATCTGTATCTGGTGCCCAGTTAGGTGCTGGGTACCCTGTGGAGACAAGATACATTCAGTTCAGCCTATGGAGCCCTCAGCCCAAGGGACCCAGACACTAAGTGAATAATCACATCCCAATTATTCAGCAGGGGATGTGCTCTGAGCTCTGGGGAGGCCCCTATGCTGGCTTCCTTGTCCCTGGGGCCTCGCGTGAGCCTGGTGCCCTGTCGGGCTGCCGTGGCAACGCTGTCTGGCTGGAGCAGGACTGGGGCATCTGGAGAATTCTCCAGGCTTCTCCAGGGTCCCTTCCCTGGCCTGGCTGCAGTCAAGTGCCAAGGTCCTGGTGCCAGGCCTCAATGTGTGACCTGGGCAAGTCATTCGCACTCTCTAAGGCCAGGGCCCTGAGTGTTGGGGTCAGATTCAGAACCTAAGGACTCTCCTGGTTCAGGCCTTGAGTGACAATGGTGACAGCCCACTGGGAACACTATAGCCGGCTCAGGGAGCCCTCGTAGCCAGGCCTTTGAGGGAGGCCATGTGCCCTGTGTATGAGCATCCACAAGGGTCTGTGGGTTTCACGTGGCGCCTGTGCCCCCACTGCCATGCTGCCACTCCTCTCTCCAGCCAACCTTCAACCAAGAGGGCCCTGCCTCTGGGAGGTAGTGGACTGTGGGGAGGGGCTGATGCAGTTCCTGGCCCTTCGCAAGGACCGGCTCATTCCAGGGCCTCAGGAGCCCCTGGAGCTTCCTACTCCTGGGAGGCAGAGGCTCGTGGGAACCACCGGTGCTGAGAGTGGTACACACACACACCCCTTTGAGAATCTTGTGAAAGCAGTGGCCCCAGGGCGCAGCACATCCACAGCCTCACATGCTACAAAAGCTTGTGAGACTCAGGCTTCCCTGCACCTGGTGAGGACCTGGATCCCAGCAAAGGTGGTCATTTAAGCAACTGGACAAAAGAGCTCACCTGAGGCAGTATCAGGAAGGGGTGGCCCCAGAGAGGATGAGAGAGAGAGAGAGAGAGAGAGAGAGAGAGAGATGTCCTGCAGGGCGGAGGGAGGCCTGGCTGCTGGAGGGGGCTGGTCAGGCCTCTGGATGGGGCAGCTAGAAGCCAGGCAGGGCTGGGAAGAGGTGGGGGTCAGTGGCTGAGAGTCAGAAGTATAGACAGTCTGGGAAAAAGAGGTGTGGGGCAGGCAGCACAATGGCTCAGCAAGCCTTGCACACCTTTCCCCCTGCTCTGGCCGCTTCCTCCTCCCGTCCCCAGCCCCTGCTGGCTCTCACCCTGTCCTTTGCTGCCTGGGGCGCTGGTGCGTGTCTGCCCACCTCTGTTGGTGTCAGGCCCTCCCATGTGCTGGGTCCACGCATGTCCACCCCGTGCATGTGTGTGCACTCCTAGGGCCTTGGCCCTCGGCCCCTCATGTGGGAAAGGTCCCCCACATGCCACCTTGAATTGCAGGGCTGCCTCCCACAGGCCCCTGAGTCATGGCTCAGCCCCTCACCTGCATTCAAGGTCCCTCAGGGTCTGGTCCAGTCCCTATTTCAGTCCTGTCCCCCCCACACCCAAATTGGTCTGGTCCACTCCACAAACCCCACTTGTGCCGTGCCTCCTCCCCTGCACCTGAGTGCTCCCTCTCCTGGTCACCCGCAGTGCCTCGTTCCCCTTCTCTCCTAGGAAAGCTTCACTCACCTTTGAAGACTCAGCCCCACCCCACCAAGAAGGCTTCTGGCCTTGGAGGCAGTGTCAGCCTCTACTTGTTGAGCCCTCACTACTGCCAACTTCAGGGGGTGCCCCCAGCATCTGCCTCTTCTGTTTTATTTTCCTTTATTCAGTAAACCTTCACAACCCCAGCTCAGTCCAGGCCTAAGCCTGGCACGGGGCAGGGATAAAGTAGCCCAGCGCTATCCCAGAACTCCTGTGCACAGGGTGGCTGAGCTGGCCTGATCACTGCGGGCCCACAGGGAGGAGGGCTGGCTCGGCCCAGGCAGTGGAGGCCTCAGCAGGGCACGTGAGCCAGGCTTTGTGTGGCAGTGCACCCCCACCCCTACTGGCCGGGGAAGCTGCTAGGGCAAGCTAGAGCAGGGGTCTGGAGGGTAAGGACTGGGTGTCTTCCCACGAGGCCTCAGCATGGAGGTCCTAGAACCCCCAAAAGGGCCATGGGAGTCTTCCCATGAAGCTGCAGCTTTGGGGGTTCTAGGATCCCCCCAAAGGGCCCTGCAGGGAGCAGGTGCTGCAGAGGGCGCCAGTGGAGGGCACAGCTGGGGAAGGAGGAGCCACCGGGACCACCTTCTGGGGGCCCTCCTGCCTGAGGGGCACCTCATAAATCACATCCATGCCAGGAGGCTAGGGGCAGCCCCAGCCCTGGCAGAGCGTGTGCAGCTCTGAGACTTCTCCGTGTCTAAACCCTCCTCCCGGTGGCACCCTGAGTGTGGAGCGGGGGCACTCACCCTCTTTCCTCCCCATCCCCAGGTTCTCTGGACTGCTGCACGGAAGTCCCAAGACCACTTCGTTGGCAGCTTCTGCTGGTAAAGGGGGTCAGGAGGGGACTCCCGAACACACTGATCCAGGGGGGAAGGAAAGGTCTCCCACGTGGCACAGATGGGGCCACTGAGGCCCCTCAAGGGGAAAGGTGTGTCCCCCAAAAGCAAGTATGGAGAGCGGAAGGAAGAGGCAGGGCCCAGCATGGAGAAACCCTGTTCTAGCAGAACCTCCAGGGGCCAGTGTCCCCAGAAAGGGGAGGGGTCCATGCCTCACCCTGCTCTCAGCCTCCACAGAGACCCTGACCCCCACCCCTGAGCGGAATGAGGGTGTCTACGCAGCCATCGCAGTGCAGGAGATGCAGGGAAACCCAGCCTCACCAGCCCAGGAGTACCGGGCGCTCTACGACTATACAGCGCAGGTGAGGCCCCCACACCCTAAACCCACCTGTGCCACCTCCCCTGCACCTGAGCGCTCCCTCCCCCATTCAGTGCCTCGCATCCTCATCTCTCCTGGTGGTTTCACTCATCTTCGAGCATCCTCTCCTGCTCAGGAGGGCACATGTGCCCGAGAGTTATGTCCACACTAGCAAGGGCACCTGGGAGTGTGCTCGGGCATGAGCTCTGAGAACAGCACCCAGGGCCTGGGGGGCCTCAGCGTGCATGTACTGACTGGAAGCTGGTGTGCAGCAGGCCTGTGTCTGCCGGGGCCTGTACACAGCACACATGTGGGGCACATGGGCCTGTGCCGTCCACACAGGCTGGGCGCTGCGTGGTACACACGTGCGGGGAGCTGGCAGAGCCTGGGGTTGCCTGCAGGTCATAGCTTGAGGGCCAGGCTCTGCGCCTTTGGGTCAGGGCCCTGTCCTCTGTGGCCATGGGTGTGGAAAACTGTGGCCAGAATCAGTCTTGCAATCGTGCCAGGATTGATTTTCTGATGTGCATAGGGTGAGGATGTACCAAGGCAGCCACAGGGCAGCTATGAGAGAAGGTCCACTCTGCTCCCTGCTTGAGGGAAGGGGTGCATACCCAGGCCTCACATCCACTGGACTAAGGCTAAGCACCCCCCATGGCCAGGCAGGCTGGGTGTGGGCTCCACTGACAAGGCCAGGGCTCGGGGAGGTAGGGAAGCCAGGTCAGGAGAGTGACGGGGTACTTGGATGGCAGTTGCTACCTGGGGCTGGGGACCACAAAGGGGAGGCTGTTAGGTAAGCTTGGGCGTGTGTCCTGGGCTTGGGGTGTGATGCATACCCCTGGCCCCTGACATGCTCCAGTCACTGTGTCTCCAGAGTGGGAGAGGGGAGGTACGGGTGGGGAAGAAACCCAGGTTGGGGGAGGCCTATGATGACAAACTGGGGTGGATGGGAAGCCAGGTCCCTTGGGTTACCCCCATCCTGTGTCTCCAAGGGGCTGCCCCAGCAGGCAGGGACACAGCTCGGCATGCCGCATTTACTGCTGGGTGGGGGAACACCAGGCCACACCCCTCCCCGCAGGCCCTTCTAGCGTCATGTGCTTTCAATCTCTTGGCCAGAACCCGGATGAGCTGGACCTCTCCGCGGGAGACATCCTGGAGGTGATCCTGGAAGGGGAGGATGGCTGGTGGACCGTGGAGAGGAATGGGCAGCGTGGCTTCGTCCCTGGTTCCTACCTGGAGAAGCTTTGAAGAAGGGCCAGGAGCCCCCTCGGACCTGCCCTGCCAGTGGAGCCAGCAGTGCTCCCAGCACTGACCATGCCTTGCTGGGGCCCAGAACCAAGCGTCCCCAGCCCTGAGAGACATCCTGTCTCCCAGAGAATAAAGGAGTGCGTTCTGTTCTCCTTGGTGTGCTGGGGTCTTTCTCTCCTTCTCCTGCTCCAGGGTCTGAGTGCTCAGTTCAGAGGAGGTAAAGGAACAAGGGAAGGAGCCTGGACGGCGGAGCTCCCCAACTCAGCCAAGGCTTCCGCTATAGTTGGAGGAGAAGAGGCTTGGCCCCAGTTACTAGGAGCTCCCAGACCGCCAGGGAGACACATTCACACCTGGACAGAGGATACAGGGTTGCAGGAGGATGTGGCAGGGGCAAGAAGGGGTTCAGCAGGGCTGCAATGGGGAGAGCAGGCGTCTTGGGGACAGAGAGTTGAGCAGGTCCACAGCCGGGCAGCAAAGGCCAGAGCAGAGCAAGTGCGTGGGCAAAGGTGAGGTTGGGGGTACATCCAGGAATATTCTGAGGACTCAGTCTGGAAACAGGAAGCTAGTGATGGATCTGTTGGAGAGGCCATGGTGGAAGCCGAGGAAGGCAGGCTTGTGGCTTATGGGTGCCAAGTGGGGCCTGGGGAAGCCACTGTTGTCCGTGACACTCCTGTCAACATGGCAACCCTGGCAGAGCAGGGCTCCAGAGCCCAGGCAGAGAGGGCCACAGGGGGGCCTTCAGTCCTTTTCTCTTTTTGGTCCCAGGAACATAACTTCCACCACTAGCCAAGCCCTGCTCCAACCATGATAGGCTTCATCCATGCCAAAGACATTTGGGAGTGGGTGTGGGGGAGAGGGCCCCTGGCCCTCAGTCTTGGGGGTGGCCAAGTCGGCCCACCCCACACCCGCCTGGGATCCCCACCCCGCCTCGGAGGCAGGCAGGTGCAGGACTGTAAGGGGTGGGAGGGGGGACACAGTGGTCCTCCTCTGCTGGGACCATGCTGACGAGCTGCTGCAGGGCACTGCTGTTACCCGCGGACTGTCTTTATCTGGATTGCGAACTGCTCGGCCTCTCCTCATCCATACCCTTTGAGGACTGCTCTCTACGGACACAGCTCTGTGCCAGGCCTAGGGAGGGCCGGATTTGCCCTCAAATCAGAGGAGCAAAGCCTCAGTCTGCTCCATGCAAGGAACTCTTGACCCAGTAAGGGGACCACACGGCCCAGAAAGTTTAAGAACTTTACAGGAAATGTCCCAGTGCACAGAGATGTCACCAAGGTTTCTGGGAAGAGGTGGCCCTGAACACGCAAAGGAGATAGGGGGACTCCTTTCTGCTCCTTCCTGCCTCTGGTAGCTCCACCATGACAGGGAGGGGGACGGAGGGGGAGAGAGGGAGAGAGGGAGAGAGGGAGAGAGGGAGAGAGGGAGAGAGGGAGAGAGAGGGAGAGAGAGAGAGAGGGGGAGAGAGAGAGAGAGGGGGAGAGAGAGAGAGAGGGGGAGAGAGAGAGAGAGGGGGAGAGAGAGAGAGAGAGGAGAGAGAGAGAGAGAGAGAGAGAGAGAGAGAGAGAGAGAGAGAGAGAGAGAGAGAGAGAATTCCCCTGGAATTCCCCAGGACTGAGGACTAGATGAGACTCTCTTGGCACCTCCTGCACGATGCCTGCCCCGCCACCTCTGGGGAATGGGCATCCCAGTGGGCTTTAACATCTCTAGTGACAGGGAGCTCATCACTGTCATGAGGCTTCCCCACCAGTCCTGGCTCTGCCAGGCTGGCAGCCAGCTGGCATACAGAGGCTCTCCCACATGCCCAGGCTGTCAAATGCCACCATGGCAGAAATGAGGCTTTTCACCAAGCTCTGCTCTAAGAAGAGGGCAAGAAGGGGCTCGCAGAAGGGGACTGCTCTGGTGTTTCACACGAATGCCCATCTTTATACCCTGATCTTTACTTGAGCAAAAAATTGGATTCAGTTAAGCAAGCATGAGACATGAAGGCGGGGGAGGGAAAGCGCCCTTGGGTTGCCACCTCAGGTGCGTGGGCACCTCTCAAGTCTGCAGTGCAGTGAGAGGGCTGTTCTCCCACCAAAGTGTTATTCGTGCTGGGGCCAAGCAGACATGCAAAGGTACAGGCAGCGCCCAGGCTGCAGGTGCAGGGCCCTGGAAGCTGGGCTCCGGAGCTGGGGTCAGGCTAGCCGTCTGCTGAGTGTCACCCATCACTGCTTCCCACCAGAGGGTGTGTGGCAGACAAGGTGGGAAAAGGATTTGGTTCTCTGGAAAATTCAGTGATGCTTAAATCCTTCCTGAAATGTCATTTTCCCTCCTAAAGCCATCCTGCGAAAGCCAACCAAACGCCCACTCCTGCTCTCATACATCCAAGGTTTCCCAATAGAGATGTTTGGAGAGAAAAATGTCATCTGGTGCTTGGTCTCATACTCTCCTGAAGGAGAGAGAAGTCCGTGAATAAAGCCTTGGATGTGAAAATGCTTGCCTGGGCCAAAAACATTGCCCAGGACACATGTCTGAAGCCCCACCAGGTCCAGCTGGGTCCCAGACCTGTCAGGTGGTCCAAGTAATTCAACCAGGATATTCTGATGACTTCTCTGTGACCTGCACTGTACCTAATGGTGGGGGCGTGGTGCTAAGATAAAGGGGGCCCTCAAAGAGGTCACTGAGCCCAGGAGGACAGACAGGTACCCACTAGGTCCTGAGATGTGAGGCAGTGAACGGGGTGAGTGGGCCCCGGGGGCTGGTGCAGGCCATCCAGCAGAGGGGAGGGTGGCTTGTCTGGGAAGCGGTGACTGGGCTGGGGAACAATTCTGGAAGAACACAGGGAGCAGATGAACTGGACTGGACTTGGTAACTTATGCGATGAGAGACAGGTAGGAAGAGAGGAAAGCGAGGAGGTCAGGAGTGACTTCGGAGCTGAGACTTGAAGATGGGCTTCTCCCTAGGTGGAGGAGCTGGAGGGGAGTGGTGCGGGAACAAAGCCTGGGCAAGGGCTGGGAGAGGCAGGACAGCCGCGTAGGCTTACCACTGGGTCGGGCAGGGAAGGGAAAGGAAAGAATAGAAAGTCAGGTATCAATACTTTATTCCTTGAAGATGCCTTGTCATCCTGATTGAACATTCCATTCCACTGCAAAGACTTTTTTACAAACCTTTGGCCTAGATATTTATCATCATCTCTGACAGGTGCCGCAGTGTCTGTGGGCCCTGGAGGATGATGGGTAACAAGTGTTAGATAACAGAGCCTGTTCTCCAGTCATTCAGGTGGCTAAAGAATAGAACTGAAGGCAACTCTTGGGTCACAATTTATGCCAGGGGGAGAATGCCCACAAACGAATCCAAGTCAGATTCACTGCCTCTGCAGCTTTCTCCATTCTCCCTTCATCCCAGTTGGTTCAGCTGCTGGGAACCAACTGCATGGATGGATGGCCTTCCCAGCAGAGATGGTGCCAGATAAAGAGCGAGTTAGCGTGTAATTGGGTGTATAAATAACTGCAGCCTCTTCCTGACAGAGGGCCACTCAAAGACAGCACGAAGGAGGACGACAAACATGGTCTCTGAATCAGAACATCAGGGCCTGAATCCAGGCTCACACTTCCCTGGGTGGTCTTAGGCAAGTCACAATTTCTCTGGGCCTGTTTCAGCATCAGTAAGATGGGTGCAATATGCCCCTATGCAAATTGCTATCCCCTAAGGTTCAAATTAGACAATAGTTAGGTGTGACTTATCAGCAAGGGATACCACTTTGAAGGAAAAGGCCCACAACCTCTGAATCTCGGCTACACTCAATAGCAGCTTTGAGCTTGGCATAGACACCCTCGCTCAGCACGCCCTCTGGGACAGCTGCGGTCATGTCAGTGAGTCCTTCACCGTTGTGACGAAAAGCAACTCACATTTGGCCAAACTGGAGGCACGTGCCACTGGTGTGCAACACCTAATTCCAACTGCTCTCTCACAGCCTTTCCTAGGCCAAGGAACCTCAGCATAAGGGTCACCTGCTTGCCTTGGTCTGGCTGTACCCGGGTGTCTGCCTATTTCTCCATCCTGGCATTTGAGCCATCACAAGCCCAGGACAAGGTAACACCAGCAAGTGGGCTCGCTGCCCTCAGCACCCTCATGGGGTTATCAAACTGTGCTCAGTAGAGCCCTCTTAGGGGCCAACGGGAGGAGAAAGGGGGCACCCACTCCACTTTGAGCTCTACTTGGAGAGTTTACATATTGCACGCGCAGTGGTTCTCAACCCAGCTAGCTGCTCAATGGAGTCACCTGAGCAGCTTTTCAAATGCTGATGTTTCAGTCCCACCTCAGACAAACTGAAACCAAATCCCTGCAAACTAAGCTTACACATAAATATTTGAAACATTCTCCTGGTGATTCTGATATGCAGCCGGAGCTGAGAAACCCCTGGCTAACAGGATATTCAGCTAAACATTTTAAAAAGTTTGAAAAATATTTGTGGCACCATAGTGATTTATCTCAGATGATGGTGGGGATGACAAACATCAGCAAGCAGGCTGGGCGTGGTGGCTCATGCCTGTAATCCCAGCACTTGGGGAGGCCAAGGTGGGTGGATCACGAGGTCAGGAGTTCGAGACCAGCCTGGCCAACAGGGTGAAACCCCGTCTTTACTAAAAATACAAAAATTAGCCAGGCATGTTGGTGCATACCTGTAATCCCAGCTACGTGGGAGGCTGAGACAGGAGAACTGCTTGAACCCAGGAGGCGGAGGTTGCAGTGAGCCAAGATCGTGCCACTGCATTCCAGCCTGGATGACAGGGCAAGACTGTCTCAGGAAAAAAATAAAAAAGATCAGCAAGTCTCTTTTCTAACCTGTAATTTCTACATCTGTCTTACTTTCTTCATTGGATAAACTCAGGAGAGCAGGATTTATGTATGACTCCCCGACAACCAGCAATGCAGCAGCACCATCCAAAAAGGTATTCAGTAGATAGGAGATTTCTGCCAGGTCACTGTGTTACACCCTCAGGAGACCTCACAGACCTCACAGGCACTGCAACAGAAAGCCAGGTGCAACACACAAGTTATTTTCAAGAACTGCAAGGATGCACCCAAAAAGCAGGTGCTGTTACACACCAACACCAACCAACTAGGAAATAACTCAGGAAAACCACTGCATTCACAATAGCTACAGACATTAAGCTTCAGAGAAAAGTTTCCCAAGTAAACTCTGTTAAGATCCGAAAGAAAAAAACCCATTAACCAATCAAACCAGGCAGAGGACAGTAACAAAATTCAGAAGATACAAATAGCTGAAACACTTTTAAAAGCATCCTGGCCCTAGCTAACAGTCAAATAAATACATATTTTCATTTCTCAGACTGGAAGAAAAGATGAAAACTGATCATACAAAAAGTGTTGACAAGGGTGTAAAGCAATGCACATTTCACACACTGCTGGTGGCAGCAGAAACTGATATAATCTTTCTGGAGAGCAACCAGATGTATCCATGAAAATGTTTCAACATGACTTTTTTTTTTTTTTTTTTTCGAGACAGAGTCTTGCTCTGTTGCCCAGTCTGGAGTATAGTGGCATGATCTCGGCTCACTGCAACCTCTGCCTCCTGGGTTCACGCCATTCTCCTGCCTCAGTCTCCCAAGTAGCTGGGACTACAGGTGCACACCACCATGCCCTGCTAATAGAGATGGGTTTCACCATGTTGGCCAGGCTGGTTTTGAACTCCTGACCTCAAGTGATCCACCTGCCTCGACCTCCCAAAGTGCTAGGATTACAGGCGTGAGCCACCGCGCCCAGCCAAACGTGACTTTCGATCCAGAGTAAATCCGACTATCAAGAATCTACCCTTGGAGTTCATGTAAAAATACATGACACAGGGTGATGAATGTGCTTTGAAACTAGATACAGGCAGTGGTTCCACAGCATGGTGAATGTACTCAAGGCCACTTGTTTACTTTAAAATCGTTAATTTTATGCCATGTGAATTGCATCTCAATAAAAACTTTTAATTTTAAAAACTGTAAATGACTGCAGTGTGTGTATAGAGATGGTCACTATGGCGAGTAGTGGAGGCACTGGAGGCAGCCTGCAGGCCTGCCCTTTATACACCTTGGTTAATCATGGTACTAATGTACTCACACAGCTAACACAACGGAATGACAAATTCTACAGTCCGACATGGAAAAAGCACCAGACTATGTTGGGAAGACAGAAAGAGGACCTTGTAGGATAAAATTCCTATTAGCAAAAAGCAAAAACCAAAACTGACCACCAAGTCTGTTTCTGTGTACGTAGAGTCTGCAAACACACATGCCATTGCTGAACTTGCTTCCCTGTGGGTACTTTGTTCTTTATAGATGTCTGCATTGTTTACATTTTTAAAGCACCAATTACTTTTGTTTAAAACAAATATAATTAAAAAAGGCAGTAAGACAAGCTCTGTCAATCTATAGGACAAGCAGCAAAGACACCCCAGTTGCAATAAGCGCACCTAGTGCCAAGGACCAGGGCTCCCGGGAGAAACACTGATCCAGGGCTGGCGCCCAGGGGCCCGGAACATCTTGTTAGATCAGAAATTAGGGGAGTGCTTCCAAAAATGCTGGGATATAGGAGGAACTCAAAGGGGCTCTCACTGGCCAAGTCTGCAACTATCTGAGGAACTCTTCTCCCACCCCTAAAGGTCAATGATGAAGTAGACTGTTGAAAAAATGGGAATCCATAGTGGATGTATGAAAACAAGTGAAGGAGGAGGGAGGGATGACCGGCAAATGAGGAAGGAGTGCTGGACTGCAGAAATGTCGCTTGGCAATCATCATAAAGACTGAATCAGGCCAGAATCAGCAACATTTCCTGAACCTGAGTGGGGAGGCGCGGATTCTGACGAGGAACAGGGTATGTACATGGAGACAGTGTGTCTCCAGAGATTTCTTATTAGTTGAAAAGAAAAAAACAGTAACTATGCTATGGAGAAAGTGGACACACCTCGGCCAGGTGTGCCAGGTATTCATTTATTGCCTCTTAGCTCCGAACTCCCCTGACCTTGCCCTTCCTTGTCACACTGAAGAGGGGACACTGCAAACTCCTTTATCCTTTGCCAGCCTGACCCACAGTGGGCTCTCAAGGGGCCCACAAGGCTAGAGGAGGAAGATGGCCTTTTTCTCCTGTCTCCTTTGGTCTGGCATGGGTCCCAGCAGCATTCCCCACCGTGGCAGCTCTCTGCTCCCGTGGCTCGGCAGGGGGTACCTCCAGTGAGCTGATTCTCCAGCACGGGACAGGCAGCATATCCCAGGCAACCACAGCCACCCCTCGGAGGTCTCTCCCCCTTGGCGAATCTCCTCTGAGTTTCCAAGTTCCTTCTCTGTGTTCTCTTCCCTTAGCCCTAGGGGTGACAGCTGTTCTCTGCTAAGCTGCTTTAGAGCTTTTTTTTTATCCCTTTTAGTAGTTAACTACCTTCTACACAGTTAATTATTTATATTAAAATCTTCCTGTTCACATTTCCTCCTTCTTGGACTAGATGATCAAAACGAACATCTCCACTGAGGGGCAGATGGACATTGTGTGCCTTAAGATGGGATGTCCTGAGAGGCATCCCACGTGATGCAGGTAGTGGTTCAGCCACCTGGAATGCAAAACCAAATCTAATGACAAGGAAATCGCAGACCAACGCAGATAAGCAGCACCACCTAAAACGAACTGTATCCTTACAAACTGTTCCTATCATCAGAGACAAAGCTATGGAAATGATCCAGATTAAAGAAGACCAAGGAGACATGACAACTCAGTCGATTACCTGATCCAGACCGGATCCAGCACCACAGAGGGAAAGGTGCTATCGAGGACACGATGCGGCCAGTGGGAATATGAGTGGTGAGGTATTCTATCAGTGTTAGATGGATGGAATTTGACAACTGTACTGCAGTCGTCAGAGAGTATCTTCTTGTTGGTAAGTACTCACTGAGGTATTAGGGTTTTGTAAAAGGCCATGACGGGTGTGGAGGCAGCAGGAGGGAGGGAGAGGAAGAGACGGGTTTGCGGTGAGGGAGAGAGAATGCACACACATTTGAGAACACACATGACAGACAGAATGAGATGAAATGTTAATAGGTATATCTGGGCAAAGGATATTTGAGCCTCACGTGTACAGTTCTTATTCTTGCAACTTTTTTGTAGGTTTGAAATCATTTCCAAGTAAAATTAACTTTTTTAAAAGAGGCCATACGATATAGCAGTGGTCCTCAACCGGGGCTGTGTCCTGGACACACCCTAGACCACCTTAGAAGCTCTGGGAATCTGTAGTTCTCAAAGTGCCCCGGTGCTTCCAATGTGCAGCCACGGGCGGGAAACACCAGCCTAGTGGGTGAGCTCGCTCACTAAATTTCAGACATGACGAGCAGTGCTTTTGCCCTCTGAAGAATAAGCACTGGGTAATGCAAACTCCGAGCCTCAGTTGCACAGGGAAAGGCAGAGACAAGATGTTGAATTTGCATGGCCCTGGCCAACACAGACAACATTCCTCTTCTAGTGGTTCCCAGGCAAGAGAAAAAGGCATTTCCAGGACAACTGTGCCAGGAATTAAACATAATTTAAAGCTGGCAGGAGCCAGAATGGTTTCCCAGACCTCAGAGCTACCTCCCTACCCCCATCTTTTTGGTCTCACTGCTATTATGGCCAGTCTGGGTCCAGCTGGCAGAGCACACGGGAGGAGGCTGCTCTCTCACCAGGCAAACTGAGGACTGAGTACCGGAAGGCTGTGGAAAATTATCCTCTTGGGCAAGTTCAAGGACAAGGCTACTGCTTGGCATATTTCTCAAAGCCATTTCCCACTCTAGAGGCCCCGTTCTGTCCTGTAGAAAGAGTGGAGGGCAACCAACATCACAGTCCAAATACTGCTCACCTCAGGGCCAGTCTGTGACAGGTTGCCACAGGACGGTTCACATTGAAAACTGCGGGGACCATGCTGGGGGGAGGTGCTGGTAGCGAAAGGTCACAAACATTCTTGCCCACTGTGCAACAGGCAGGGGCAAGAGGTGGGATGGGTCAGTAGCCACATGATTAATCCCTTGGGGCCTCTGAAATCACAAACGTTCTGGTAACTTCCACTTTGTGAAGAGGAGTTAATTTTTACTCCTCTCCTTTCCCGTGTCTTTTCCATTTTCAGGTGGGACAGATTTGCATATTTGGGCATCTCAAAACTGACCATGAGCTCACACCCCCAGATGTGTTCTCTAACTACTCCCTATCTCTGTGACTTTGTTTCCCCAGTTGACTGAGCCAGAAACCTGGGACTCATCCTAGATGAGTCTTCTCTTCTCCCTTCTCTGTCCCACGTCCAATCAGTGATCGAATTCCGCTACCGTCCTGCCTCCAAACAGTCAGAATCCACCGCTCACCACCACCCCCAACAGTGCCCTGCTGCCCACTGCTAAGCTCTCTCAACTGCTACGCCAGCCTAACTGAAGCCCAGTCACGCCAATTCATCCTGGCTCCAGCACGGCCGGCTTGCATCACCACCTTCTTCTCAGTTCACCTTCCAAATCAAACCTCTGAAGAGCTGCTTCCACCTACAAGTCAGGTCTCACCTCCATAGGATGTTCCATAAGACACTAGAGGACCTGGGTTTTCCTGCTTCTCCAACTTCTTTCCCCAGCCTTGTATTTTAAGCTCCCTGCACACACAATTTTGTTTCACACTCTTGTGTACCATCTTTCAACAAAGCCTATCCAGCCTCCAAGCTTGCGCATCTCTAGGAAGTCACCCCTGACCTCTCCGGGACTCCCCTTTGGACTCCCATTCTATTACTACCACCACTGCACCGTTTGAAAATTATCTGCTCCTATGTATGTCTCCTATACCAGGACTCCAAACTCCTTGAAGACAAGGACAGTATCGCCACTGTATCCCCAGTGCCTTGCACAAAGTAGAGTTCTATATTTCTAGGATATACTGGACTGAAAGCATTTGTGGTTTTTTGAATATCAAGGCCTTTAGAATCTGGCAACAGCTATAATGAAAACACATGCAAATCATGATGAACTATAGACAGCACCAACAAAGAAAACACGACACTGCTGCTCTGGAACTGAAATATCCCCAAAATAATGAAAAATGACATGTTGGGGGCTGATACAGAGTTTATTGAATTAGATTTTTCTATTTACAACTGAGATCACATCTACATACTATTTTGCTAGTCTACATGGGTACATTATTTCCAACAAGCTTAAGACTTACCATGAATGGGCTCATTCATACAAAAACACACTCACACTAATTCTTTTAAAACAGTAGTGCATACACTCTACTCCTCCTATAAAGCCAGCTTTGATTAAAAACCACTAGTTTCAAAGATCAGTCTCCGATTTTGAAGATGAACCAAGATATACATCGTATGATCCTAAAATATTTTTTAGTCATTTTGTACAGCTGCTATCTTATCGGACTACAGTAAATATTTTTTAAAAGGACACTGATGAGGGGCACCATCTGGTGTTAACCTTAACCAGATAGCTGGTTTCCTCCTCCTTCCCCAAAAAACCTTTGGCCAAGAGTTCTCCACTGTGAAGACTGAAAGGACCTGGTGACATTTCGGCATCAGTCCTGTTACCACTTGGAGGTAACAGAAGCAGGCTCGTGTCCTCCTTTAATTCTACCACACTACATGACTTGTGATTGGTTCTGAAATTAGAACGTTCACCATCGTACTTAAAATTTTAGGGGCATGAAGAGTCAGCTAGAATAAGGAAAAAGGAAGTCGCAGGTAGGTAGGTAAGTAGGTGGGCACATGAAAAGCCAAGCTGCTCTGTCCAACACCAGTGTACATGTGCTTTAACTAAATGAACTCAGGAGGCCAACAGCAGCAGACCTGCTCAATTCACCTTCCAAATCAGAACAAGACCAAAAAGCTCAGGCTTGAGTTGTCAACTATGCATAGGTTCCACCAGTGATGAGGAGCTCATAAGCAGGATCTCTACTCCTTCTGCACAACACGATGCAGGCACACAGCATGCCCAGCAGCTGTTGAAAAAAAACAATGGGGAAGAAAGGCTGAAAACCCTCTCATGGCAGGTGTGTATTTCTTTGTTGGTAATAGAGCTGTTTCGAAGTTCAATGACTTCAAATCATCAAAAAGGCAATAACAACAGTGACAGAAGGAATTTCTTATGAGTACATTATTTTTTAAAGAACTAAGTCCTAAGCTTCAGCTTCCCTCCCAGGAACTCTTTGTAAAGCCAGCAGGGAATCAAGTCTTTCTTATTTGGCATCCCCACTACTAGTCTAGCCAGTGCTCTCCAAAAGAACTTTCTGCAGCGATGGAGACATACCACATACGCACTGTCATGTGGCCTCATGTAGCTACTGAGCACCTGAAATATAGTTGCTGCAACTAAGGAGTTGTACTTCTTATCTTATTTAAATTAATTTAAATGTAGACACATGTGACTAGTGGCTACCATTCTCGACAGCAAAGGCCTGGGGAGTAGAATGAGCAAGAATGTGTGTGCTTAATGGGGGTCTTTTCAGGCCCTTCGGTTTTTGGAGCAATAGGCTTTACAACAATCCACAAAATTCACTATGTGAATAGCCCTATGGTGGAAAACCAATTCTGATGCCAAAAAAATGTAGTTGGAAGATTTTTGTTTCCTTCACATTTACCATTTTTGAAATCCACAGTTCTGTGGTATTGTATACATACTATTTTTGAAAGGTCACTCTTCCTTCATCATTTTATTTTAATAAGTCCTAATCCTTCTGTGGTAGCATATTGGAGTAGTAATAAAGTCAAGCCATGTTATTTTGGATAAGCAAAACGATTAAGCTGGATTAAAGAGAAAGTGATTCTAGAATTTTTGACCTTCTCACAAAATACATTTTTTTGTGAGATAATTTGCTTTTTAACTTATCATTGATGGGGACAAGCCTCAGTTATCTGATTTTAAAAGACAGGGTCCTCTGTACATACGTGGCTCAATCTAATTTCTGCAAAATGTACCCAATCCATAAACAGACTCTCCAAGTTTGAAGAGGAAGATTACTACTAAGACAAACATACACATAAGGATGTCCCCAATCTGAATTCTCCACGGTATAAAGTCACCCACTCCAATTTCTACCCTCACATTAACCTATATTCTGCCCATTTGGGATACACATTTCCTGCTCAAAACCATCAGTTTCACTACTTCACAATTTGCTGAGTGCTTACTAGTGCAAAGCACCTTAAACACACTTAAGAGGTGAATATTATTTAAAGTTTACTAAACAATTTAAGTCAATTCTAGACCGATGAAGTACCTAATTCCTAGAGAAACACATTTCTGTTCTCTGTACATCAAAACATTGTTAGAACAGCTATAAACTCAAATGCAATTATGTTCCCAGGCAATATTAAATTGAGCAATAAAAATGCTAAGCTCAGAAATGACTAATTTGCTAGGGAAAAAAAAATCTCTCGGCCGGGCGCGGTGGCTCAAGCCTGTAATCCCAGCACTTTGGGAGGCCGAGACGGGCGGATCACGAGGTCAGGAGATTGAGACCATCCTGGCTAACCCGGTGAAACCCCGTCTCTACTAAAAAATACAAAAAAAACTAGCTGGGCGAGGTGGCGGGCGCCTGTAGTCCCAGCTACTCAGGAGGCTGAGGTAGGAGAATAGCGGAAACCCGGGAGGCGGAGCTTGCAGTGAGCTGAGATCCGGCCACTGCACTCCAGCCTGGGCCACAGAGCGAGACTCTGCCTCAAAAAAAAAAAAAAAAAAAAAAAATCTCTCTTCCCACCCCCACCTCCCCACATTCCTTTCAATTGGTTAAATTTTATTATAGGAGTCAGCATTTTCAAAATGAGGTATGAAATAAGAATTTCTTTCCCAATTTGTTTATTTGAATGAAATCAACTTGTATTGATTTTGAAACAATTAAATAAACTTGATAAAATTCTACTCATGCTTGGGAATCAGTCTGCTTAAGAACATTAAGCTCTACACAATAATTTCTTATCCTCACCATTAAGTATTACAGGCTCATTTCCAAAGGCCTGTTATACTGAAATTCCATTGATTTTTGAAATATTCCAACAGACTTAGAAACATTACACAAATATTTTATATCCAACATTATCTCTTGCAATGAAATACTCTCTTGCAATATTCAAGGCATGAGAACTAAACTTCACTTAGCCCAAATATAACACCTAGCAACTGCAAAAATTGCAAGAAAATGACAAGCGGTGATTTAAAAAACTGACTGGCAAAGTAAAATGTTCTATGATATACCGTGCAGGTGGTGGTAGGGGGAAATAGGCATTCTTATACAAAAGTAAGAACTTTTGCACATTAGAAACACTCTTTTCTGAGAAAAAAACTGGAAATACCTATCAAAATTCATTCATACATTCTGATACTGTAATTTCATGGTTATAAGTTTTTGCTATAAACAGCCCATTAATGTTGATTAAAGTATGCCTATAAAATGGAATACTATGCAGACATGAAATTAAAAAGACAGATCTATATCCAAAATACACTAATTTGTTTTTAAGAAGGTACAAAATGTTGCAAACTATATGAGTTCATTTATATAATATTTTGCAATGTTGGCCAGGGTGTGAGGGGAAGGAGAAGGAAGTTACTCATTTTAATGAATAACTGGTAATTAAGGAGGAGGAGGAGGAAAGGGCCCTCTCCACTGGCTTCACATGTGGCATAGAGACCAGGAAAAAAGCAACATGGCCTTGGGAAACAGTTCTCTACGAAGACTGCTCTTGATTGTTCTATCTTGAGGACATGCCAACTTCATGAGACTCCAAAGTAAAGACTTAGAACATTTTCCCCATATTGCCTTTGTAGAGAGAGAGCCTTACTCACAGCAGATACTCAGGAGCTTGACAAATCAAAACCCAGATTTTTGTCAATTATTACAACTAGACTCTTTAAATATAAAATTCATAACTGATCATGAGTTAAGAGAGTGGCTACTCTCAAAGAAGTGAAATATCCTGCTAATTAATAAGCAGGATATCAAAAATCAAAAATTTTTAAATCTCATTCTTTTATATCCAAAAGTCCTGTTATAATAATTAATTGGTATTTTTCAGGTTTTTCTTTCTTGGTCACTTTGGTCCTACCCAAATCTTGATTATTTAATGGACTAGAGCAAGAGTCACCAAACATTTTCTTAAAGGGCCATATCATAAATATTTTAGGCTTTCCAAATCAAGACAAAAATCAATCTCTATTGTAACTACTCAACTCTGCCATCTTACCTCTCTATTTTATCCAGCTAAAGTGTCAATTAACTGTCAGGTTTCCTGACAAAATTTAGGAATTTAATCTTGTAATTGGAGGCAGAGTACAACAGAGGCAGGGGTCTTTAGTGTTGCCAGTGTGTGTGTGATGGTCATGTCACGCTATCCTTGCTCGCCCTAAATTTTGTGTCTAAACAAAGAGGGCCAAGACTGGAGAATCTCCAACCATCCTCTCCAGTTCTAAATTTCTATATTAGGATTCATGTACAAGCACAAAAGCTCACTGATCTTTCAGTTATTTCTGCCTTTGTTCAGGTTTTCCACACCCAGGGCACCAATCTATCAGATTTTGAATTACCAAAAGCTTAGAATGTTTACAGGTACTCTTAGAAACAATTAGGGAAAATTCTTTTATTATTTCAGATAAATTTTCTCCCCTTAAAACCCAAGCTTTTAAAATGTTCAAAACCACTAGGTTTTGAGTCTGTGAAAGTTCTGAATCCCTAAACTTAAGCAGCCTTGCTGAACTGAAAAAAATCAAGCTTTATCAGCTTTTACTTAAGTCAGGGTGACGTAAGTATAAAACACGTATGGCAGTTATATTTAAATTAAGAGACTAGTTATATTTATTAGCCCCTATTGAAAAATTAATAAAGAAATATCTGGCAGGCTAAGCCGCTTAACTAGATGAGGGACATAGCTAAAGTGATTATTTTTATCAGTCTTCTACATACGTGTTGCATATTTCATGACCACAAGTACCATACAGTTCCAAAGCTTTTTCGCTGCATGCTAATACATGTGGCTTTATTACTGAACATAAAATCATTAAGAATACACAGATCAGAATTCTATTTGGGAAAAGAGACCTTCCTCATATTTCATTATTTTTAGCTAAATGAATGTGTTTGCATAAATAATCAAAATATGAAATAAAACCCTGCTGATCATCAGATTACTGCTATGCAGAGCTGCAAAGTAAATACTTAGAAGGGCAAAGACCATGGCAAATAAAGAGGTAGACTTTTTAATGAATCATTTCAGGGCTGTCTGAATATCAGCAAAGTAAACAATCATCCTTTCACCTTTCCCATTAAATACACTAGCTTCTGTTCAAATATACAAAGAGCAAGCAATTCAAGCAACTTACATCTAAACTAGCAATTACATTGGTTTTATCTAACAATTAAAAGATATCTACATTTTTCTTTTTTAAAACAAAAATTTTTTTTGGTAGAAATGGAGTCTCACTGCCCAGGCTGGTCTCAAACTTTTGACCTCATGGGATCCTACTGCCTCTGTCTCCCAAAGTGCTGGGATTACAGATGTAACCCATCACACCCGGCTCTTTTAGCTCTTGAAATAAGTTTCAGGCTTAAGAAAGCATAAGCTGAGGCTAGGCGCGTTGGCTCACGCCTGTAATCCCAGCACTTTGGGAGGCCGAGGCAGGTGGATCACCTGAGGTCAGGAGTTCAAGACCAACCTGGCCAACACGGTAAAAATCTATCTCCACTAAAAATACAAAAATTAGCTGGGCATGGTAGCGGGCACCTGTAATCCCAGCTACTTGGGAAGCTGAGGCAGGAAAATCACTGGAACCCAGGAGGCAGAGGTTGCAGTGAGCCGAGATCACACCACTGCACTATAGCCTAGGCGACAAGAGCAAAACTCTGTCTCAAAAAAAAAAAATAAAGAAAGAAAAGCAGAGAAAGCATAAGCTGGGTGCAGTGGATCACACCTGTAAATCCCAGCACTTTAGGAGGCCAAGACAGGAGGACTGATTGAGGCCAGGAGTTTGAGACCAGCCTGGGCAACATAATGAGACCACATTTCTGCAAAAATAAATAAATAAATAAATAAAAATAAAAATAAAAATTAGTCGGGTGTGGTGGACTGTGCTTGTAGTCCTAGCTACTCGAAAGGTTGAAGTAGGAGGATCACCTGAGCTCAGGAGTTCAAAGTTACAGTGAGCTATTATCATGTCACTGCACTCAAGCCTGGGTGACAGAGTGAGACCCTGTCTCTATCTTTAAAAGTTGTTGCATTTAGTGCAAGAGACCAGTGCTGTAGTACCACTTCTTGATTTAGATATATGAATATATAAAACCCATGAGGACAGAAAAACAAGAACTAGAGGGAGAACTAGCATACAAAAAAACTGAATAAAGCTTTGTATTCCCAAACTGAAAGAAAGAAGTACAAGTTTTAAAAATTTTGTGACATTCTATTAAAATATCTTCCAATAATACACTATGACAACAGTTCATTTACGTTTTGAACAAGTCACTCACTAATCAAGCAAGACAGTAAGACAAGGAGTTCCCTCAACACATAGTCCCTCCCCATCCAGATTTCTGGTTTCTTTAGACCATTCCGGGTCTAGGTATATAGACAAGAAATGGGACACTGGAGGCCAGTACCTCAGTCACTTCCACATTACCTACACACACAAAGATTCACTGTGATGGGGATTAAAACCATGCAGGGCTGACATCAGAGAACCAACTCACTCTGATAGAACTCCTTGGCAAGCTGTGCTTACCTGAATAGCTGCAAATGCCAGTGCAGCCCAGATCACATGCATCATGATTTCTTGTAGCTTCTTCACAACTAGAGCCTCACACCCCTGTAACAAACACAGTCATCCTCATTAGAAGTCTTCTAAAAGTTAAAGCTGCAGATTCACAGGTTACTACCCACTGACAGAAAGGAAAATGACAGAAACTGAAAGAGGGGAAAAAAGATTCCATGATTGGTATAATTTACAGACATGTAATTAAAGCAAAAGACAATGCATTTTATAATTTACAATAAAACAATATGACATTAAAGACAAGCAAAAGGTGGCAGAAAAGAAGTCCCAGATGGTGATAAAACATGGTGAAAAACAGGTTAATCAGGCTAGACTCAAGTCTTGGCCAAGAGACTCACCTCAGCATAGAGGTCAGAAGGGTGGGCCAGGCTGCCATTACAATTGCTGGCAGTCTCTCTGCAGCAGCTAAGAGGGACACTCTGGTTTTTCGTTTCTTTGAACCAATCTGTATTTTCCCAGTCTGAGTAGTTGTGAATTCCACAACAATGCAGCTAGAAGAGAACAGGTATTATTCCTCACAAAACCCAAACACCTGAAGTTCCATGTACTACAGAGCTTTAAAATAAGCCACTCTAGACCAGTGATGTCCGATATAACTTTCTATAATAATGGAAAGTCTGCATGATCCAACATAGTAGCCACTAGCCACATGAAGCTCTACTGAGCACTTAAATTGTGGCTAGTGTGACTAGAAAACTGCCTTTTAAATTTCAATGTAAACAGCCAGACATGGCTAGTGGCTCCAGAACCCCCATACGAAAAGTACATTGCCAGGCCAGGCACAGTGGCTCACGCAAGTAATCCCAGCACTTTGGGAGGCCGAGATAGGCAGATCACCTGAGGTCAGGAGTTCAAGACCAGCCTGACCAACATGGAGAAATCCTATCTCTACTAAAAATACAAAATTAGCTGGGTGTGGTGGCGCATGCCTATAATCCCCGTTACTCAGGAGGCTGAGGCAGGAGAATCATTTGAACCCAGGAGGTGGAGGCTGCAGTGAGCCAAGATCATACCATTGCACTCTAGCCTAGGCAACAAGGGTAAAATTCTGCCGTCTAGAAAAAAAAAAAAAAGAAAAAAAAAAAGAAAAGTTCATTGCCTGTAAGGCGTAGTTTCTAACTAAGGAAAAACTTCATGTCTTACATGTTAAATATCTGGTTCCAAGTTAAATATTATTTCCAATGACAAGTGTTTAAAATATTTTGTCTTAAAAATTTTGAGATTTGCTTTAAGATAATGAAGCAAAAAATAAGTGGGAGCAATTAAGACTGACAAAAAGTTGATATTATTGAGACAGGGTCGGGGTGCAAACATCTATTATACTATTCTTTCTACCTTCGTGTATATGAAACTGTCCATAACAACTTTTTTTTGACAGTTTGTCTGTTGTCTTTTCTGATCCTGTTTTCTAAAAGTATATATAGACCTCCCACCTCCCCTGGAGTCTATCTGGACTCTCACCTTTCCTGTGACACATACCTCTCTCCTGCATCATCACCCCTTTGGCTAAGTACTTTGGGAGAGTACAGACTGGGGTCAGGGAAGGGGAAGTCAGATGATAAAAAAAAGTTCAAGATGTTTCTTATCTGGGTAGGTGATGAAATAAACTTTTCAAGGGTGAAGGTTGGGGAAAAATATTGGTCACATCAGGATAGCCACGGATGTGAAGCGACATGGCTAATTTACACAGAAATCACAGTTAGTTTAATGTTGACCCAACAGTGATTGGTCCTCAAAAACCAATCTGCCTCAAGAAAGCTCACCTGTCTCTGTACATAATCAATAGCCCGGCTAGCAGCATCAGGGCTGGTTCCATTGTAGGTCTTATACACTTTCTGAATGCTGCGATCAACCTCATTTTCCACCTGAATCAGAACAAAGAATTCAGTCCCTCAAAAATACTAGCAAAAGTAACATTAGTCAAGGCTCCTACTAAAATACTTACATAAAATGTTTGCAAGTTGCCAGATCTCTATGAATTTCTTGTAACGTTTTCTCCCTTCCTGCCTTCATCTTCATATAGATATAGATGAAGGCAGGAGGGAGAAAAGTGACAGGTAAAAATTCAGACATATACCACGCAGATTAAAGCATTCAAAGAGAAGACTGTGTGCAAAATGGCAGGCTAACAATGTATCCAAAAGGGAGAACAGTTGAGGCTTGGGATAGATGTCCTAAATTATAAATGGACGCCTTCCTTTTACAAATAAGTTTCTCAGAAGACTACTCATTTTCCTGTCCTAAAGGAGGTAAAACAAAACAACTCTGAAGCTCCTGTAAGATACTTTTAGGACAAATGCCAACATTATTTCCATTTTATTTATTCTATGTTTAGAGTTGGTTAAATGTGCAAAAGTAATCAGGGTTAAAAACATCAGTCCTTAGAAGTGGCACTTAATGAAAAAGCTGCTGTTCAATGTATTGCAAAAAGAAGACAGGAAACAAGCTGCATAGCTTATTGCTGCCAATTACTAAAATGGCAAGCAAGTATCATTTAGTAAAGTTTGCTTGTACCAGATCCTCCTTGCCCCTCTGAGGACTGGACTTATCTGGTAATTACAACAGTAATAAAATAAGTCCATAAAATTGATAACCAGATCATAGGTAGGGACATAATCCATTGCATTTTTTTTTTTTAGCACAGCTTTAGAGTACCTTACGTATCAATGATCTGAAAATTAACTTGGCATATTATGTCCTTGACTTAAAACCATTAAGTTATAATGAGAATGAGTCTATTATGTCTTTCCATGCCTCTAAAATTATGCCCATATTAATTAATTTAAAGCAGCCTATTTAGCCTTAAGTGGTACTAGAGGTAGACAGCAAAATCAGGCAAAATAGAAAGGAAGGAATGGTGAAATGACTAAAAACAATGAAGGGCAAGAAAGGAGTGCTGGCCCCAGCTGCCTTGGTGTTCTAAGTTGGCAGGACCCCTTGTTCCTCAGGACAGGGGTGGAAGGTGGGATCACAACTCACAGCATCTTTTTCTATGTTCAGGAACAAGGCATTTTTTAAAGAGACAATGGAAAACGAAATCCTGAGTTTGGTTCTCTAAAGCAGAAATCAGAAAATTATGCCTCCCCTCATATAGGCAATCTATGTGCTGAGGAAATCTGAACAAACTTCTCAGCTAATTATTCATTTGCAGCTATAAATACCTATAATCAAGAACAATACATATACAATACTCTGCTATATTAAATGTGGTGAGCAGTCTTGATATGTAAATATATGGCAATTAACTTTAGATATTTAAAATACAGATTAAACAAGTGAGGCAAAAGAAATTGTTTACTCTGATAAAATGAATGTGTTCTATTTTAATTGAAACACTTAAACCACCTTTTAAGGCATTATGTGAATTACAGTAGACAACATACCTTTGCTCTGTAAACATATCCCAAAACCACTACAACAACTTCTGTGACAAAAACCAAGAGCAGGATGATGACAAACTGTAAGAAAACATTGTTTAAAATTATATACAAATGAAAAAATAACTTTAAATACACTCTTGATTAAAAAAACTTATCAGAGATAATTGCTAGAAGTTTAAATGCTAACTTTGTTCCAACTGTAAGAGCCAAAGAGTCTCAGGTTCAAGAATAGAGTAGCGTAGACTAAACACTCCCGCGTGTTCTGACAACACATCTTACCGTGGCAAGTCCACAGCGACTTTCCCGGATTGTGGCACAGCAGCCAATTAGCCCAATGATGAAAAGCAGGGCTCCTACAGCTATGATCACTACAGCAGGGATGAGCGTGTACACATCTTCAAAGAAGTGGTCATAGTCATCGTAAGTGATGAAGACATAGGCTCCCACATAGCATAAAATGCCAGCTGCCCCCTGTAGAAAACAAAGTCAGTACTGGTCTCTAAGCACTGCTGGTAAAAATTTCCTATTATTGCTTAGTATGGTATAATTTAATGAGAGTTACCGTAACTGTTATAGACTTTTTTCAGTGAAGCTGAAAAGTCTTCTATGATTCCTTATTCAGAGCATTTCTATACTAAAGTTAAAAAGTTATCCACACTTCACCTACTTTTCAATAATTGATGGTTCAGCTAGGACCAAGAAACCGTAACCAAAAAATAATGATGATGACACACACCTACACATCCCTAAAGGCTTACTGTAGCTCAATTCCACATCCAATACGGATCAGTATGGTGGCAGGGGGATCCTTGCTCACTGCAGTTACCCTCATTAAGTGGGGAAATGTGGTAGACATGACAGAGCTTGGATTTGAACTCAGGCAATCTGACTCCAGAATCTGCACTTCTAATCTCTATCTACCCCACCTCAGGGAAAAGAAAATAAACCAACTAGTGAGCATGATACCCACCCCACTTCCAAACATCTTGCTGTCCTAGAGACAGTGAAATGGCAAAGCTAGAGGGCTCAGTCATTAAAGAACATTATAAGCCCTCTATTAATTATTTAGAATGGTGGTTCTCAAACTTTCAAGTATATAGGAATTGCCTGAGGATCTGAATAACATGCAGATTGATTCAGGAGATCTGGGGAGGACCCTGAGAGTCTGCATTTCTAACAAGTTCCCAGGTGATGCTGGTGCAGCTTCTTCTTGGAGCACACTTTGAGTAACAAGGTATTAAAGACCTAAAGGGAAAGTGAACACACAAAGGCATGCGATAGGTGTGCCTTATTTCAGCTGCTTCTCCAGGCTTCACTCTCCAGCTGCAGAGTCTTACTTTCTCCGCTATTGTCAATTTTGCTATCTTTGGGTACCAGCTCTGTGCTGACAGCCCAATGCCACTGGCTTATATGCAAACAAGCAAATGCAGTGTCAGAGTAAGTGTTAAAACATTTGGTTATCATTTGTATAAAAATAAGTTATCATTTATAGAGTACTTTGAAACTTTCACAAGAAGTATTTCATCATCCTTTTAAATTTAACATATAAATCATCTTCAAACTAGAAACAGCTGCCACAATGATATTGGAAATATCATTAACTTCTCTGAACCTGAAAACCCAGCTCATTTAAGTTTATGAAATTCAGTAAGCTTGGGGATCATCAGTATATTTTCTTACACTAGGCCATTAGGATCACTGTCAGATGAAGAAGAAGACTCCATTCATGTAAATTTGGGAAAGTAACTTGGTTTTTTAAAATGTAACATGAACTTTTTAAAGTGAGAAGACAACTAGAATAATGAAGGCAATTTTAAAAAACATCATTTTAAAACTCTCTTCCTCTGGCTTCCAAGAGGCCCCACTGCTGGTTTTCTTCCTACTTCCCCAGCTGATCACTTTTTCATTCTCTTCACGGACTCTGAGATGTTAGTGATCTCCAGGGTTCTGTCTTCAGCCTTATTCTTGAGTCATTCTCTGGGCTCTCTGTGGGCTATAGCAGCTATGGCTTCATTAGTCATTGTAGCTCACTACCTGAGCTATCATCTCAGACCTACACATTTCCATCTGCAAGTTCCAGAGACACGCCATCCTCAACCTGTCTCAAACCCTTTCTGCCTTCCTGCCCAGCCCATCTAATCTTCCCTTACATTCCTATCATAGCAAAAGGTACCAGACATCTAATTTTTCTGGTCAAACATCTGAGGATTAACTTTCCTTGCCCCACCTCTATAGCCCATCAATCACAAAACTTCAAGTTTACTTCCAAAACATTATTTGAATACTTCAACTCCTCTTCAACCCCACTGCAGTGCTTCTGTCTTAATTTGGGCCTATCCCCCTAAATCTTATTTATTGACTCTCCCTGCATCTTAATACATTCTTTATACTACCAGGGTTATTTTTATTAAAAATACAAACCAGATCGACCAGGCGCGGTGGCTCACGCCTGTAATCCCAGCACTTTGAGAGGCCAAGGCGGGCGCATCACAAGGTCAGGAGATCAAGAACATCCTGGCTAACACGGTGAAACCCCATTTCTACTAAAAATACAAAAAATTAGCCGGGCGTGGTGGCGGGCGCCTGTAGTCCCAGCTACTCGGGAGGCTGAGGCAGGAGAATGGTGTGAACCCAGGAGGCGGAGCTTGCAGTGAGCCGAGATCATGCCACTGCATCCAGCCTGGGCAATAGAGTGAGACTCCGTCTCAAAAAAACAAAACAAAACAAAACAAAACAAAACAAAGAACAGACCAAGGCATAGCCTTACTTAAAATCAGGATGAGGCAAGTGAGTCCCCGATGAACCAAGCTGTTCCTCTTTTCAGCCTCAGATCTCATTACCCCTTGTGAACCATGAACAATATAGAACCGTTATACTGAAATGGACCATATATTCTTTCATTTCTTTGCCTCTGCTGTTCTCTCTAGAATGCTCTCTTCAAATGCCTGGGAACTCCTTGTCGCTCATTAAGGTGAAGCTTAAATGCTACCTCTTCCGTTTGGAAGCCATTCTTGACCATTTCAGGCTGGATCAGCTGCCCTTGGTGGACACACACATCTCCCAGTACATGGTTCTAACAGAATATTTATCAAAACGGTTGCAATTATAGCTATACCTGTCTCAACACACCTTGAAAGCACAAATTATACCCATCTGTCCTTCACCCTTGTATCATCTAGAACGGTGCTTGGTAGACAGCAGGTATCAGTTAAAACGTATTGAGTACACCTCATCTTACCCCTTTCCCTTGAAATCACCCTCCCAACTCTATCATAAGCTTTGGTTTGTATTTGCTTTGGTTTATATTTGTATTTGTTTGTATCTGGTTTCTCTTCAGTTCAATGCTTATAGCTTTTACTTCACTATTCAAACATTTGGCAACTTAATCCAGCTTGCTGAATTCTGATGGCCATTACATCTGGAATATATTAATATATCATAAATATCTGTCATAAATATAAATGCTGTACTTACAGCAAACTGTTCAAAGGTTCTCAGAGTTCACTGACATTATTTGCTTTTGGGGCATAGTACTAAAGAATGTACGTGAGCGCAAAAGTTGGCAGGGGGAAGAAGAGAAATAGCTTATTTTAATTTGGGTGCATTTATTACAGAAGTATGTCAACTACTTAACACTCTTACCAAATACCCCTTTTTATTGACTACTTGTGTGATATATATTCACATACATGTACACACACACATTTTGCTAAATAGTATCAGTCCTCAAGCTAAATTAGAAGCAATCCAAAGTGTAAATTAATCAAATTTTGTTATTTGTTTTCACTAGGCATTTCTCTATCCTTTAATGTTATAGCTTTTTTTACTCTAAAAGGCAGTATTTATTTCTTACAAGGCTTGAGTCAAAATGAATTCCATTCCTGAGCCTTCGGTACACTTACCAAAACTTCGCTAGTTTTAGCCTATGTAAATTTGAATGAAAATAAGAGAAAACTGGAGGACATATATACTTAACAATTAACCTGAAGCATAGTTCACTGATGAACTACTTGCATTTTAGACATAAAATGATGAGTTTTCAATCTAAAGAGGTTCCTATGAGACGCACACTTAGTGCTGCTTGGAGATGGGCCAAGGGAAACGTTTCCTCTGCTGCCACCGCCACTCCTCACTAAAAGAGGCACTCATCTGAAACTGAGACTACAAGAAAGCAGAAAAACCAAGAGAGACAACCAGACGTACAACAAATGCAATGGAGGGCTGTGAGGAGATGCCATTTGTAAAGCTGCCTCTTCTTTTCTGATAGACTCTAGAACAGTTTTTTTTTGCTCCCAGGCTGCAACCAGTCAACATCCAAGTCACACAACGAGATGAGAACACAACAAAGCTCAATTTGGCAACATATAGTGAAACGAACTTACTAGTTGCACACACCAAAGAGGAAACTGCACTGATTGCTGATATGAAACTATACACATCAAATTGCTTATAAATAGAGGATGTGTTTCCTAAATTGAAAACAGCTTCAAATTTTGCTTTTACTGAAATATGTATATGGTGCTTATATCTTAAGCTGTATAATGAACAATTATGAAATGACACTGGTTACTCTGAAAATATAGAAGAGGTATCCCAGTAGTTGCTGAAGACCTAAAAACAGCCAAAAGTAACTGCTGTAATGATACCCAACCGTCAATGTGAAAAATACGCAAAAGAACATGGGAAACAGTATGGTAAATGGAAGAGAGGTTCTAAGAAATTCCTAACTAGTATGCATAGGGACTTTGTAGTCCCTCAGATTTTTAATGCAGAAATTGTGGCTATCAGAAAAGCTATATAAAACGTGAGCTTAAATTCTTCTTTTGAAGGGCCACGACGGGATTGAGATCTATCAAAGGATCTGAGCTTTGCCAATAAAGCAGCTGCAAAGGAGGGGTATGGGGAGGAGGGAGGTGCAACAGAAGAGGAGATGAAATGTAGAACTTGGAAGCAGCTGAACTGCTTTAGTCACCACTGAGAAAATCTGAGCCTATAAGGAGGATTTGTGCCAGGACAGTATACTAAAAATATTCATCCTTTTTACAAAGAAGTGAAAGGAAATTTAGGCAAAAGGCTGAGGTCTGATATTACAGAAAGAATAATTTTTTAAAAACCATTCTTTATCTTTTAATAAGCCTATCCTCTAAATTAAGTCACAAAATTTTAAAACTTTAGGAGAGCCAATGCTTTTCCATTGAGCTGTTTCTCTAAAAAATAAAGCCATCTTGTTATAAAATTTTGCAAGTGTATGAGTTCCAAAAGTATGATACTTCATTTTATGCTTTTACCCTTCCTCTACATATGCGCAAATGTGAAATCTCTTAAAGAGATTTCATTCTTATATGAGATTGCTTTTTCCATAGCTAAGAAACTATTTTTTTTTTGGGGGGGGGTAATTTTCAAATATTCTATGAAAGAGAAAAGTAGGTAAAATGTTAAAATCTGGGCCGGGCGCAGTGGCTCACACCTGTAATCCCAGCACTTTGGGAGGCCAAGCTGGCAGATCATCTGAGGTCGGGAGTTCGAGACTAGCCTGACCAACAAGGAAAAACCCTGTCTTTACTAAAAATATGAAATTAGCTGGGCATGGTGGCACATGCCTGTAATCCCAGCTACTCAGGAAGGCTGAGGCAGGACAATCACTTGAACCCGGGAGGTGGAGGTTGCAGTGAGCTGAGATCGTACCACTGCACTCCAGCCTGGGCAACAAGAGCAAAACTTGATCTCAAAAAAAAAAAAAAAAAAAAAAAAAAAAAAAGTTACAATCTGTAAAACTATTAAATTCCTTCATTTTCATCAACCACAGTGTAACTTGCCATTGGAATGTGGCAATAATAAAAATGAAACAGATTTGCTACAAGTGGGGAGATAAGGTAGCTCTGTTGCCAAAAGTATACCTATATGGAGATTTAGAAATGTGAAAGTGAAAGCATCCCACAGCACATTTTGGACGAAGCTGAAGCAAAGAATAGAAGTGAGTTTCTTGCAGTGGTATGTAGTAGACTTTGATGATGGTTCATGTCTAGAACTGGCAAGAATCAAGACAATGTAAAGACAAGGCACCATCTGGACTTTATTCACCTAAAAGCATAGTGCCTGACAAATTCTTGCTTGCCTGTGTGAACTGTTCCTTTGGAGCGATTTTTGCCAAAGAATCAATTAGTAAAGTAGAAGTGACTGGAGTGTTGAGAGAAAGGAAAAAAATCAAGAAGCAAAAGACTGAGCAAAAACTGTTGTACTCTAGACTTCGTAACAAAGCAGGTCTTAAAAGCAAAGGGGAAAAACAGGCAGGAATCCATCTTATGCATATGTCTTTTTAACATTTAATCTAGAGTTTCCTATACTGTCCTATTATTTTTCATATACCTCTTTTCTCTCCTGGGAAGAATCATTGGTAATTCCATAGAGTGGATTTCTGAAAGCTTCCCCAGACTCCACCCTTATGCTATTACAAGTATCTTAAAATCATCTTAAATCCTTTAGCATTCTACTTGCCGTAATGTATATTCTCTAATTCAACCAGGCTTTCTTTCACCTCCAACTTAATCTGACAGAATAGTTTATGGCACTAAACACAACTACTTCTTATGTAAGTCCACTACCAGTATATATCATTTACTCTCCTACCAATTCTCAAGGAAAAAAAAAGGCCAAAGACTCCAAATCCTCTTTCAGAAATTAAAGCTACTCTTACCAAGAATTTCTGAAGCTATTAAATAATATCATTTTCTACCTAACAAACTGATCAACAGTAAAGTTAAGGAGTATTCAAAGATGTGTGAGGGTGCAGAGAGAAGGGCCCTCAGACAGGCAGGAACACAAACTAATAGAGAATCATCTTTTTGGAAAGCAATCTGTCAATACATATCTGCCTCAGCATTGATGCCTATATACCTACTTATTCCACTTCCAGGAATCTATCCTTAAGAAAGTTAGTCAGAAACACAGATTTGTATAAAAGATAATTAATCGAGATGTTATAATGAAATTGTGGCTGCAAAAATGAAAATTAAAAAGCCCAGGTATTCAGAGGTGTGTTTGCATTCAGCCCTGAAATTTTCTTAAAGCATCATTTAATAATATAATTGTGGTGTGATCGGGAAAAAACACATATACCACATATTAGAAACAAACCAAAATGCTAATATTGGTTGTCTCTCGGTGGTAGAACTATGGGTGATATCAGTTTGCTTTTTAAAATACTTTTTAGTGTCTTCTTTAAAATATATTACTTGAATAATTAGAATAATAGTTAAAATTATGTCTGAAATTGAGGCTTTGCTGTTCTCTCACCAATGAATTAATTCCTGGATGTGTCCTTAACCAACCAAACACGGACACCTCTTACATCCTAAATATTTTAGGCACCTCTGCCAATCTCTCCCACTTACCACTTTTCTCAGGTCTGTGTGGCTTTGACTCATCCTGTACATGTTTTCTGATTATCTAACACAATTTTCAATGTACATTATGTTCCTTTTCTCGTATTACTTTTCAAGGAGACAAGTTTTTTTTTTAAGTCCTACTTAAATTGGGGTGTAAAGTTTTGTGTTTTTTTAACTCACCACTACAGTAATGAGAAAATTATTTTATTTATTTATTTTTTTTTTTTTGAGACAGGGTCTCGCTATGTTGCCCAGGCTGGCCTCAGACTCCTTCGCTCAGGGGATCCTCCCATTTCAGTCTTACTTGTAGCTAGGATTACAGGCATGTGCCACCATGCCTGGCTAAGAGTTTAAAGTTCTGACAAGCCACTGTTACCATCAACATCACTATTACTATTGCCATTATTCTTAAATAAGAAATATTTTAATCATTTTTACTGCTATTACTCTGATGATATGCCAAAGGTCATGCTCCTCAATTCTGCCTTATTTTCACCTTTTCTCTATTTGGTTTTTCATAATCATTATTAATCCAGCTTAACAAAGTTGTTCTATTTCTCTCTAACTGTAAAAAGAGTCCACTACAGCATCATAGGAGCCTGAGGAGCTTAACCTTTGTAATGCTAGAGTTCATCCATGCTTGGATTACGTGTTTAATCAATAGCAACAACAATGTAAGTTACAAAATGTCAACATATATTCTAGAACCCCTTCAGTAGATTAAAAACAACACATAAAAAAGATAATTTTTCTTATCTATTAACTCTGCCTAACTACTAAAAGGAACACAGTGAGAAGAAGGAAGAGGAAGAAGATACGTTAATATTTTTCAATAAAGACTTACTTGAGACCAGCCATGAGAAAGATTTCTGGGGGAAAGGTGCACATAGAAATTTAATTCGATGAAAAGTCTACCCTCTCTCTCCATTAGTTGTCAGACTACAGGGACTGTGTTTACTCTATTTCTCAAAAACAGGTCAAAGGTAGATATTCAACATGCATTTACTCATGAATGATTCTTAGTACACCTGTTTGGTCTAAGTACAAACTTTATGGAATACATTTTCTGAAAAACAATCAAACAAGCCTAACCTGAATTAGATCTTATGGAATAAAATTCATTAAATTATTTCAAAGCATGATAAATATCCTAGAAAGCTAATAACCCATTCCTTAAACTGCAACTACAGAGAGAGCCCCTGCTGATTCCAAGTTCTAAATGATTACTCAGGACCACAAGGCTTTTTGGTCAGTGGACAGGTGAGTAAGAATATAGTAAGAGTGGAGACATTCATTTTCTTAACTGTTGAAGACAAACTAAGACACATACACTTCCTATTATGTACTTGCTTCCTGACAAGTTAGATTTCTTCTAGTGAATTGAAAACAACTATGAAAAAGCAAAGTTAGCTGAAGGTGTGTCCCATGACATATTCTTTGTCAGAGCAGTCATTCATAATAAGAGAAATACAGGAAGTAGAGAAACAAATTCCAGGATATCAGATGCAGGTTCCGGTTTGAAAATATCATATTACCACCTCAAAAGTGTAGGATGTGCTGGAAAACACAAAGTATGTACAAGATTTGTGACAAGGGAGAACCACACTTGAAATATTTCATTATAATGTTGTATTTTTTAAACAAAAGCATGATGGTATAAACCTCTTAGTAATTTGAACATAGCAAGTATACTTTTGCCTTACAGTCTATAGCCTGTTCCTTCAGTTCTGAATCCCCTCAATCTCCCAATCTCTTCCAAATCACCCAAGTCAGCAACTTCTTATACTCCAGATTTTTTTGCCAACATAAAGCACCACCCAATCACTTTATCACATCACCCTTTAATTCTCTGCATAACACATCTCTCTGATCATTTTTCTTCTTTATTTTTGTGTGTCTTGTTTCACCGGAAAGTAAGTTCTATAAGAATACAGATTTTTCACTGTCTTTTCATTGTTTATCAACAATATAAGCACAAAGCAGGTGCTCAAACATTAGTGTTATATTTGTTTAGCAAAGCAAATTTTCCTTAATTATATACATTCACAGACATAAGTTGTGATAAGTTTTATTTATTTATTTATTGAGATGGAGGCTCTGTTGCTCATGCTGGAGTGTAGTGGCTCGATCTTGGCTCACTGCAAGCTCCGCCTCCCAGGTTCATGCCATTCTCCTGCCTCTCAGCCTCCCGAGTAGCTGGGACTACAGGTGCATGCCACCATGCCCGGCTAATTTTTTGTATTTTTAGTAGAGACGAGGTTTCACCATGTTAGCCAGGATGGTCTCCATCTCCTGACCTTGTGATCCGCCCGCCTCGGCCTACCAAAGTGCTGGGATCACAGGCGTGAGCCACCGTGCCTGGCTGACAAGTTTTATTTTTAAAGGCAGGATAAGTTTTAAAGGTTCCATATGGCTTTCAAATACAATTTATATGTATAAAGTACTTCATATGAATGAATGATGGTTAGTGAAGGTGCCATGTTCCAAAGCTACTTCTAAAGCATTTATTTAAAAGGTATGTGACTTTTTTGTGGTACTTCCCCCACTCTACAGGTGTCTCCACAGTGTTATACTATCACCTCTCAGATGAAAAGCAGCAACCTAAATAGATATTTAAGATTATAAATTCTATAAGCATGGACAAAGTTTTCTGTTCCAGTCCCTGTAATGCCTAAAATAAATATGAGCAAAATAGGTATTAGTCAATTAGCTTTTCTAATAGGGTTTAAAAAAAAAAGTAATTTGTATAACATAGGACTCGATTCAATAATCAATTAATTTACCAGAATAAAAACTTAATGGTAGGAAGTACTTATTTAAACTTGTTTTAGGCGAGCCCTCTTTGGTCAAATTAAATGACTTACCAAATTAAAAATCCTATCTGACCTTGGTACAAAGGTACAGTTTACAGAATAGGCTAATGACTATTTAATACAATAGCCTTGGCTGGGCGTGGTGGCTCACGCCTGTAATTCTAGCATTTTGGGAGGCCGAGGCAGGCAGATCACGAGATCAGGAGTTCGAGACCAGCCTGGTCAATATGGTGAAATCCTGTCTCTATTAAAAAATATACAAAAATTAGCCGGGCATGGTGGCACACACCTGTAGTCCCAGCTACTCAGGAGGCTGAAGCAGGTAGACTGCTTGAACCCGGGAGATGGAGGTTGCAGTCAGCCGAGATCGTGCCACTGCACTCCAGCCTGGGCAACAGAGTGAGACTTCATCTCTCAAAAAAAAAAAAAAAAAAAAAAAAGCCTTTAAAATTTAGTCATTTACCTCAAACATTTCTAACCTTCTTCAATAAATCCTCATGGGTCCAGCATGAATACACTTACATTTAAAGCCTTATCACTCCATAAAAACAGAGCTCCAAGTTGATACAAGTTGTACATCCTTTCACTTGTCCAATATTATCTTTCAAGCTACAAATCCTAATATTCTAGAATTTGGTGAGAAACTGTCTTGGACTGTTTTCTGTTACTTAGAACAGAATACCTGAAACTGGGTAATTTAAGAAATTTTTTACATAAATGGAGGCTGAGAAGTTCAAGGTCAAGGGGCCGTATCTGGTCAGAGCCTTCTGCAGAGTCCTGAGGTGGCCCAGGACATCACACATGGTAAGGGGGCTGAGCAAGCTGGCTCAGGTCTCTCTGCCTCTTCTTATAAAGCCACCAATCCCATTCCCATGAAAACCCAATAATCCATTAATCCATGAATGGATTAATCCATTCATGAGGGTAGAGCCCTCATGACCCAATCACCCCTTAAAGGCCCCACCTCTCAATACGGCCACGTTGGGGATTCAGTTTCAACATGAATTTTAGAAAGGACAAACATTCTAACCATAGCAGGAGTTCCCTATTTCCATTAAAACAAATTTCAGGATTTTAGAAATGACTGTTTCCGCTTTTGGTTTGTGCCTTTCCACAGTAACATTATTACAGCATTGTTCCAAACTATCTACACCAAATCAACAGTAACGATTTTAGCTGTCAGATAATTTACAGCCTGAGTATTTCAGGTATATATCTATCTCCATGTCACAGCTCAATGAACAAACTGACAGCTGAATCAGGATATCAAGACATAAGAAAGTGTAGTTTAAAGGTCTTGCCAAAGCAATTAAACTTTGACCCTTGTTAACAATCAGCCATTACCATCTGACAGTTAAGAGCCAGTGCAACATAGTTTTTATTGCCTACAGTTGCCCAAGGGAACCCAGGTAAACAGTTGATATGCTCTATGGAGAGTATGTTTATTCTTCCACTTATATATCTCAAGGCATTAAAAGGAGGGAGGGGCCACTATATAAGAATACATTTATTAAAACTGAAGAATGCATTACAAACTCCCAGGAAGAACCTTTTAACATTTTTGAATGTACTTCCTCATAATGACTTAATTCAAAAGAAAACAAAGTGTCATGTAAATTCTGGTACAGTTTCTAATTTTAGCAATGTTAAAATCGGCATGCTTTAGAGAAGTGATTCTAACAAGTTTCTTCTCTTTACAAATCTTTTGAAATCATACTTTGTCCTAACACCACAGTCTCTGGAGTATGGGACCACCTGGGTTTGAACGCAGGCTGTACCACACCTTGGGTGTGCTTAGCTCAGTCAACCTTAATGTTCTCCTCTAAAATATACATAATATTCCCTGCTAGATGGGAAAGCTGTGAGGATACACCATGTAAAGTGTTTAGCACAGTGCCTGGGGTGTAGTAATTCAAATGTTAGTTGCCATCACCCATCATCATCAGATTCCCACAGTTAGTCCATAAACTAATACTTTCTTGGGAGACATACCTAATGCTGTTTCCTCATTAGTTATGTAGCACTGTGCTACATGTGCCCCCAGCGTATCTGCTTAACTTCCTTAACACAACTCACAAAAACTTTACTACCCTACTAACTAAGACAAAGGGTATTTTTACTAAACATTACCACTTCAGTCTTGGCAATAACCCACTATAAAAAGCACCACAGAAGTTCAAAATAACTTTCTTCACTGGAATAATAGTACATATACTTACACAACATCCAGAGATTCAGAGGAATCACTTAGAACTGACATTTGAGTAAATAAAAATCTAATTTAAAGAAAATGGTTCCTATAGTTCCAATATTTTGTTACACGAACAATTCCAGTCCCTGAGCTTGAATAACCTAAAATTCACCTAATATTCTTCAAAATCAAATAGTTATGGCCATAAATTCACAAGGAATTGTAAAGAGTACAGAGCCACATCTTTGCCTCTTAGGTAGCTTACTAGCTAACAAAGTGTTTCTCATTTGGGGACCCCTGAAAATTATTTTTCCTTTTAAAAAAGCCTGTAACTCTACTAAATAAATAAATAAATAAATAAGAATACACGGTGCTTGGTTCTCTGTTCCTGCATTAGTTTGCTGAGGACGATGGCTTCCTGCTCCATCCATGTCCCTGCAAAGGACATGATCTCATTCTTTTTTTGTGGCTGCGTGGTGTCCCATAGTGTATATGTGCCACATTTTCTTTGTCCAGTCTACCATTGATGGCCATTTGGGTTGGCTCCATGTTTTTGCTGTTGTGAATGGTGCTGCAGTGAATATATGTGTGCATGTGTCTTTATAACAGAATGATTTACATTCCCTTGGGTATGTACCCAGTAGTGGGATTGCTAGGTCAAATGGTAGGAGAACGTCATATAATTTCTACATGCCAAGAAATAGTATTCTTCTTTTCATTTGTTTTCCAGTCATTTAGAAATGTAAATACTATTCTCGGCTCTCAGGTTGTAGAAAAACAGGTAGCTAACAGTTTTGTGCTCTTGGACCAGAGACTGCTGACTCCTGGTTTACAACGAGATGCTATGAGAGTTAATGACTTAAGCATTGTAGAAAATATTTCTCTTTATGGAATAAAAAATGTTATGGATGCATAAGTAGCAGTAGGTATATAGATACGTATTAAATTAGCAAAAGATGCCCTTATAATGGTCAGATTCACAAATCATGCCACATCTTCAAGGAGGAGACTGATACGACTTTTGCTAATGGAACTGGTTCTACACGTGCATTTCATTTTGCACAATAAACTCAAGAAACTGAAAAAATGAAACAAAATAAATAAATAAATAAATAAATAAGCCTGTAACTCAAATTAAAGTATATGAAACACTGCTCTAATTGGAAAAGAAGAAATCACGAAAATCCCAGTGTCGCCTGGGTGGTTGCGAACAGGTACTACCTCTCAGTTAGGACTCTTCTCTTCACACACAAATGCCCTGAAGGACTCTGGCAATACAAGTGTGTAGTAAGTGCTTTTAAATATATAACCATCCTTTTATGAGACAGCTGTTTTATCCCTTGTTGGGGGGTTGGGGGAGGAGGAAAGATTCTTTCCAGAACAGGTGTGCATATGCGTGGGAGGGAGGAGCTGAATGGGGACCAGTGATGATGGGGAGGAGGAAGAGGCACAGAGTATGGTTAACTGGAATGTCAAGGAGTGCTTTGGCGACTCTGGACAGAGCAATCTGTCCAGGGCACTCAAGTGTTTAAGGAAATGACGAGTTTAGAGGGGCAAGGTGATTTGGGATCAGACTGAGGACTTCAGCTGCAAGACCGGGGGAAGGAGCTGAACCTTATTCTACCGCTGAAGCTTCTGTTTTCCTTATTTTTAGATCAAGTGATGTGATAGCAGAAACGTTTTAAAAGATTTATCCGGGTGCAAAGTCCAGATGGGCTGGAGGGTGGAAAGACGGATAGGAACAACATAGGTTACTATAAAAGTCCCTGGTGAGATAAGGACCCAAACTAAGATGACATCGTTATAAACATTCCTTTCTCCGAGGGCGCACCCCCTAAAAATTCATAAGCCACCTTTTATTGAAAGTAAACTAATCACTTTCAAAATCTTGTGACATCTCCATCATATATTTAACCAAGGCTTATAATCTCACGGTTTGGTCACCCCCATGACCAAAACAAATAGACCTATGTTCTTGGTCAATGGATTATTTAGCTCCTCAAGTTGAAACCCTTCATTTTCTGGGCTGGTGACAGCCAGCCGGTTCCCCACACACAAAGGGCGTTAAGTGGAACCCTTGCCCCGACTCCGCGGCGTCCCCGCGGATCTGCCCGCCTCCGGACGGCCACTCGTCTGCGGGGCCCCGACAAAGAGCGCGGAACCTGAGCCTCTGGGGAAGATCCTATTTCGAGCCTGACGTCCTGTTAAGAGTCTGCAATGAGCGCTCTCAGTCCAGCCGGCGACTCTAGGGGGAGACGGGGGCTCCTGGCACCGAGCCAGCCCGCGTGGGCCGAGCGCGAAGGCGCGGGCTGGAGGCCGTGGAGTCCCCGAGGGCCTCCCCTCGCCGTCCTCCGCGCCCGGGCTCCCGGCTTGGTCCGGCAGGGACCTCGCGAAGCGGCCTCAAACCCGGCCCTCCCCTCGCCTCAGCCGCCTGAGGGCTCGAGTGAGGCCCCCGCGCGCCCGCCCAGGCCCAGGCCCGGCTCGGCCCCCACGGGCGCCTTCGTCGCGGCCTCGCCCGGCCCCGCCGCCGGACCCTCGCCCTGCCCGGCCCCGCTCACCCAGAAGATGAGGTTGAGAAAGACCAGCACGGTCTTGGAGGAGGTGATGCCGCACTGGCCCATGGCGCCAGTGGCCCGCGAAGGCCCGGCCCGGAGAGCGGGGCTGCGCTCACCGAGAGAGCGGCAATGGCGGCGGCGCCTCCTCGCTCGGAACTGCACGGCCTGCGCGGCGCTCCCCGCAGCCCCTGCGCCGTCGCGCAGCCCCGACCCCAACTAGCGCCTCGCTCCTCCGCGCAGCCGCCGCAGTCCCCTCACGGCTCCCGCGCCGCTCCCTGGCAACGGAGTCCCGCCCCCCACAGCCGGCCGCTTCAGCCAATCACCTCTGCGGAGGCTGCAGTGAGGCCACGCCTCTTAAAGGAGCCAAGGCCTCAGCCCCTTTTATTGGCCTCTGGCCGCCCTTGGATGCAGATGCTCCGTGGGGAGGTTCTGGTGGACCAAACCCACTCTCCTCCTATGACTTACGTTTACTATGCCACCCTTACAGATGATTCAGAGTGATTCAGAGCCCTCCGAGTGCTATCTTTCTACCTAGCCCATTCTCCCCTAGGAAGGTTGGAGACATCTCTCCCTGACCAGAGATTCTCCTGATGGGGTTAAAATCTTGGCAGCACTGTTGGTGAGAAGTGCAAAGAACAACAACAAATACTTATGGAGAAACTTATTGTGCCAGGCGCTGGGCTAGCTCTCAGAAGAGTCAGAGAGGAGAAAAGGCTGGTGATGGCGTTGGCAAGGCAGACATGTTTGTGTGGGTGAGTGGTTGGGAACAAGGTCTATTCCAGGGTAGTAAGTTTTGGACCAAGATTCGCAACGATTACAGAAACATCTCTTTGCAGTGCAACATTTCACACTCTTCCCCCAATCTCGAATCCGTCATAGCAGTTAATTATTGCGTGCTTACCCGGTACCAGGCTCCATTAGTTCATTTAACCCCCACCACAACCCTGGATGGAAGGCACTATGGTTATCAGCCTCATTTTACTGATCAGGTAATTGAGGCTTAGAAAGGTTAAGAAGCTCGCCCAGAGCCACACATAGTAAGTGGTCTTGTGCAAAAACCACATCATCAGTCACACAATAAACTGCCTGTTTGCTTCTTTCCTGCCATTATAATCCTGCACTCCCTCCTTGACTGCGCCCTTAAGGATATCCATTTACTTGTCTTTAATCAGCTCACTCTCATGCAATACCCCCACTCATCACTTTTCCCAGGCACTCTCAGAAGTACCTGTTCATCTCAGCATCCTGTGCATTTACACCAAGCAGCAGCAACAGCCATTTATTCACTCATCAAACTTGCTGCAAGTGTCACCTCTGTGCCTCACTGTTGTCGGTGGTGGATATTCCACTGTGAGCAAGGCACATCCTTCCTTCCATGGCTTACGTTCGTTCAGGCAGAGGAGGCAGACCATAAACAAACAGCAAGTGGGTATATGACATGAGGTAGTGTTAGGAAACAATTCAGAGGAAAGGAATAGAGTGATGAGAGGAGTCCTCCCTGAGGAGAGAACACTGGAGGGGACCCAAGGGAGGTGAGGGGAACAGCCCAGAGATGAGAACAGCAAGGACAAAGGCCCTGAGGCAGGAACATAATCACTGTGCTGTAGGAAGGGGAACACAGAGAGCCTAGTGTGCTGGAGGTCAGCAAGGCCAGACCACCAACAGCCTACTACGCCAGGCGCAAGGCTTTGAGCAGACCAGTAACACCATCTAAGTGTTTCAAGTGCCATTCTTGCAATACCATGTAGGTCCTAATTAAAATTGTTAAAAAGAAAGAAAAATGATGGGCTCTCAAATATGATTCCCTTTGAACGTCTGTTTTCTTGACGCCCCTACCCTCTGTAAATTTCTCTCTCCGCTTTGCTCTGACTGCTTTTCCCCCTTTTCCAAAATGTCTCCTTTGCATTTCTTCATCCTGTCCCTTCATTGTGTCCCTTCTCATTTCCCTGCGGAGGTCTCATCCTGTCCTTGTGCCTTCTTGAGTGGATCTCAGACCACCCCCTCCACATTAGAATCATCTGGGCCACACAGACAAACTCCAGCAGATTCTCTGGGGGTGAGCCTCAGGGAATCAGTTGTTTTTCAAAAACACCCCAGGTGATTCGAATATGCTGTTGGGGCTGCAAACCACAGTTCTGAGTTTACAAGAATGGTCATGCCTCTCTTATCCTAAAAAGAAAAACCTCTCACTTAAAAAGTTCCTAAAGGAATAATCTCATCCAGTGCTTCTCAGACTTTGCCTTGCACACAGATTACCCGAGGATGCAGAGTCCAGGTGGTGGGGGTGCAGCTGGGCCCCTCTTTGTAGCAAGGGGCTGGACTTCTGCCCTTGACTCTTGCTTCCCACTCACGTTTTGTTGTTGTTGAGATGGAGTCTCACTCTGTTGCCCAGGCTGGAGTGCAGTGGTGCAATCTCCACTCTCTGCAATCTCCACCTCCCAGGTTCAAGCAATTCTCCTGCCTCAGCCTCCTGAGTAGCTGGAATTACAGGTGTCCACCACCATGCCTGGCTAATTTTTGTATTTTTAGGAGAGACGGGGTTTCACCTTGTTGGTCAGGCTGGTCTTGAACTCCTGACCTCATGATCCGCCCGCCTCAGCCTCCCAAAGTGCTGGGATTACAGGCGTGAGCCATAGCGCCCGGCCTCACTTTTTGACTCACTGCCATGTGACAGCCCTACAGTGCCACCGATATTGCTCTTGTCAATGTTACCAGTGACTTATCTGCTACCCCTTCTCTGAGGTGGCATACATCATGGTTAAGAGCACAGGTTCGGGGACCAGGTAGCCTAGCTGGGTCCTCGCTCTGTGCCTCAGTGTCCCCATCATAGGGAGAAAGTGATGATGACATTACTTCCCTAATTATCATGTGGTTGCTGTGAGAATTAAGTGCATTCATACACATAGAGCTGTCAGAAAAGTACCCGGCACACAGGTGCTTCGTAATCACTGGAGTTTACTATTTCCAAGACCTAGCAGTATTTGGCTCCATTGACTTCTTCATACTCAGAACTCTCCCTTTCCTTAGCTTCCATAACACCATCGTCTCTTAGTTCACTGTTTGCCTTTGCAGCAGCACCTGTTCCTTGCACCCGTTGGATGTTGGTGTCTCCCAGAGTTCTGGCTCAGGTCTTTTGATTTTCTTAACCAACCTGGGCCAGCTAACCCAGAGCACTGGATTCCGTTGCTATCCACGTGCAGGACTTTCCTGAACCTACAGCTTCAGCCCAGGACTTTCTCTCTACCCGTGTATCCGACTGCCTGCTGCGTTGCTCCAGGTGGATTCATTGATTGATTCAACACATTTATTGGTTACCTACTCTGTGCCTGACCCTATGCCAGGTGCTGGGGTGTGGTTCTAGCAACATAGTGGTTAGACTTGGGTGTGCGATGGCCCCAGGGAGCTTGCAATCCAGAGCAGAGATTCAACACTAATTATGAAATTATTGATCTAATTGCAACTGGGATAAACAATACAAAGGAGAACCTCAGGTTGCTGTGCGAGTTTATAACAGGGACCATACCATAACCTCGTATGGGGTTAACTTATATGTGTGCCAGAGCCGGCAGGTCCCAAACTGAACTCCTCATTTTCCCTCAACCTGCCTCTCCTCTACCTGTGTTCCTTAGCTTCATGAATAGTCCACCTATCCTTTAACCTGGGCCAAGACTTGGATATTATGACCCACAGTCTCCCTCACTGACCCCTTCTACCCACCAAGAGGATCCTTCTTACTGGAAAATTAGCCTTTCTGGGTAACTCTTGGAACTCCAAATTCCTACTGACCAGTGCTCAGAAAGTCTGATTTTACCTCCACTGACAAAGTTGCTAAGAAAGAGAGCAACTGAAGGCATGAAGTCCCTCCTAAGGAAACACAGAGCCACTCTGTCTCACTGCATCTGACAGTGGCACACCTGTCTGGGGATGATGGGAGGATGGAGCACTTGTGACTTCGCTTACTGACCCCTGGCCTATAACTTGCCCTAATAAACTCTGTTCTTCAGCCCGTACTGTGTGAAGTAAAATTCACTCTGATCCATGTTGTATGACACAAAGAGTCTATCTTTTACCAAAAAAGATAAGGTTTATTCATTTTCTTTCCATTGTAAAAGCAATGTCTGCTTGTGGTGGTTTGTCCCTTTCTTTTTTTTTTTTTTTTTTTTTTTTTTTTGAGACAGAGTCTCGCTCTGTCGCCCAGGCTGGAGTGCAGTGGCATGATCTCGGCTCACTGCAAGCTCCGCTTCCCAGGTTCACACCATTCTCCTGCCTCAACCTCCCGATTAGCTGGGACTACAGGTGTCTGCCACCACGCCCAGCTAATTTTTGCATTTTTAGTAGAGACAGAGTTTCACCGTGTTAGCCAAAATGGTCTTGATCTCCTGACCTCGTGATCTGCCCACCTTGGCCTCCCAAAGTGCTGGGATTACAGGCATGAGCCACCACGCCCAGCCTGGTTTGTGCCTTTCTTAGATCAGCTCTGCAGTATGATTTGGGCCATTGCAAATAATAATCATAATAACAATGCCTGCTCGTGGCCATTTGTCTTTTTTTGCATTATCCTGCGTTGGAATGCCCTACCTGTTTGGGAAGATCCCCATTGTATGAATTGTGGGGGCACCCAGACTGGAGCCTGACAGTCTTTCTCCCTGCACTCAGGCAGCTAGAACATGGCCATGTGATGGACGTTGGCAAGTCAGATGATCCTGCCCAGAAATCTGGACCTTCAGAGAGTGACGCAAAGACACAGGGACAGTAAAAGAGAGTGTTTACAGTAGCAATGCAGGCATTGAGTCTGGCAGCAGCGCCGGCTGTGTGTGCCGGGGTGGCAGTGCCGGCAGCAGCCTCCTAACCACACCATCCCTGTGGTTTGACCTTGGCTGAGATCCCTCCTGCTAAACCTTCCTCAGCTTTCAGCATTCCAAAGGATGCTGGAACTACCTAATGTTCTTACAATAAATCCTTTCCTGCTCAAGGTAGCTGGAGTCTATTTCTGTAATTTATCGTCAAGAATCCTGACGAATACAATGATTGTTATAGAAAAATCAGAAAATTCCAAAAAGTAGAAGAAAGAAAAATGTTCATTTCTCTACATCCAGAAAAAAAAAAACTATGAACAATTTCTCCCAGTCTTGTACTATGTACACATTTCAATATAATTGTAGTTATATGATTTTATAAAACTTTATATACTCTAACCTGATTGAAAAAGTGTTGTCTGCGTTCAAAGTTTACATATATCCATTATAGAAAATTTGAGTCTACAACGAGAACAACCCAGAGATAACTATTATTAATAATCTGGTGTATTTCCTTAAAACTTTTCTCTGCGTTTTTAGAGAATACACTGATTACTCTGAATTTTTATGCGTAGTTAACTGAGACATTTTAACAGTTCCTAGATAAAAGATGACACAAAGGGGTGATGGGGATGGGTAATACCTTCCATTTGCATCGTGTATTACTCTTTACCAATTAAAAAGCCTTAATAGATTCTGGCCTTTAAAGAGGCAGAAAATCATTATGCAAGTTTCTTGGCAGTGAAAATGTATATCGTGCTGCCCCTCACAACTCCACTTCTACTGACAAAATACAGAAGACCTTTTGTTCAGCTATTTTCCTGGCACCGTGTCCCAAGCTCTTTAAAAGTCTGTCTCTTATCGGCAAGTGCTGCAACACAATAGGAGTCATTATTGTTTTTCGTGTCATCAAACATGGCAAAGATGTGCATGAATTGTGGGATGAATTATGTAGCTTGGGAAACACTTTTCCAGGAACTGGGAAAGGAGTGGAACAGACACACAGCTGACAGGCTGAGTCAGTGGGGTGGCAAAGAGCGTGGGTCCTGGGACCAACTGCTGAGATTTCACTCTTGGTTCTTACTCCTCAGGTGATCTTAGCCAAGTTACTTTAGACTCTCCGGGCCTCAGTTTCCTCATCTGTAAAATGAGGACTAATATTTGCTGGTATAGAATGAGCACAGTGGCTCACCCGTATAATCCTAGTACTTTGGGAGGCCAAGGCGGGTGGATCACCTGAAGTCAGAAGTTCAAGACCAGCCTGACTAATATGATGAAACCCCATCTCTACTAAAAATACAAAAAAATTAGCCAGGCATGGTGGTACATGCCTATAATCCCAGCTACTCAGGAGGCTGAGGTAGGAGAATCACTTGATCCTGGGAGGCGGAGGTTGCAGTGAGCCAAGAGGGTGCCACTGCACTCCAGCCTGGGTGACAAAAGTGAAACTCTGTCTCAAAAAAATATATATATGTGTGTATATATACGTATACACACACATATATACACATATGTAAACATGTGTATATATACACATATATACATATACATGTATGTATATACACATACACACATATACCTATATACACACATTTACACATATATACATATATACACACATATGCACATATATAATGTGTGTATATAGGTATATGTGTGTATATAATACACATTTACGTATATACACATATATATACAGACACACACACACACATACATATATATATTTGTTAGTATGGCGGTCCTTCTTATCCTCAGGGGTAAGTTGCAAGCCCCCCAGTGGGTGCCTGAAGCCAAGGACAGTATGGAGCTCTATGTCTATTGTGTTTTTCATCTAATTACCAAGAGGGCTACTGAGTGACCAACGGGTGGGTGATGTATACAGCGAGGGTACACTGGACAAAGGGAGGATTCACATCCTGGGCAGGAGGGTGAGAGATATAATCATGCTACTCTGAATGGTGCAAAATTTAAAACGTATTGTTTACTTTTGGAATTTTCCATTTTAACATTTTCAACCCGTGGTTTACCGTGGGTTTCTGAAACCATGGAAAGTACAACTGCGGATAAGAGAAGACTGCTGTATTTTCTTCAAAATGGGAGTGGTGATAAGAATACTACCGATTTCCACCGGGCGCAGCGGCCCACGCCTGTAATACCAGCACTTTGGGAGACCGAGGCGGGCGGATCACAAGGTCATGAGATCAAGACCATCCTGGCTAATACAGTGAAACCCCATCTCTACTGAGAATACAGAAAAAAAAAAAAAAGAAAATAGCAGGGCTAATGGTGGTGGGTGCCTCTAGTCCCAGCTACTCGGGAGACTGAGGCAGGAGAATGGCCTGAACCCGGGAGGCAGAGCTTGCAGTGAGCCGAGATTGCCCCACTGCACTCCAGCCTGGGTGACAGAGCGAGACTCCATCTCAAAAAGAAAAAAAAAAAAAAAAAAAAAAAAAAGAATAATACCGATTTCACAGAGTGCATTTAATCCGAGAGGATTACATGAGAAAACAAATACAAAGTAGTCAGGTCTACTGCTCAGCAGCACATGACACAGAGGGCAGCCAGGTCACTGAGTTTGAGAAGCCTTAGAAGTCCTTTATGTCACAATTTGCCACTTCCTACTTTTTTTTTCTTTTTTTTTTCTGAGACAGAGTCTTGCTCTGTCACCCAGGCTGGAGTGCAATGGCGTGATCTTGGCTCACTGCAACCTCCGGCTCCCGGGTTCAAGCGATCCTTCTGCCTCAGCCTCCCGAGTAGCTGGGACTACAGGCATGCGCCACCATGCCCTGATAATTTTTTGTATTTTTAGTAGAGACAGGGTTTCACTGTGTTAGCCAGGATGGTCTCTATCTCCTGACCTCGGCCTCCCAAAGTGCTGGGATTACAGGCGTGAGGCACCTCACTCAGCTCCTACTTTTTTAAATTAAAATTCTTACTGGATGAATACATACACTCAGAAAAGTACACAAACCATAAATGCATGGATTCACTGTTACACCGTGAGAGCAATTGTGAAACCACCACCAAGATGAAGAAATAGAGGGTGGCCAGCACCCCAGAAACCTTCTCTCCTGGGCCCTTGCCATAGTTACTTCCCAGCAAGAGCCACCACTATCCTGACTCCTAACACCAGATCAGTTTTATCTGCTTTTGAACTTTTATGAATAAAATCTTACATATGAATGAATCACAAAGAGTCATGATCTTCTTTCTGTGTTTAGCATCGTTCACTCCACATCATGTTTACGGGATTCATGTATGTGGTTGCATGAAGTAGAAGTGTATTCATTTCTTGTGAATATTCGTATTCAATTGTATAATTATAGCACAATGAACTTATTTATTCTATAGTTGAGGGACATTTGGATTATTTGCAGTGTGTGTTTGTTTTTGTTTGTTTTTTGAGGCAGACTTTCGCTCTTGTTGCCCAGGCTGGAGTGCAATGGTGCAATCTCGGTTCACCTCAACTTCCATCTCCCGGGTTCTAGTGATTCTCCCGCCTCAGCCTCCCGAGTAGCTGGGATTATAGGCATGTGCCACTATGCCCAGCTAATTTTGTATTTTTAGTAGAGACGGGGTTTCACCATGTTGGCCAGGCTGGTCTCGAACTCCCGATCTCAGGTGATCTACCCCTCCCCCCAGCCTCCCAAAGTGCTGGGATTACAGGCGTGAGCCACCATGGCCAGCCAGTTGTTTGCAGTTTTTTAAGGCTATTTAGAGTAGTGCTGCTACGAATATTCTTGAGTCCTCTAATACATGAATGTGATATACCCTCTCACCCTTTATTTAGGTCTTCTTTAATTTCTCTCAGTAATGTAGTATGTAGTTTTATGTATCTTTTATTAGATTTATTTCTAGATATGTCTTGCTTTGATGTTATTGTAAATGGTCTCATTTTTAGAATTTCACTTTCTAATTGTTTGTAGCTATTAGTAGAAATACTACTGTTTTTGGCTGGGCGCAGTGGCTCACGCCTGTATTCCCAGCATTTTGGGAGGCCGAGGTGGGCGGATCACCTGAGGACAGGAGTTCGAGACGAGCCTGACCAACATGGCAAAACCCTGTCTCACTAAAAATACAAAAATTAGCTGGGTATGGTGGTGGGCGCCTGTAATCCCAACTACTCAGGAGGCTGAGGCAGGAGAATCTCTTGAATCCAGGAGGAGGAGGTTGCAGTGAGCCGAGATCGTGCCATTGCACTCCAGCTTGGGTGACAGAGGAAGACTGTCTCGAAAAAAAAAAAAAAAATTAAAATAAAGATATACTACTGTTTTTTTGTATATAGAGAGGATATCCAGAAACCTTGCTAAATTTTATTGATTCTAAGGGTTTGTATGTAGATTAAAAAAAAAAATTCTTTAGAGATGGAGTCTCACTATGTTGCCCAGGCTGGAGGACACTATTCACAGGCATGATTGTAGTGCACTGTAACCTTGAGCTCCTGGGCTCAAACGATCCTCCTGCCTCAGCTCCCAAGCATTGGGACTACAGGCACATGCCTCTGTGCCAGGCTTTATCTGTAGATTAAAAAAAAAAATTCCTATGTATATAATCATGCTGCCTATGCATAACAGCAACTTTATTTCTTTTTTTCCAATACATAAGACATAATATTGTTATTTTTTTTCCTGCCCTATTGCACTGGTAATATCCAAGCACAATGTTGAATGTAAGTAGAAATAGCATGTCTTCTTGATTTATTTCTAATATCAGAAGAAAACATTCAATATTTCACCACTCAATGTGATGTTTGCTGTAGGGCTTTTGCAATGCCTTTATAAGATTATTTTTAAAAATTACTTTGTTTGCTAAGAAGTTTTTTTATTTTTAAACCATGAATGAGTATTGAATTCTATCAAATACTTCTTCTGCAGAGTGAGACTCTGTCAAAAAAGAAAAAAAACAAAAAACAAAAATCCCTCCTTGCAGGGATATAGACACGTTCAACAGCATCTCAGCTGAACTGCCTACTAAAGCAAAAATTCTTCTGTAGAAAGACTACCTGACTTTAATGAATGGCCCTGTAACCTGAGGGGAGAAGGGAGAGGAAAGAAAGGCACTTTGGGGTCCCTTAAAAGAGGAGGTGACCGGCCAAGCCTGTTGGCTCACGCCTGTAATCCCAACACCTTGAGGCCAAGGTGGGTTGATCACTTGAGGTCAGGAGTTCGAGACCAGCCTGGCCAACATGGTGAAACCCTGTCTCTACTAAAAATACAAAAAAAAAAAAAAAAATTATCTGGGCATGGTGATGAGTGCCTGTAATCCTAGCTGCTTGGGAGGCTGAGGCAGGAGAATTGCTTGAACCTGGGACACAGAGGTTCCAGTGAGCTGAGATTGTGCCACTGTGCTCCAGCCTGGGCAACAGAGTGAGACTCCATCTTGAAAAAGAAAAAGAAATGTGGAAGAAGGAGAAAAGAATAGATGGGAAGTGTTATTCCAAGAGGGAGGCCCAGGGAGCCCTAATGGCCAAGGTGGGGCACAAATCCACTGGGCACTGGGGATCAAGTAGAGGCAGGGGAGTGAAGGGCACTGCCCAGGGGCCAGGGAAGCCTGAAGCTTGGGTTGGAGACAGAGGCAGGGGCTAGAGACCCTTTCCCCACGTCACCAGTTGCCAGTGACTGTACCAGGGTCTAGGAATCCAGATACGGCTATTTGAGACATTGTGTGTCCACCAGAGCCCAGGGAGAGAGCTGAACTGTGCCTCCCACATGGCCCCGGATGTGCTGAGGGAAAGGGAAATTGCCTGTCCTGGGCCCACATCCCTGGGTGCTGCCCGAATGGAGGCCATGGGTGAGGGAGGAGCCTCAGGAGCAGGGAACAGAGGTGGGCCCAGCAGTACTGGGGACAGGTAGAGACGGGGGAGGTGCAAGGGAGGTTCTGACAATGTTTATGTTTTCACAGCTGCCAACTCGGGGTGGGGGAGCAATTGCTGGGTGAGAGAAAAATAAGCTGAGCAACCTGAGCTGGTTGAGAAACTTGTTTCTGAACCTCACAGGGAGGAGTAGGGGGAAGCTGAGGAGTTGCCCAGGCCAGCAGGCCTTGTAGAAGATAACGGTGATGGACTTTTATCCCTGCCATGACCAAGCCCTAGGCCAGGCGCCTCCTGACTCCTGCAGACACCAGTTGAAGCTTCCTCTACTCAGTTCTCCCCAACAGCAGACAGAAGCAGCTCTGGACACTGCTGCACTTTTGTCTTACATGAAGTCTCTGGGGCTCATCTCACCCTTTGGGGGTCAGCTGGCTTCCAATGAATTGACCTTTTGCCTCAAGGGTTCCCAGAGAGACAGTCTCCTGCTTTGGGTTCCCACTTCACTTAGGTAGGGTTTATACAATGTAGGATCTTCTCTTTCTCCAGAGTTTCAACCCCAAGGCGGGGGAAGTCCCCTAGCAGCTGCTCTTCACCCTTGTCTGAGCACAGACCCATTCTCCTGTCACTCCTGTATGTCTCTCTTTCATCTCCCAGCTCCTGGAGAGCACCCACTCCCTCCCTCCCACATGTGACTTACAGTAGACTAGACTGTGCATCTCCAGGCATTGTTGTGGAGAGGAAAAGAAGACTTTTGGAATTTTGGAAATACTGAAATTCCCTAACAAAATTTCTCTTCAGCCTATGGTATCTCTAGTGCAAGGAGCCCAGGACATAATAATTTCAGTGGAATTTAAAATGCATCATTTCAGAGCCAGGCATGGTGGCTCACACCTCTAATTCCCAGCACTGTGGGAGGTGCAGGTGAGAGGATTGCTTGAGGGCAGAAGTTCAAGACTGTACCCTATCTCTACAAAACAAAACAAAAATACATCATTTCATGATATGGAAAGGTCTCTAGGATTGTTAAGTGAAAAAATGCAAGGCACAACGGATGCTTCTTTTTCAAGGAACACAAATAAATGCTCCCTTTGGGCAAGGAGGGTAGAGTAAGAAAATACATTGGGGCCGGGCACGGTGGCTCACACGTATAATCCCACCACTTTGGGAGGCCGAGGCAGGAGGATCACTTGAGGTCAGGAATTCAAGACCAGCCTGGCCAACATGGTGAAACCCCATCTCTACTAAAAATACAAAAATTAGCTGGGCGTGGTTTTAGCCGGGCGTGGTTGCATACGCCTTTAATCACAGCTACTGGGGAGGCTGAGGCAGGAGAATCGCTGAAATTCCCCAACAAAATCGAACCCGGGAGGTGGAGGCTGCAGTGAGCTGAGATCGCGCCACTGCACTCCAGCCTGGGTGACAGAGCGAGACTCTGTCTCAAAAAGAGAGAGAGAGAGAGAGAGAGAGAGAGAGAGAGAGAGAGAGAATATATTGGTATTTGCTTATATCTGCATCAAGAAATGCTGGAAAAGACAGACCAGAAATGAATAAACGTGGTTACCCACGGAGGACTAAAGAATAGGGTGTCTGGGAACTGGAGTGGGAATGAGACCTCCTACGGTATTCCTTTTCATTTGGCTTTGATTTGTGAACCATATAAGCATAACCCGTCATTTTAAAATAAAAATAAATTAATTCTATAATATCTAAATTGAAGGTCACAAAAACCCTCTCATGGGACTCCGTGGGGAAGTGTGTTAATGCACAGACACAGGGACTGCTAAGGCTCATGGGAATGGGAAACTTACAGGGCGGCGGCTGCCTCTGGGGACCTCCTTGCTCTGGTCGGTGCCTCTGCGCCTCTGCCAGCGGGCTCTGCATTTGCATCCGTCCCGGCTTCTCTCCGATCACTCAGGCTTGCCACCTACTCAGTCGGCTTTGCTCAGACTGGATTGGCTCTCCTGGATCGGGTGTGACCCAATCAGCTGCGGCCATGGGGACGTGGTTACTCTGGGCTCTGGGAGACCCTGGCACCCGTCTCCAGCTTCCTAGGCTGTGGGTGGAGACAGTTTCAAAGTAGAGGAGTTTGGACAGGAAGACAATCATAGACTTGCTTGATCCAGGCTGTTGCTGGATGCGTCACTCAAAGGTCGGAGTAAAGATCCAGCCTGCAATGGGGACCCCTAGACATGAGGGAGCAGATGGAAGGTTCTTGGGTGCCTGAAGGAGAAAGGCAAACCAGACGGCTGAGTCAGGCATCCATCCCAAATTGCTGTATGACCTGGCTTCTCCTCTTGGCCTCCGTTTCTCATTTGTGGAAAGGGGATTGGGCTGGATGATACTCCGAAGTCACGTCCATCTCTAAAGTGGGAGAAGCAAAGTTCAGCAAAAAAGCATTGAACTAGGAGTCCAGAGACCTGACTTCAGGTGCCTCTTCCCCGACTCCTAATTAGACCACGTGACCTCCATAAGCCTCAGTTTCCTCCACCAGAGCATGGGGATAACACTCCCTGCACACTACTATGAGAGTTTTCCCGTGCACCAAGCGTCCTGTCGACTGTCCTGTGGGTGTAGAATGGTGAATATAAAGGCCATCACCCCTATGAAATGGGGATGTGATCCCCTTCCCTGCCCCCTGGAAGGATGACTATGGGCTCAGGTGAGGCAGTATTACTCTGGTGGAGGGATTGAGCACCGGACTGGGACACCAGAGAGCTGGGCTCTGTCATTTGCCAACTGTGTGACCCTGGCCTAGGGTTCTTCCTCTCTGGGCCTGCACTTTTTCTCTGTGGAGTGGGAATGACAAGTCCTGCCTGACAGGGTTGTAGTGAGAAGATGAGAAGGTGAGTGTGAGGGTTGTTGTGTGAACTGTGGAGTGCTTTGTGGTGACAGGAATGATGAATGGGACTGTACCCTGGTTCCCCAGTTCCCACTCTGGCAGCCCAAGCCAAAGGAGGATAAAGTGTGATGTTAATTAAGTTCAGTGACATCCCCCTCCAAAGCCCTGGGAGGGGTACTAGCAATGTATTTACATGGTTCTAATGTTTCTGTAAAACGTATAGGAGTAAAACGTTTCGACTGCAATCAGTGAAGATCACTGTCTCTTCCACTCCAACTTTGGTGTCATATTTCCACACATGTTGGATGGTTTGGAACGGCCATGGGCATTTTGGGGATCTGGCTAAAGGGAAGTTGAGTCAAAGACATATTTATTTGGCTTAGTGGGATCTATTTATGTGGCTTACAGTGTATAGTTATTACTAGCCATTCTGGTTTAGGAATGGTTTCCAGGAATACTCCTCTTATCCACCAATACTCACCATGCTGACTCACCCGTTATTGTGACATGATGCATGGCCAGACGCCATATTGAAACATGAATGTCACTCCCACATATTTCTTCCCAGTTTGTGGAAGAGAAACAAAGTTTGAAATGTACAAATCCAGAAGTTAGTCTGTAGAAAATTCTTATACTATCAGAACATGGGACTCATTTCTCATGCATGCCAGTCAAAATGAAAGTTCTCTCATGTCAGGATTATATGCACTAATGTAGCATACACCATGACACGTGTGTCACACATTAGTTTCTCTTTAATGAGATTCATGCAAAATAAAATTGATCCGAATTCCATTGTTAGGCCAGGCACAGTGGCTCATGCCTGTAATCCTAGCACTTTGGGAGGCCAAGGTGGGAGGATCACTTGAGCCCAGGAGTTTGAGACCTGCTTGGGCAACATGGTGAAACCCTCTCTCTACAAAAAATACAAAAATTAGCCAGGTGTGGTGGTGTGTGCCTATGGTCCCAGCTATCTGGGAAGCTGAGGTAGGAGGGTCGCTTGAGCCTGAAAGTCAAGGCTGTGGTGAGCCGTGATAGCACCACTGCACTCCAGCCTGGACAACAGAGAGAGAGCCTGTCTCAAAAAAAAAAAAAAAAGAAATAAAGAAAGGAAAAGAAAATTCACTGCTTATAGTGAGTGCTTGAGTGTTACAGCAGTTCTACAAGCAGCAAGTACTTCTGTGTGTGAAGTTAGATGTTTTATGCACCCCAATATATGGAATCACATCTTGGTGTAACTGATGCATTTTGTCCTGATAAGGTCTGGCAGTTCCGGATGAAATGGCACATGAAATTGCCACGGACACAGCAAGACAGCCTGAAGAAAGAAGTGTTCCTGCAACAAAACTCCTACACATGCTCATCAATAAGTACAGTGTATGTAACTTAAGAGTAATTTTATTACACAATTATGTAGCTCAAAGCAATGTAGCAGCAATTTAAGAATGCATCTGAATTGCTCTCCTTAACGAGCACCATCAATTCAGAGTATTTAAGGTTGGTCCTCAACACAAGAAAACTTGAAAACCCTGAAATCTTACAACTCATTTATAAAAGAAATTTGATAAAGGTTTCCCTCAACTTGACAACAATCCTAAAAATGTACACGACTTTACCAGTAAGTCATGAAGCCAAAATAGATTTTTGTAAACTATCACTAATCAAGTAACAAATTAGTTAACCATACCACAGCAAGCAGTGAATTATCTTTCTATTCTCTCTATAGAAAATGGCAGCACAAAAGTACTGTCATATGAAAAAGCAGCCAAAAGATATGTAGCAAAAATGAAGGGGAAAAAAAGGTACTACAAATGTTTATTAAGCACTGAATAAAAAATATACTGCTATGGGGGGGGATTTAATAATATTTGTAGTGTCAACTTTTCTGATTTGTAGGTTTTTTTTTTTTTTTGTCTCATTCCCAGTAACTATTCATGTTTGTACCTAATATGGTCTTTTTAAAAATTTTTATTTATTTTTTTTTTTTTAGACGGGATCTTGCTTTGTCACCCAGGCTGGAGTGCAGTGATGTGATCTCAGCTCACTGCAACCTCGGTCTTCCCAGGTTCAAGCGCGATTCTCGTGCCTCAGGCTCCCGAGTAGCTGGGATTACAGGCATGCACCACCACATCCAGCTAATTTTTGTATTTTTAGTAGAGACAGGGTTTCACCATGTTGTTCAGGCTGGTCTCAAACTCCTGGCCTCAAGCGATCCACCTACCTTGACCTACCAAAATGCCGGGATTAGAGGCGTGAGCCACCACGCCCAGCTGTTAATTTTGTCTTTATGATTTTTATTATTTTCCTTAAGGAAGACCTTCAGGACCTGTACAAAGTTAGGGCCCACAAAACTTGCATCTGCTGTGGCCTGAGGGGCTTCAGTGATTCACACTCCACAAAAGACCCTTCCAATACCCCAGGCCCTCTTGCTCTCTCCTCTGGCTCCTGTGGGTGAGACACCCCCATCTCTCAACAGAGTGCACTGCAGCTGGCACTGCCATGGATCTGAGCCATGCCCAGCCCTAGGCCCCCGTGCAGGGGACAGCAGCAGTCACCTCCCTGGAGGAATGAGCCGGGCCTTGGGAGATCCCACCCTTCCACACACTCTTGCAACCAGGCTTCCTAACACTGGCCTTGCTGCTCTCACACCTTCTCTGGCTGCTCAACTCCTCCAGGACAAAAATGGTTGGGCATTTAATGCCCTTCTGGGTCTGGTTTTATTTTACATTGATAATGTTTTTTTGTTTTTATTTTTTGAGACACAGTTTTGTTCTTGTCGCCTAGGCTGGAGTGCAATGGTGTGATTTCAGCTCACTGCAACCTCTGCCTCCCTGGTTCCAGCGATTCTCCTGCCTCAGCCTTTTCAGTAGCTGGGATTACAGGCGCGTGCCACCATGCCTGGCTAATTTTTGTATTTTCAGTAGAGATGGGGTTTCATCATGTTGACCAGTCTGGTCTTGAACTCCTGACCTCAAGTGAGCTACCTGCCTCAGCCTCCCAAAGTGCTGGGATTACGGGTGTGAGTCACCGCGACTGACTGAAGATAGGTTTTAAAAATTAGATTTTCTTTCAGAATAAAGCTGATAAACAAGAGAGCAATCTGGTGTCTGGCCACCACAGTAAATTCTTGACTTTTAAAAATATTGACACATAGTAATTGTACATATTTGTGGGGTACAGTGTGATGTTTCCATACACGCACACATTGTGTGATGACCAAATCAGGGTAGTTAGCATATCCATTACCTCCAACATTTATTATTTTTTGCACCACAGTAAATCTCTTAATGATTTCTATTTTCTTTTCAGTTGATTGGGAAGACAAACATGTTATTTGCAAATAGCCACATGGTCTATTCTTTACCAACATTTAGACTTCTGGATCAGTCAGAGGTTTTGTTCGTAAACAGCAGAAATCAACTCTACTTAAACTAACATGGGAAGGCTATTGGGAGAATCCAACTCTGGGAAGGCAAAATAACCAAGGTTTTATTAATTCCGCCTTCTTTCTGTGACTTAGCACTCCTCCCTCAGAAGGTGCAGCCTAACATCTGAAAATATCTTCACTTCTTTTCTCAGTTACTGATATGGCTTGCATGTTGCCTCCAAATCTCATGTCGAGATGTAATTTCCAGTGCTGGAGGTGGGGCCTGGTGGGAGATGTTTGGATCAAGGGGCAGATCCCCCATGGCTTGGTGCTGTCCTCGAGACAGTGAGTTCCAGGGAGATCTGGTTGTTGGTTCTTGCCACGTGAGATATTTGTTCCCTCTTTGCCTTCCACCATGAGCAAAAGCTCCCTGAGGCCTCCCCAGAAGCAGATGTCAGTGTTATGCTTCCTGTACAGCCTGCAGAACCATGAGTCAATTAAAACTTTTTTCTTTATAAATTTCCCACTCACAGGTATTTTGTAGCAGTGCAAGAACAGCCTAATACGGTTACTCCGTACAGCTCCAAGTCCAGTATTTCTGGGTGAGATCCATTCCTTCTCTAATTCTGTCCCACTCCTGTCTCAATATTCTGCAAACAATGTATACAATAGTGGATTAAAGGGAAAGACAAAATAAATTTATTAAAATATATAAATATACCCATGGCACTGCAAGGAAGAACATATAGGCTCTATATGGTTGTGGTTAGGATGTGTGATCTCCCTCCTCATTTATTCCATGTTTCCTTTGCCCTCTGCCCACACCTCGGGTGACAGGCATTCTTTACTGGTAGGGTGACCTAGACCATTATTCCTGAGGCGGCTAAGCCCTGGTGCCCTTGCCTAAATAGGTTTGTTGTACCTTCTTCCATGTTGACCACTGTATACAGCAGGACGAGCAGACAGGACAGAGGGTTCCTGGAGGTCAAACTCACTTCTTCATGCCCCCATTGCAGTGACCTCCCCATTACCTTTGAGAGTCTAAATCAATGCTGTCCAGTAGAACCTTCTGCAGGGACGGAAATGTTCCATAGCTGCTCTGGCTAATACGGTAGCCAGGAGCCACATGCGGATACAGATCACTTGAAAGGTGGCTAGTGTGTCTAAGGAACTGAACTTCTAATTTTGTTTAATTCAAGCTAATTTACATATAATAGCCATGTGTGGCTAGTGGCCACAGTATTGGGCAGCATGGATCTAAATCAGTCATTGAAGCCAAAGCCTTGACCTGTCTTTGGGCCTGTTCATTCAGTACCATGGAGAGCCCGTAGTGGTGGACTGCCAGTATTAACTTCCTGTTTAGGCAGCCATTATGTTTTACTCACATTAAAGCTTTACTCCTTTGGATATCAAAACCTCAAAACCAGCAAGTGCAGAGCTGTGGGAACAAGTGCATTTATTGAAAAGGGGTTATTTGGCTTGATAGTGAAGGGCACCATTCCCACATCCATGCTTTGGTGCCAAGATTGCTGTGATCACTATAAATTGGATGCTGGTTGTGCTCACATACCAAATGCTGGAGGACAGTGTTCCAAACTCACAAAAATGTTGTCTACCAGGGTGCTGGGACTGATCCTTTTTTTTTTTTTTTTTTTTTTTTTTTGAGACAGAGTCTTGCTCTGTCGCCTAGGCTGGAGTGCAGTGGCACGATCTCAGCTCACTGCAACCTCTGCCTCCTGGGTTCAAGTCATTCTCCTGCCCCAGCCTCCCGAGTAGCTGGGTGTACAGGCGTGTACCACCATGCCTGGCTAATTGTTTGTGTTTTTAGTAGAGACAGGGTTTCGCCATGTTGCCCAGGTTGGTTTCAAACTCCTGAGCTCAGACAATCTGCCCACCTCAGCCTCCCAAAGTGTTAGCATTACAGGTGTGAGCCACTGCACCCAGCTGAGACTGATCCTTTAACAGTCCATTCTACTCTTCTATAGGGCCAGCTGCTCCTATATGTATGAAAAGACCAGTGAATCCCATGACTATCAACAGCTCCACTTCTTTGACTGTATACCTGATCCTTGGGCAGAAACAGTGTTGTATGGGTTGCTATGATGGAGTGGAGGACATTATTCAGTCCACTGATGGTGGTGTTGATGGAAACACAATAGAGGATGCATATTCAACTCCAATATGAGTAGTTATTCCAGTGACGTCAAGTTCGTGCCCCTCCACGATGGAAGGAGCCCCAGTAAAACTAACTTTCCGGCCGGGCGCGGTGGCTCAAGCCTGTAATCCCAGCACTTTGGGAGGCCGAGACGGGCGGATCACGAGGTCAGGAGATCGAGACCATCCTGGCTAACATGGTGAAACCTCGTCTCTACTAAAAAAAATACAAAAAACTAGCCGGGCGAGGTGGCGGGCGCCTGTAGTCCCAGCTACTCAGGAGGCCGAGACAGGAGAATGGCGTAAACCCGGGAGGTGGAGCTTGCAGTGAGCTGAGTTCCGGCCACTGCACTCCAGCCTGGGCGACAGAGCGAGACTCCGTCTCAAAAAAAAAAAAAAAACAAAAAAAAAACTAACTTTCCATCAAGTAGCTAACTGGTCCTCCTCGCTGTGGTACAATATCAGATTTGCAGAACTGGTCTCTACTGCTGTTAGACCCTCATTGGGGCCAGTGGCTGCTTCAGTTTTGGAGAGGCCATTAGGTCCTTACTTGGATAGGTGGCTGCCGCCTCCAAAACTACTTTATTCCTGAGTGGACACAAGGGTGACTGAGGAAAGAGACTTAGAGACACTTACTCATCCACTGGGTGGGCCATCTTGCCCACCTAATTATTCAGAACTTGCTCCACAGTGAGGACATTTTGGAGACAATCCATGTGACACACAAATACTCATTGCCTCTGGGTCAGTTCTGGGCGATCCATGCACATTCTCTTCCCCAAACCAGCCTGTTTCCAATCTTCCATCTTGTTCTGGAGTCCTTGTTTGTCCAGCAAAACCATGACCTACTGCCCATGAGCCAGTGTAGATCTATATCTCAGGCCATCTGGCCTTTGGGGAAAGTGTTCAAGATGTAACACTCTAAATTCCACTCCTGAGAGGATTTGTTCTCCACACTGTCTTTTGTGACCACTTCTGAGTGGGAGAGTAACACTGCAGCTGTGCACTTTTACTGGACCAGTTGGGGTAAACTCTACTCAATTATCTTCTTCTGTCAACTGGCCACAAGGAACACCCCTGAAGCCACAGATGTGGAGCATAGTTTGAGTGAGAGGAAGACAGGACAACAGTAGGTGAAATACCCCACAGCTGTGTTTGGGTGACAGGCCACCCATGTGCCCAAGTGAACACTGCTTGGTGCTTCCAGCGGCAACAATGGCAGTGTGTGCCCCAGCCTTCCTGCTTGGAACTGTAATTCCCATGTGTGTGTTTTGTGTATCAGATTTTGGTATGCCAGACTTGTGAAAGAGTGTTTTTCCATCTTTATGTTCTACATAGTTTAATAAGATAATCAGTGTGTTGAAAGTTTGTCAGATTTTGCCTTCAGTCATCTAGGTATATACGTGTTTTGGTCGATAGACCCTGAATGATCTTTTCAATTTCTTCTCTAGTAACTGCGCCACTCAGGTTTTGTTGTTGTTGTTATTGCTGTTGTTTTTTGAGACGGAGTCTTGCTCTGTCGCCCAGGCTGGAGTGCGGTGGCACAATCTCGGCTCACTGCAACGTCTGCCTCCCATGTTCAAGTGATTCTCCTGCCTCAGCCTCCTGTGTAGCTGGGATTACAGGAGGGATTACAGGAGCACACCATCACACCTGGCAAATTTTTGTATTTTTAGTAGAGACAGGGTTTCACCATGTTGGCCAGGTTGGTTGCGAACTCCTCACCTCAGGTGATCCACCCATCTTGGCCTCCCAAAGTGCTGGAATTACAGGCATGAGACACCGCGCCCGTCCACCACTCAGGTTTTTAATCTCTTATTGAGCCTATTTTGTAATTTACATATTTCTAGAAATATATCCATTTTTATCCATAATATCTGCTTTATCTACGTTTTCAAATTTTGGAATTTACACATATTATTTGCTTATAATCTACACAATTGCCTCTGTATTTGCGGTTGTGTAATCCCTCTTGTCTTTACTAATGATAAATATTTGTGTTTTCTCTTTTTTCTTAGATGTAATAGAGTCTAATCAAAGCTTAATTTGATCAGTTCTACTTTATTTTTCTAAATCATTAATTTATGTATTTTCGTGTTTTTGTTTCGTTTTGTTTTGAGACAGAGCCTCACTGTGTTGCCCAGGCTGGAGTGCCGTGATGCGACCTGGGTTCCCTGCAACCTCCACCTTCCGGGTTCAAGCGATTCTCCTGCCTCAGTCTCCCAAGTAGCTGGGATTATAGGCGCCCGCCACCACACCTGGCTAATTTTTTTATTTTTAGTAGCGATGGGGTTTCACCATCTTGGCCAGGCTGGTCTTGAACTCCTAATCTCGTGATCCACCTGCCTCGGCCTCCCAAAGTGCTGGGATTACAGGCATGAGCCACTGCGCCTGGCTTAATTTATATATTTTCTTTTGAAATTTCCTTTTCTTTTCTGAGAGTAGTTTATCGTACCTTTCCAGCTTCTTGAATTGAATATTCAGGGCATTCCACTCCCCCACCGCTCCCCCAAATTCTTACCATTGTCAATTTGAATGTAAGCTCTACAAAAAGAATCTCTCTTTCTTTCTGTTCAATCCCCAGCATCTAGAGCAGTGCTGGCCTATAATAGGCACTCAGAAAATATTTGTGGAATGAATGACTTTACACATAAGAGTTTAAGACTATGACCACTGCTCTGAGAAAATCTTTAGTCTTATTATCTAGTTTTTAATATTTCAGTTACTAACAATGATATTCTCATTGTCAATAATAATTTCCGACAATCTGTGATTTTTTTTTTTTTTTTTTTGTAGAGATGGGGTGTCACCATGTTGCCCAGGCTGGTCTCAAACTCCTAGCCTCAAGTGATTCTCCAGCCTTGGCCTGAAGTGCTGGGATTACAAGTGTGAGCCACCATGCCTGGCCTCAATTTTTAACTTTTAATTTAACTTGAGCTGTGGAGAAATGTTTGAAAATTTATAAGTGGTTAGACCTGGGGTGAAGGTATTATCTGTCTGTTGTTAATTTCTAGATTGATTACATTGTGATCAGGAAATGTGGTTCATTTAATATGATTTCTACTTTTTGGTTACTGAGTTTTTTGTGGACCTGGTATGTAGTCAGTTTTTGTCATTGTTCCATGAGAATTTGAAAAGAAAACAAGTAGTCTGCTTTGAGAGTACACACAAAGCTTATTACATTTGATATTCAAACCTTCTCTTTACTCAAGTTGAGTCTGAGAAAGTTATGATAAATCCTGCCACTGAGACAATCGCTGGGTAAAAGACCTCTTCATTTCACATCTTCTTGGCACACTGTATTTTATTTGAAAAAAAAAAAAGTTCTTTATCTTGTTTAATGCATCTTGCCTTGAATTCTACTTTGTCTGATATAAGCATATCCTATCTTGTTTTCTTTATGTAAGCATTTGCCTGAGATATCTTAGCTAGGCCTTCCATGTGACTCTTGTTGTTTTGAGGGAGTATTTTGTAATTGGTATGTAGCTGGAGTTTTGTAAGTCTGCGTATGAGTGCATACAATAATATGTGGGTGCCTGCCCAGTATTAGGGTCTTTCTCATTAAATAGAGGTACTTAGCTAAGTCACAGCTATCCTGCAACAAGGACATGTTTGGCCTTCCTGCCATTTTATACGTTGTTTGTTATCATTCATTTTTGACTGACTTTTTCTAGTCTTTTTGGACTAGTTTTCTATAGGAAGATTGTATGGAGGGCCAGGTGTGATGGCTCACACCTGTAATCCCAGCACTTTCAGAGGCCAAGGTGGGAGGATCACTGGAGCCCAGGAGTTTCAGACCAGCCTGGCCAACATGGGGAAACCCCATCTCTACTAAAAACACAAAAATTAGCTGGGCGTGTGCGCCTGTAATCCTAGCTACTTGGGAGGCTGAGGCAAAAGAATTTCTTGAACCCTGGATGTGGAGGCTGCAGTGAGTCAAGATCGTGCCAGTGCACTCCAGCCTGGGCCACAGAGTGAGGCTCCATCTAAGATAGAAAGAAAGAAGGCAAGAAAGAAAGAAAGAAAGAGAGAGAGAGAGAGAGAGAGAGAGAGAGAGAGAGAGAGAGAGACAGAAAGAAAGAAAGAAAGAGAGAAAGAAAGAAAAAGAAAGAAAGAAAGAAAGAAAGAAAGAAAGAAAGAAAGAAAGAAAGAAAGAAAGGAAGGAAGGAAGGAAGGAAGGAAGGAAGGAAGGAAGGAAGGAAGGAAGGAAGGAAGGAAGGAAAGGAAAGGAAAGGAAGAAAGAAAGAAAGAAAGAAGGCAAGAAAGAAAGAAAGAAGGCAAGAAAGAAGAGAAAGGACGGAGGGAGGGAAAAAAGAGGGAGGGAGGGAGGAAGAGAGGGAGGGAGGGAAGGAAGGAAGGAGGGAGGGAGGGAGAAAGGAAGGAAGGAAGGAAGGAAAGAAGGAAAAAAGATAATGAAAGATTATATGGAGGAGGAGCCAGAGGCCAAAGCAGTGAGTTGAGCTAGCGTGCAACTTACATTTGAGCTTTGTCTTGTGATACTTTCTGTGGTAGACTGAATAACGGCCCCAAGATATCAAGGCCTAATCCCTGGAACCTGTGAATGTTACCTTAAATGGCAAAGATTTTTGCATATATGCTTAAATTAAGGATCTTGAGATGGAGAAATTATTCTGGATTATCTGGTTGAGCCCTAAATGCAATCCTGAGTGTTCTAATGAGAAAGAGGCGGAAGCAGATTTGACACACACACAGGAGAGAGGAGGGCAATATGACCACTGAGGCAGAGATTGGAGTGGTGCGGACACAGGCTAAGGAGTGTTGGCAGCCCTTGGAAGTTGCAAGAGGGAAGGAGCAGATTCTCCGCTAAGCCTCTGGAGGGAGCCTCACTGCCAACACCTTGATTTTGACCCAGTAACACAGATTTGGGACTTCTGCTCTTTAGAACTGTGAGAGAATAAATAGCTGGTGTTTGTGGTAATTCGTTTCAGCAGTCACAGGAACTAATATACTTTCTAATCCACAATTTCCCCAGGGTGTGACTTCACCCCAGACTACCAGGGCGCCCAAGGTCAAGCCCCTACAATGTCCCAGGTTTGTGTGTGGTGGTTCAGTCTTTGCTTCTCTTTAGCCATCAAGACCAGCAGTGGCAGGGCTGCCAGTCACCCACCAGATGGTCATCCAGCTTCCTGCAAGGATGGCAACTTAACGCCTTCCCGTTTTCAGCACTCAGCCATGCCACACGGCCAAGCAGCATTCAGGAAAGTGCAGAAGCCCATCCAAACATTCTACCTTTGCTGTTCCAACAGAGGGGCCTTTGGTTTCATCCTTCCTGGTCTCTAGGGGTGTATGGTCTTTCAGAATCCTCTCCAGATACTATACTATCTGGAAAGACTCGGATAGTAACCAATTGTTATAGTATCGATACATTATGTTTTGGTGTTATGAGTGTCCAAGTTTCATGCAAAAGAGAATTTCTCTCCTATTTCTCATTCTTGTTAAGGTTTTACTTGGTTTCATAGAGAAGAAAGGGGTGGAGACGCCTTCACTCCACTGTCTTTAATCACAAGTATCACTACTTTGGGGCAGAGCTTATTCTGTAGTTCATTAAATCTCAAGTTTTTCACTTTGACAGCCATGTTGGTCATTTCCAAATTCTCTTTCTCTTTCATTGCAGCCTGCTCCATCAAGTTTTATCTGTGTGACATCCTCTCGAACCTCACAGTTAGTCTAATTGATTGTACTCATTCCTTTTCACGGGAGGCCATTTCTTCAGCTTTCTCAGCCTTGCCCTCTCTTTTGAGCTTCCCCTTCTCATTGATCTGGTGATTCATTGTAATAGCTAATGTTTTTGTTTCTCCTACTTACAAATAAAGATCTAGATCTTCATTCTCCAAAATAAATTTTACAAAATACTTGTTCCATTATATGTTAAAAGGGATTATATTTTAAAAGTACAGCTGGGCGTGCTGGTGTGCACCTGTAGTCCCAGCAACTCTGGAGGCACAGTGTCGTCAGCCCAAGAGTTTGAGGCCAGCCTGGGCAACACAGTGAAGCTCCATCTCTAAATAAATAAGGAAATACTAAATAAAAAGATTTAGAAGTTCAGTGGCTCAATTAGTGTGGGAAATGCTAAGTTAAACCAATTTTTTTTAAAGTTCCTAAAGAAGCAATATGAAATAATGGCGAGGATGTGGAGCAACAGTAACTCCCATACATTGCTTTGGAAAACAGTTCAGCAGTGTGCACACACTTGCAAATTCCATTTCTAGGTACACCTGCGTAGGAAAAAAATGAAACATCTGTTTACAACAAGACTAGCACACAAGTGTTCACAGCAGCTTTGCTCACAGTAAAAACTCGAAAAAATTAAATATTTACCAGTAGGAAAATAGATACACAAATTGCAATAAGTATAATCTTACCAGAAAATATGCTCAACAATGAAAAGTAACTACTGACACATAGCAACATGGAGGCATTGCACAGACACTACGGTGAGTGAAAGAAGCCAGACCCGAAGGGGCACATGTTTTGTGAGAATCCATTTCTGTGAAGCTTCAGAACAGGCAACATGAATCTATCATTATAGAAGGCATAACATGATTGCCTGTGGGGTGGACATGGGGAATTTCTGGAGTGATGAAATGTTCTACATATTGATGTGGGTGTGGGTTATACGGGTGTAATCTTTTGTCAAAATTCATTCTACTGAATGCTTAAGATCTGTAATGGCATGGAATGTAAATTATACAATAAAAGATGCTGCAAGATTTCTTAGAGCCCTTCACAAGCTAAGACATATTACGAATGTCAAGAAGGGGGCTGTAGCACACAGGGTTTCCTGATGTAATTGAACCCTTCTTGAAGGGATGTGGGCAGGAAGTGTTCGCTTTCTAAGTGCATGAACTGGGGGCGAATGGCCGGGGTGAGGACAGGAGCCTTAGGATCCCTTGTGCCTCAAGTCTGAGATGTCAGGGAGTGTGGCTGGCGCTGAGGCTGGGGCTGAGGGGTGGGGTGGGGGAGTGCCAGGTCTCCACGCGCTGCTTCAGCGGAGTCCCGGCCATGCCACCTGCTTCCCTTCACCTGCCACTGCTGATGGTACCTCAGGGTGTCTTCGTAGGGACCAGGCTGTGACGGCAGTAGCAGCAGGCTATGGTAAAAGCTGCCACTACTGGGTCAAGACCCTCCCCTGCTTTCCCTCCATGGGGATTGTGGAGTCCTATACCCTTTGTCCCATGCAGACTGCCCAAACCCCTCGCAGACTCAGCACACGGTTCTAATCCAGTAAAGCCTGGGACAAAGGCCGGGACGGAAACAGCTCCTGAGGCCTCCTGCAGCCCCTTTGCTTAGCTCTGCTGCCCGGAGTTGGGGAGCTCCCTGGGCTCAGGCAGGGAAAGCAGCCCCCCGACTTGTCTAGCTGTGCAGCATCAATGGGCCTCTCATTTTGCTTGTTCTCATCCGCTTCTCTGCTTCTAGGAATCCCTCAAAATGACTGCTTTAGCAATGATACCCTTTTCTGTTTTCCAACACTGCTAAAGAGATGTTCTTATTTTTCTCTTTTGTCTGTCAATGCAATTGGGGCACAGCAGGCAATTTATGAATGAATCAGAATGATTGTGTATGGATGAGAGGATATGAGTGTGCGGGGTGTGAGCATTTGTGAATGCCTGTGCAGCCTGAGTCCAGGAAAGGGGAAGTGGCTTTGGGGAGCTTCGGGGGGCGGGTGGGCAGCCAGGTAGGCAGTTGACACTCTGCCCCATGAAAGGTCTTTGCTGCACACAGGAATGACATTGCTGTGTAGTGGGGCTGACAGATGCTCCACGGGAGATTAGGAAATAAGTCTGCATCTCCCCTGGGCCCTGATACCATCAGCGGTTAAGAGGCCTGTCTGATTTCATTACAAATCTCCCATTCCCGGGGCTTAGAGCGCAGCCTCCAGGCTTACAGGTGTGGGAGGACAGTGGGCCACAGCAAGGGCATTTTGCTTTTAATTGTGGCCATTAATCTGGCCCCAACAGCTGGTCTGTCCCGCAGGAGAAGGAGGGGGAAGGGTGACAGGAAGCCTATCAATTGGGAACCAGTTAACCCCACTGCTGTTTGCCTTCTAGCAGCAGGGAGAAGAGGGAAAAGCTTCTTAATCCTGTTTTCAGGGCTACTTTCCTGGCCTCCTTGAGAAGGATCTTGGTTTGCTTCCTCCACGGTTTTTTTTTTTTTTTTTTTTTTTTTTTTGTGGGAGTCTCCTGGAGCCGGCACATGACAAGCTCCCAAACCATGTTCCATTTATTTTCCCAGAGACAGGGCCACTGTGGTGTGTAGTGACAGCTTGCCTAGAGCCAGCCTCTGCCCCAAAGTCAGGGTATGTTCCGGTGAGAAGGGTGGGGAGAGAATGTCCCGGGGGCTGGAGGAGCATCCGGAACAGCCTGATGAAGGGTAGGGCAGAGTGGGGGAGAGGTCCCAGAGCCAGACAGGGCAGAGCTAGAGAGAAGGCCAGTTGTGGTCACAAAATGGGAGAGGGACCAGATGTGTGTGTGTGTGTGTGCGCGCGCACGCACATGCGGTGGGGAGGGTGAATTTCTTCCCTTCTCTAGCCATCCACAGTCTTCAGCTGGAGCTACCCAGGGGAGGGCTCTGGCAGGCTCTGGGTGAGTCAGAGGCATGAGCCTGCTCTGGGAACTCTCCAGCATCAGAAAAGTGCCCAGTGGCAGAGAAGGGCAGAGTGGGGCCAGATACCCACAGGAAGCACCCAAAGGGCAGGGGGTGGGGAGAAGTCTGATGGGGTTGGGGAGGAGGTGGGCTAGACTGAGGCCTTGAAGGGTGACTATAGTCCTGCCAGGCAGAGATAGTGGAGGCATGTGGATGGGAAAGGATATGACTCTGGGGTTCCCAGCAAACTAGGGGTTTGCAGAGAAAGGGGGCCTACTGAAGAAAGAGGCTCTACAAGCAGTGAGCTTGATTCCTGGGTGGCAGGGCCTGGGGGTCAATTTCTGGGATTAGTGGCTGCCCCTGTGAAGACACTTTTCTGTGTCCTGTGTCCTCAAATCCCCTTGGCCTCAAGAGAACCAGGATCAAGGCCCAGGCAGCCTTAATCACAATAGCCATCAACTACCATGTGCCTGAAGTCCTACACATGTGGCGCCCTGGAGACTCCATGGCAGCCCTGGCAGGGGCTGATGCAGACCTGGTCAGTTCCTGAGGCCTGGTGAGGGAAGGGACTTGCCCAGGATCACACGGGGAGTCAGTGAGTTGGAACCAGGCCCTTCTTGCTATACTGTGGGGTCTGCAAAAAAGCAGCCCAGCCTGGACTCCTTGCCTCCTCCCACCAGACAGCAGGGGACCTGGGCATGAATGAGGACGGGATAAGCTACCAAGGACCAAGGCCCCTGTGCTCCTGGGGAATGACGTTTGGTGCTGGAAAGCCTTTTGATTTTTCAAAAGAAAACCTAGACTCTCGTTACCTGTTACAATGGATAATTTGGGGTAAAGAGTCAAGCAAGCCCTATTTGAATGTGGAGCACACATAAATTTGGGGTAGATCAGAGAGACCCTGGCTAGCCTGGGAGAGCTACCACTCTGCTACTTCCTCAGCGTAGTGATCTTGGGCATTAACTATCTCCGTGCCCAGGGTTCCTCACTGGTGAAACGGAGTAGGAAAAGAAGCCCCCTTGCAGGGTTGTCCTGAAGATAAAGTTCACGCATCACATGTAATGGTATCTGGCCTAAGGAAGCGGCTCAGTGTGAGCTGTCACTGCTATTGCAAGTCTTGTCACCTCGCAGCACCATTCAGGGGAACACAAGCCATTTCGTTGCCAAAGAACCTGTCTAAGAGAGAGGACATCACCCTTCCTTCATCCTCACCTTCTCCCTCTTGGGGCCTCCTCTGGAGGCCTGACCCTCTGGGAAGCTGGGAACTGTTGATTCTACCTCCTAAATATTTCTAGAGTCTGCCCCTGCTCTTCCATCTCCATGGCAGTGAGCTGGGCTGGGCGCCCAGCCTCTATCCCTCATTTCTTTCTATCCCTCATTTCCCACTCTGGTCTCTCCTCCACTTCTACAGCCTGAGACATTGTTCCTACAGTGCAAATCTGAGCATGTCCTGTCTCTGCTGAGGGCTTCCTGTGGCTCTTACATGTTTGCCAGGATGTGCCAGAATGAACTTGGCTTTGCATATACTGTTGTCTCTGTCTGGAATAACGTTCTTCACACTTTGTCCTCCTGGGGAACTCCTATTCATCCTTCAAAACTTAGTGCAGACTCATCCCCTCTCAGAAGGCTACCCAGACTGCCCTTCCTATCCACAAGTCAAGGTAACATGCCTGGCCCCTCACACTGTCTTCTATGTTGTATGGATCCCTCTGTTTTTTCCAGTTTACACAACATGGCTGTCACTATTTTGCAACCTCCTTGAGGACCTTGGACCTATCTCTACCCTCTCACATAGCCAAGAGTCTGGCTCATGTCAGTGCTGGCTGACCCAAACTGAATTTGTTACTAGTCAGAGATGCTGGGGGATGTAGGTGTTACTGTCCCAGGGCCACACTGTGCGGCCTTGGGCATGCCCTCTCTCTCTCTGGGCTGCAGCTGCAGCATCTCTACAATGAGGAAGCTGCCAGGGTCTGTTGGCTGTTCTGAGACTCAGTACCTGCCCAAGTCCTGCCTGCCTGCTCCAGGGATGGACGAAAAGCTTGGGAGTCTTGGTTGCCTTGCAGACCACATGCCTCTCAGGTCAGCCACACCTGTGGGAACCAACAGCATCATTCCCCAAGGTGACTAGTATCCTTGAGATAAAGGCATGTTTGTAGAACTTAAAACTTCTTTTCCCAAGAGAAATGGAGAAACCTCATTAAGCCAAGATGGAGAACTGGGTCACGCCCCAGTGATGCCAAGCAGAGGCTGCCACTTGGCTCTGTGAGCGAAGCAGGCTATTAAATTTCAGATATAAGAAATAATCTGCTCCTTGCATTCGCCTGATCACTTTATTAGCTGCAAAGATAAATTTAAGCCACAGACTCATAGCAAAAAGAAATAAGTCCACATTCACCTCCTAATTAAACTGAGAGAAGCCAGCTACATCCAAGGACACTCAGCCCACTCAATTAATTAACATTTATTACAATCACAAAACAATCTAATTCAATTAAAATGTTTCCACAAAAAGAGTTTAATGACTTTCCCCAAAATAAAGTACATTCAACTGAAGCATTTATTATGCAAGGCAGTGTCATAAGGCGAGCTGAAATGAGGGCTCTGATGTGGGCAGTGGGCTCCGAGGAAGGGTGAGGGCCTGGGCCAGCCCCTTCCTGAGGGAGGGAGGAGGTGCTTCTGGACACAGACACCCTCTAAACAGCACACTGGCCCAGAGCTGGAGGGGCTCCCGACAACTGCTTTCATTCTCACCCCCCACTTCCCATTGCAGCCCTGCCCCTCGTCAGTTTACCACTGTGCCTGACTCTCCCCCAGTAAAGGGTCCAGGTTGTGTAGGGAGGAAGGCAGGCTTGGATTCAGAGGCGTGGACCCATTTCTGCCTCTGATGTGCTATGTCGCCTTGGGCAGGTAGGAGGTGTTCAGAGAAATGACTGTTAACCAGGCTTTCTGAAATTCAGCCAGGAGATATTTGGAAAGCTGGAGAAATTGCCACTCAAAAGCTGCAAGCAGTTTTCTGACTCTTACGAGGCCGAGATTTGAATTCACAGTGCCTTTGTTCAGCAGAAATCCCCTGATGAGTCCTTGGTTATAAAAACAGAAAGTAAATATTCACTCAGAGTTTGCCTTTTTGATCTAACAATATTTGAGCACTTACTATTGCCTGGCAGTGGACTAAACACACTTGCTGGACTGTGTCCTTTAATCCTGACAATGACCCTCTGAGGTAGGAATCCCCTTCAAAACCAAGGCTCAGAGAGTGGCTGAGGACACAGTTTGTCAGAGGTGGAACCTGGAGCTAAATCTGGATTCAGGCAGAGAGGCCCCTTACAAGCTCAGGATAGCTGAAGGACCCTGGGGAGGAGGGGGTCTCGGAGTCACTGGACTTGGGTGGTCTTTCCTTTTGAAAAGTTCCCTGGTGACTCTGTCACTTTGACCTTGGAGATCTGAAATCTCTATTACCCACCACCACACTGACTACTGGGGTCAGCCCTTGCCCGACACCCCAGGACAGGATGAATCAAGCCCCTTTCCATCGAATTCAATTGCACCAACATTGACTGAACTGTATACACTGTCACCAACATGGAGTATAAGCTTTAAAAAAAGCTTTGTTAATTTGATAGGTGGAAAATGAGATGCCAACAATATGATCTTAATTTAAAAAGAAAAAGGCAGAGTAAACAACAGTTGCAGGATATATAGTAAATGTTAATGGTGGTCATTTCTAGATGGTGACCTAGTGGGTCAATTTTACCTTCCACATTTTCTACTGTAAACAGGTATTATTTTTATAATCAATCAGAAAAAGCTGTTAAAATTTTTTTAGATATGCCATCTTAGGATTTTTCTCTTGTTTCTAGAAAGGTTAAACATTTGGGTTCGTCCATGACTTCTCTGTTCTCATCTATTAGTGTTTTATGTTCCTAATGATTTGTATCACCTCTTTATAACTCAGAATTTTAACCCTATATCTGTTGTATGTGTTGAAATCTTTTTCTTGGTTATTTACTTTTCATCCTACAGGAGCTCAGTGAAGGTCTGACAGGGAAAGGTGCTGGCCCTACAGGTAAGCTACAGATCTGACTGCTCAGCCTCGCCAACCCTCTCTTCTCACTCATACTCTCTGCCCACATCAGGAAGCACTCCTTGGCTACCCCAGTCTGTCACAGTTGGAGCAAACACCCATAGGCCTGGGCCTATCCACTGGCACAAAAACAAGCCAATAGACAAAGACTTATATGGTGGTGGGGACAATTGGCTTCAGGCCTAGGTTTGAATCTCAGCTCTGCCACTTACCAGCTATGCAGCTTTGGGCAAGTTTCTTACCCACTCTGAGTTTCCTCTTCTGTAAAATGGCTGTAGTAGAGATCAAATGAGGTAACGTGTGGGAAAGCCTGGACCAGGGCCTGGCCTAGTGGAGCGGCGAGGGGCGGTTCTCTTCCTCCTCTCTTCCTGCTAGTTGAGTCAGACACCAAGGACAGCAGGCAGAGCAGCTAAAGCCATGGCCTCCCTGGAGGAGCTCACAAGAAGGGACGTGCACACACACAGACACACACATACACCAGGCTAGGAGCTGAAGCTGGGCAGTGAGTTGGTGATTTCAGATGGATATCATCCCAAAAGCTTCTTGGCTGAATGGGGCCCTGAAGAACAGGGAGAAAAAGAACAGGAACGATGCGGACGCAGAGAATTTCAATGCATGTTTCCCAGGCCAGCCTGGAGAGTAGGGCTGCTGCAATGTCTGGTCAGCAATAAGCATGAGAGGTGGAAGACATAGACTCAGCAATTGGATTTTCTTCTCTGGACACCAAGAAGCCACTGATACTGGGGTGACAGCCAGAGAGTGAGGGAGGACTGTCCCTCACTCCAGGAAGCTGGGAGGTGGAGTTAGGCTGCTGGAGGACAAATCGTAGCTCCCTTACTAAGGATCTGGGGCAAACAAACCCTCTCTGGCTTGTTTTCACATGGGTAAAATGGGGATAATTCTAGAAACCAGCTCACCGGATTGTGAAGATAAAATTAAGCTGTTAAGCTAGTTCATGGGAAAGCACCCCCAGGCTGGCTTTCTAGAGACAGACTCCTTTACCCTGGAAGAGGAGCATCTCAGCTCCTCAAGGCATTCAACTTTGCCCCTCCCTGGGGGGCCTGGGGACTTTATCCCTCCACATTCTCTTTACCTGAGGTACATTTTGCTTCCCATCCCCCATCCCAGGGCAAAGATGAACTATAGGCTTGGAGGTGTTTGCTCTATCTTTGACTCCAGCTCAAGTGTGGGCTGGTGAGCAATGGGTGGTCCTGGTGGGGAAAACCCGAGTCCCTATACCCTCCACTTCCTGTATGAGAGTTACTTCTCTAGAGGACCCTGGTCCTCATAATTGCAGATTCCTCAGAAGCCCTCACAGCATTATCACTTAGCTTTCTGGTTGCTTCCATGTACTTCCCAGACAGCAAGGGAGCCATTAATTGGGGTGTGTGTGTGTGTGTGTGTGTGTGTGTGTGTGCACATACCTGTACAGAGGTTTATCTGGGATCTCAAGGAAGTCAGTTTGTGTCCAAAAAGCCTATTTCCTTTTAGAGGTTTGCAAATTTCAGAGAACTGGATCTTGGCAACAAATTCCCTCCTACCCCCTCCCCCCGCCCAGTGTGAAATCCAATTTTTAAGTTTCAGCTGTAATTGCCTTGAGCTGCCCTTAACAACAACTTGTGATCTGCCAACTGCAGTTCTTGGCTCCTACGGCACTAATGAAGTTCCTTCCCTTGTAGAACAGAGTGCAAGCTCACTTAAAAGGAAGCGTAATTTTCTAGGCCTTGGAGAGGAGGCAAAGAGCTCCTGGAGCAGAAGGTACACACTTACAACCCCAGGCAAAGGAGAGTTCCCCACACCAATTCTCTCCAGGCAGGAAAGAAATCAAGATTCTCTGTGGCTTAGGTTGAAAGACAACACCCTGCAGGCATGGAGCTGCCACAGGCCCCATCCCAATGTCGGTGGCCCATTGCCTCTGGACAACCCAGAGTCAGACAGGATGGTGTCACTGAGGACCACTAATGGAATCTTCAGGAATGAATCCCATGCTGGGTGACGTAATGGGGAAGGGGAATAGGATAATTTACCTCCAGGCTCTCCAGTTACACCAAAGGACAAAGTAATCCCACTGAAGAATAGAAACTCAGTGTTTTTTTCTGGCCTTGTTCCACCTCACGTAGAGTCTGGCTTGGGTAATCCTGAACTGGTCCCACCATCCACTGGCCTGTATCCTTTCAGGGCTCCAGGTGTTCCTGGACCAAACTGGGAGTCAGGCTTCTTATTCTTGCAGCCCAATAACGAGATGCAGATGAACTGGGAGAGAAGGGATTTTTATTTCTGTAACCAGTTACAAGGAGAAGGCCTGGAAGTTATCGCCAGGTCAACTCAAAATTACCATTTCCCAGATCTTATATACCTTCTAAGCTATATGTCTACGTGTAAGTGTTCATTAATCTAAAGACATAAGTGACTTTTTATTTATTTATTTTTGAGACGGAGTCTCGCTCGGTCGCCCAGGTTGGAGTGCAGTGGCGTGATCTCGGCTCACTGCAAACTCCGCCTCCTGGGTTCATGCCATTCTCCTGCCCCAGCCTCCTGAGTAGCTGGGACTACAGGTGCCTGCCAACACGCCCAGTTAATTTTTTGTATTTTTAGTAGAGACGGCGTTCCACCGTGTTAGCCAGGATGGTCTCCGTCTCTGACCTCGTGATTCCCCCGCCTTGGCCTCCCAAAGTGCTGGGATTACAGGTGTGAGCCACCACACCCAGCCAACTTCTTTTCGTGTATAACTAAGGTCTGAGTCTTTTTTTTTTTTTTTTTTTTTTTTTTTTGAGACGGAGTCTCGCTTTGTCGCCCAGGCTGGAGTGCAGTGGCCGGATCTCAGCTCACTGCAAGCTCCGCCTCCCAGATTCACGCCATTCTCCTGCCTCGGCCTCCCACGTAGCTGGGACTACAGGCGCCCGCCACCTCGCCCGCCTAGTTTTTTGTATTTTTAGTAGAGACGGCGTTTCACCATGTTAGCCAGGATGGTCTCGATCTCCTGACCTTGTGATCCGCCCGTCTCGGCCTCCCAAAGTGCTGGGATTACAGGCTTGAGCCACCGCGCCCGGCCAGGTCTGAGTTTTGAAGACCTTCCTCTGGAGCCTCGGTAAGTTTACTTAATCTAAATGGGTCCAAGTGCTGGGGTGATTACCCTTATCTTGTCTCCTGCTAAATCACGGAGGTGTGGGGAGTTCCTTCAGACCCCCAATAAACTTGTTTAATCCTAAACAGGTCCTGTTAAGAATTCCTTTGTTATTTTGTCATGCTTCAAGGCCCAGGAAAGGTCTAGGCAAAACTCCCAGTGGGGCTTTTGTTACATTTCAGCCTTTGTATAAGGGCACTGGCCCCTTTAGCTTTTAATATTTAATGTAATCACTCAGTCAGTAGTAAAGCAATTGTTATGGAGTCCTGCGTTAGTGAGATCTGGCCTGGCACACAAGGTGACCACTCAGGCCAGCAGAGTTTCACACAGCAGCCTGGTCCTGGGGCGTTCTGTTTATGTGACCTCCCAACCCCAACTGCCTACTTTTTTCTTTGCTTCCTTTCCCCCAGAAGCCAGTGTGTTGAGCTGACAACTAGAAGGGAAGTTCCCTAGGCTCTTCTCCAGCAAGCAGGCTACACAGCTGCAGCAGGCAGGGCCTGTGTCCCTGGGGATTGTCTAGTCAGTCTTGCCGTTGACCCTTCCTCCTGGGCCCAGGCAACACACAGGGAGCTTCTGGGTCCACACCAACATGGGTTCTGTTATGTTGCTCCTCAGCAACATAAACCTCAAGTCTGGCAGCCACTCTTCTGGGATATGCCTTAAAAACAGCATCTGCAAATTCCAGAGTGCTTGCTAGTGGAAAAGACAGTGTCCACTGTAAAGGGTTTGGTGCTCTAAAATCTGCTCTAAATTTAGAATCTACATGTTTGCCTTTTCATCTATTCTCCTCTAATAATGCGGCAGTTGTTGCTACCACTGCTGACTCTTCCTGCTTAAGCCAGGCAGCCTCCTCTGTGCTGCTGAAGTGTCCACACATTAGCTTGTCTGCCTTTGTGAGGCCCCTGTGTATCACTGTGTGTCAAAGGCATGTGAATCTTGCAGATGATGCCCTGCCCCCGCTCACATTACCTGAACAGCTCTGATTTCCACGGAGAGGGTCAGCCAGAGCCATCTAACCAAGCCTCTCAACATGCAGTACAAACCCAGGAAACCTGCAGGTGACTGCTCACCAGGGGGCGATCTCACACAGCAAACCTGCAGCCTCCTGAGGTCTGGGAAAAGCAGAATGCCTTTGCTTTCTCTTTGGGGCCTGATTTCCTCAGATTAGACAAGGAATAAAGAGAAATATAATCCACGTCAGCAAGGGATGAGGACCCAGAGTGCAGAAGGCACAGTGGCTGAAAGCCATCATTTCCTGCATTATGGACAGGGCACCTACCCTGGGGGGACAAGACATAACCATGTCTGCAACCAAACCCTCCTCAGCATGTCAGTGTGGAAGAGTCGCCGAAAGGACAAGCATTTGTCTGTTTTTTAGTGTGTATTAAAATGAATTTATTTACACAGTAACATGATGCCACAGAGTACACAGCAAAGTACCACAGCAAACCAAAGGGTGGCGCCACTGGTGGCAGAGGGGACCTTTCAATGATAGATTTATACAACTTTACAATATGTAAGTAGAGGGGTGAAGCTCTGGAAAGAGCAAAAACAAGATTTTCAAATATAGAGTGTGGGCAGGGCCAGAGAGAATTAAAGAGAGATTGGAATGAGGACTGTCATGATTCAAATCACTAAGTAGGATGAAATCTTGCTTCTGTATTTGCCTCATGCCAAAATGCCCTGCATATCCTCGACAGAAAATCCCAACCCAGTGTGTTCACACATCACACTCTTTAGCTCTAACTGGTAAAGGAAGGGATAACCAAGTAGTATTTGGAGCAAGTTCCTGAAGCGGTGTGGTTTAACCTTTCAAAAACGAACCCTATGTCTGGTTCAACATTCAAGTTATCACGAGTGCGGACACACACATACTATCCACACACTAACAGGCAAAGTGGGTTTTCTGTACTACAACAATATTCGTAGCAAAATATATGACTCTGTACTTCTGCTAGGTTAAAAAATTTCTGACCTCTTTTGATTCCCTGAAACTTTCTTGATTAAAAAAACAAACAAAACAAAACCAACCAAACCATGGGGGTGGATGGGACACATCAAGATAAAAAGCTGGAATAAACCTGGAGACTTTCTGGAGTGGGAAACATGTAATGGGATGTTGGGAATGCAGGCCCTCGCAGCCCACCTAGGTGGGGAAAGCTTCTAGCAATGGGTGATGCAAAAATCTATTCTAATTTTAAACAGTTGCAGGGAAGGGGTGTTTAACAGCTGTATAGCACCTTGTACATTCTGGGCACTTATAGATATTAAATGATGGTGATGATGAATGGTAAACAACTCTGTAGGAAGGTTTATAAAAACAATTACAATTTGTTAAGAAGTTTCCCAAGAGTTCTTTAAACAAACCTATTAACTACCATATCCCTTAAAAAAAATCCTCCGTTCTCAGTATTATATTGATATGATGTTCTCAAGCTGAGGTTTGGATAATAGCCACAGTCATGTCAAGGGGAGATGGAAGAATTCCTTCTCCTGAAATACTGAGGAACTTCGTATCTGCCAGGGCTTTCATTATCATCATCATCATCATCTTCTTCTAATACACAAAATGGACTTTTTAAAAAGGTGCTTTTCTGAGGATGGATTTATCAGCTAAATGCCTTGACATGGAATGTATGTGAACTCCCCTCCCACGCCATCTGTCACAGCTCACGCTCATCATCTTAGAAGCATCGGATAAAAAGGCTTGATTTCTTTGGTATAATCTCTCCCAGGATCTTGCACTACAACTCTTCTGGCCTCCCTTACGGCAGCGTTTTTGGTCCATGGAATCCCCACTTTTGGCACTGTTGTAAGCACGGACAGCTGGACTTCAGTGCGCACTTCGGCAGGAGCAGCACTTGGATTTGTCTCGGCACAGCGCTTTGGGCCTTTGAGAATATGAGCTTCAATGAGGTAAAACTAATAACCTGGTTTTGTGGGCAGCCATCCTGTTCACTCATTAGCCTGGAGCAGAATTTTCAATCCCTATTAACTAGTGACGGGAAAGAAAAACATGCCAGGGTTGGCCCAGGAAGTCCAGTTTTTCTTACCCCTCTCCAAGAATGTTCATACTATATTTACACATCTAGAATCATTTGAAATATAGTGTAGTATCCTAAATCCATCTCTATTTCTGGGACTAGCCTGTACTTTTTCAGATCACTGCTGGTAAAATCTAGGAGAAAATCCTAATTACAGCGAAATCTAGTGAAAACCCTAATTCCAGCAAAACCAAATGTCAGGTTACTTCCCAGAACCAAAGTATTCGTAACTCAAAATTGAGAAGCTTAGTAGGACCCAAAGATCTTTCCTGGAAATCTTTTTTTTTTTTTGAGATGAACTCTCACTCTTGTCTCCCAGGCTGGAGTGTGATGGCGCAATCTCGGCTCACTGCAACCTCCACCTCCTGGGTTCAAGCGATTCTCTTGCCTCAGCCTCCCGAGTAGCTGAGATTACAGGCACGAGCCATCACGCCCAGCTAATTTTTGCATTTTTAGTAGAGACGGGGTTTCACCATGTTGGCCAGGCTGGTCTTGATCTCCTGACCTCAGGTGATCCGCCCACCTCGGCCTCCTAAAGTGCTGGATTACAGGCGTGAGCCATTGCGCCTGGCCTGGGAACTTTACACTACTAGAAACTTTTAAGATATAATTTTCGGTAGTTTTACTCCCAGAAATATCATGAGTATTTCTAGAGCTTTAGCTCTCTTGGCTTAGACTTTCCCACGTTTACAAACTTATTCTGAGTTTGGAAGCAAAATTGACCCCCCCCTTAATCTGACAATGGGAGGCTATTCCAACTGTTAAAATCCTAACCAATATGTTTTACTTCTAGCTCCTCAACAGCAGCAGGGTAGATAGGATGAGTGCTTGTGCCCTCACCCCAACCCATACCTCACCCAGTTCATCTTCTGAGGGCAAATCTTGAAACTCATTGCCATATTCCTGGCTTCCAGTTCTAGCTCAGCCTAGGGGTTGGTGATTCTTATGTTGTCGTTCCACAGGTTACAGTTACTCTTTTTCTCATCCTGCTGTTATTCTTCACGAATTGGCTTCTAGGCATCCCAGTAGCGTACATATACCAAAAGGGCTCACCTCAGCCAGCACAGGAGGCTTCTTGAAGTTCTAGTCCTCTTTGTGAAACATCCACTGAATCGCTTCCAAGACTAGGTTACCACTCTAACAAGGCACTCTGCTATACATTCAGTCTTGCTCTTGGCTACTTTAGCCACTGTTGTGTTTCTCTAGCACCCAAGTGTCACAGAGATTGTTCATGCTCATGTGGCTTAAGGAAAAGTTCCAACAGGAGCTTAATTGTTCAAACTCTCAATATAAATGGAAAACTCTATAGTATAGACTTCAATAGAAAACAATTTCCAATCAATATTGAAGGCAATAACTTCGTGTTACTTGAGAAAACGTAAAGTGCTATACTAGTCACAATTCAAACATATATATATGTATATATATAAAATGTGTGTGTGTATATGTGTCTACAGAGGGTAGGAATTCTTTCCAGTTGATGAACAAATTCAAAGTTCCTACCACAATTAAAACGAAAAATATTTGTGATGTTAAACTGACTGAATTTCATTTTTTTGGAAAAATATTCTGAAGACCAACTCATGTAGTACTTTTTGCCTAGAAATATAGTTTCTTTCTCTATTCTGCTCTAACCTGTAACACCCCCTTCCCTCTCTACCTCACATTCTTTGGCCATCACCCAGAGAAAAATTAATCTAGCCACCTGTCTCTGGGAAGCCTGAGGCTTTTCTCTGGCTAGTTTGTATTCATCTTTTGCCCTTAACAAATCTGAACATAAAAACAGTACTAAAAACATCTGATGTGAAGAGGTGCTTGGTTTACCAGTGCTGTAAGATAATGGTAGTGGAGGTGTCCATGCTTATTATACCATAGAGTTAAAGTAAAGACTGGATCCAAATCATAACAGAAAAAGAGCAAGAAAGAAAGAACAAAAAAGATATGTAGAGACATAACAAATAGAGGGACCAGGGAACATTCTGCATTAAATATGTAACCTTATTAAACAGTCAACATTCAAATTTACATGGGCAAGGCACCACGAACGTGACATTGAGAAGGTATATCTCAATATGCAAGCCATTGCAAGGTGGGAGGTGGGGGAGGTTAAGGGAATATGCTGGCTGACATGGTCAGTGGTCTGTGTGCTGCCACTTCAGTGCATAATCAGGCAAGGAGTTATGTGCACATGGTCTATGCTAAGATGAACCAAACACCAACCTTCAAGGCAAGGAGCGGCTGTGCCAGAGGATACCAAGAGCGGACTGCTGGCCTGCAGCAGCATGCCCACTCCATGGCCATTCCTAGGAGCAGAGCCCTGCACTCTGGCTAGAGGAGGCAAGACTCTTTGTGGGCTAACCAGCCTTCCTCCCTGTGAATCCTATATTGCTGGCCAGGTGATAAGGACATTCTCCATATAGAGCCTCACATATTCCAATCACTTAAAAAAATAATAAGAGCACAATAAAATACATTATTCTCCTTTCCTGATCCTCTTTCATATACATGAATCACATGAAAGGCTGTTAAAAATGTTAAAAGTTTAGAAATTTCCAAGGCCACTAATGTGCTATGTAAGTAATACTGCACAATCAGTCTTGGCTTTAAGGAAACTCTGCACTGGTAGATGAGGGGCCTCAGGGCTCACTCACTCACTAGGCACAGAGAACATGTCTGTCAACCCTGCCACAGGTTGCTTCTCTAGAGGCGTGGCCTCTACTTCCAGCATGCGTGTGCACGCACACATGGGCACACAAGTGTACACACACATTGTTCGAGTGACTCTTGGGATTTCAAGGTCAAAGTAAACACATACTCACAGTTTTGAATAAAACAAGCACAGGTACACATGTGTATACACACACACACACACACACACACACACACATACACACACACCCCAGTGGAAGGAACGCTCATCTCTTAGCGCAAATATGTGCCAAGGGAAGAAGGGGGAAGGTTTCTGTAGACTCGCTTCAGGTGAAGTTGCAACATAAACACTGTAATATACAGCTAAAAAAATACATACAAAAATTGCACATATATCCATAGGAGGGGAGCACAGGCTGCACACATGGTGAACAGCTCTCAATCACCCACCTCAGCAATCAGAATTCTCGTGAGCTGTCCTCCAGAGCCATTTTAGAGAGAGTCAGAAGGAACAATGAGCCACTTACACTGGGAGGCAGTCTCTCTAAAAGAGGTCAACATTCTGAGGAGGTCAGCAGTCTCATCAGTGGCCTTCTTCCCCTCCCCTGCCTACGGCCATCCCAACAGCCCACCTCACTGTGCCCTGTAAGATCTTAGAGCTCCACCGACAGCTATTTCATTCAGGGCAATTGTTTACAGCATTTGCTAAACTAGTTAACACTGGCTACTGATAGAAGGGAGCTGGCCAATTACTGCTCAGGGGAAAACTGCAAATGCTGACAGTTCTGACAGTAATCAAAGGGTACTTTAAACTCTGTTCCCTGATGGCCCCTAGAGAATTGCACATGCAAGAAAATCATCTCCTCATGCCCTGCCAGCTATTTATAAGCTCTGAACTGCACTCCACCCTGCTGAGGCATTGGTGACACCACCTTGGGTCAGCTCTGTAATGGGCCACAAGTGGCTGATAAATCCAAACATCACTGGCAAGTGGGGACAGAGTAGAGAATCAGGCAGTGGCAGCAGAGGGGAGACTATTAGGGCTGTCCTCCATGCAGTGCACATACTTACAGATAATGGCAATGAAAATGGGTTGATGACCCAAGGATGGGATCTCTCCTTTTCTTTCTACTCTCTCCTGGAACAAAGGATATAGTCCCTGGTAACCAAAACTGGGCTGATGCTAAAGATGGCAGTTCTGCCTAGTAAGTCAGTTGTTGACACCTTAAAGGAAGAGTCTGTTGTCAGAGTCTACTGGGTCATGGTAGAGACTGGTTAAGTCTGTCTACTGCTAGTGAGAATAAATACTCGGTGCTAAAAAGATAGGTGATATCCAGAATTATAGAAGAAATGGACACAGCTCACTGGCTCACTGAGTTCATACCAAAGAAGCTGTCCCTTCAAGAATATGGATTTTCATTTTTACCTGCATTTTCTTCTATTAGGATAGAAGGTGTTTCAAAGGAAGGCAACCGCAAGTTTGTGCAGCTGAATTTCTGTAAAGTTAAGACAGACTCAGCTTCTCATTCAATTTGGGGCAGTGGATAACCTTTCTGAATGGACCTACTTGTTCATGGACAGGGATAGAGGTTTGTCTTTCTTCTTTCCTTGAATTTGGAGTGAGCACTAGGAAGGGGAAGTGCATGGGTGACATGAAGAAGGTGAAGATGTGGTAAAAGCAGCATCCAGGTACACATTAACGGTGCTGTAGAATTTTCACAATACAACTGAGGGAGTCTGTAGTGGCAAAAGCCAAATACTGAGCACAAAGCCAGTCCTCAAGGCTGATCCCACCTTCCCTGTCCAGGGACTTCTCAGCAAACTTGATCATGAGCAGTGTTCGCTTGATGTCTAGCCAGTTTTGGAGCAGGGTGTTCCTCTGCACTAGGCTAGGGCAGGCGGTGAAAGTCTGGAAGAGATCTTCGCGGGGGCCCCAGAGCAGACACTGGAGGATGCCTTTGGCGTCTGAAATGAGGATCCGCTCAGAAGGGTTGGGATTCAGGAGGCAGCTGGCCAGCTGCTGCAGACCCCGGGAGTAGGGGGAGCGGAGCGGGATGCGAGGCAGGTCTGCTCGTGTGTATTCCCTCTCCTTCAACTCTGGGTTCTCATCAAAGGGGTTGGGTAGGTGCAGCATCTCATAGATAAGGATGCCTGTCTGGAACTCATCACACTTTTTATACTGGGTAGCTGTTATGATCTCTGGGGCAAGGCGAGACTGGTCCCGGAGGATCTCGGGGTCCACCAGATGGCTCTTCTGTTTGGCCTGAGAGAAGTTGCTCACTATAAGCCTAGTGGGATAAGATGAGGTGGGGCTGGGCTCCGCAGGCCCAAAGCCTTGGGCAGTGCCCCCAGGCTGGTAGTGGACAAGTAGCAGGTTCTCTAGGCGTAGATCGCAGTGAGTGACATGGTAGGGTTTGAGGTGCTCAAGACCAGAGCATAGCTGTAAGAGCAGCAGACACACCTGCCTCTCATACAAATCAGGGCTTTTCCCATGCTGGGCTAGAGAGTCTCGCACAAAATCAGCCACAGTGAGACATGGAACTTCCCTGGTGATGACTACAACATGGCTCCTCTGCTTCTTGCTCATGACTCCCTGGCTGTCTTTCTGGGATGATGCTGCTTCAGAACAGGGCTTTGGGTTTTTCCCATCCGTTTCTCCTTTGGCTTCTTCTTCAGTCTCTTCCATGTCATCCTCTTCCTTTTCAGGGTCATCAGGATCCTCCCAGGGAAGCAGACGGTTAGGGACTTCAGCAAGGAAATGACCACAGTCCTGCTGAATGTTAAAATGGACAGCCAGACTCTGCCGGACAGCCAAGCTGTGATAATACTGTTGAGATTCTTTAGCTTTGCTCTTACAGATCTGAAAGATAATAAAACAATTTAAAACTCACACTCTCATAACCATGTTTATGATGTATCAGGAGGATTAACTAGAAGGTGACTGGTTAGGGACAAACGATCATATAGTAAAGTTGTTAGCAAGGCTTGCCCCATGTTAAGTGACAATAATAATGGTGGTAACCGTTTCTCATGGTTGTCTACACATTCCAGGCTGTGGTGAGCACTTTCTGTGTACCATTTTTAGTCCTCACATTAACCTTTCAAAGTAGATTAAGGATCTAAGAATTTAAAAAAGAAAAAAAGCCCAGGGTTATGTTTGCAAACCTAAGTTTGTGTAATGCCAAAGCCTGCTCTTTCCACTATAACCTTGCACCTCATCAGAACAACAATGAAATAATTTTTCACTTACTTCTGTAGAGGTTTGTAGCCCAGACTGATAGAGCGGGCCAACAGACTCATAATGGAGACCAGAATACCTTATTTCATCACCCATCACCCTTTGTGTCAACATCTCACAGGTTAGGAGAGGGATATAACATTGGCCAGGTAAACTGTGGGTTTTCCTAACTTTTCAGTGAATGTCATTGTGATGGTCACAACACTGGCACTCATGGATCACTGGTAGGGTTGAGAGAGTCACTGGTCTGACCTAGTCAGAACAAAACCATCATTTCAATGGCGGTTGTCTGAGTTTTATGCTTTCTCTTAACAGGCCTCATTTAACACCCGCTATTGAGGCAATAAGACCTTTCCTAAAGAACTTTATTAAGTGGTTATGGATCAAGGAAGAATTTTTTGATCAAAAAAAGTTAGCCAAGAGTTCTATATACTGTGATGATTGTATTTCTACTCTAAGGGGTTATCAAACCAAAAAGTAAAACCACCCCCAAATGGGCTATCCTCATGCTATAGAGAGGCTGACAGTGGAAGACTCAAGTCTCTAATACTAGTTCATGGATCATAATAGTCTGGCCTGGAGTCCGCTCCACAGCCCTGTTAACTGAGGGTCATTCTCTGCTGTCCCTCCTCAGCAGGGGCACACTGCCACATATTACAAATATCAAAGGCTTCCAGCAACATGCACTCTCTGTAGTGTTTACACTGCGTGTTTATTACAATAATACAGAAAAGCAAATTTTAAAAAAGCAATTTTTAGTAATTTTTATTTAAAAAGAAAAATGTATACATTCTTAGGAGGATTCAGATGGGTCCCCAGTTCTGAGAAGCAGCACATTCTGATTTCCATTCAAATACATTAAAAAAACAAAAACAAAAAAAAATCAAAGGCAAGGGAGTCTCAAGGGAAAAAAGCATCTCTCTCTCTCTCTCTCTCTCTCTCTTATTCTCTAGTTTATCATATTTATTACAGTTAAAGAGGTTTGATGTCAGTGACCAGTGCCATGGAAATCAATCAATCAATCAATCAATCTATACCTGAGCACAATTTCCTTCAAGTCTTCTACTCTATCTAATTCAGTTTGAGGATATACAAAGTATTTCTGTTTTAAGCAAACTTCTGGTCTTGAACAGACGTCCCCAGCCTGAGTTCAAGTTCAAACATATATCTTTCAGAAAATATTATCTCTGGAAAGCTCTCGAAGTCTTAGTATATGCAGTATAATATATAATCCTATATGCTCATCAATCATAACATTTGTTATTTTTATAACTGCACTGTTGGCAATATTTCACATTTAAGTGTTACCAGGTATTTAAAAATTCTATACTAGTCATTGTTTAGTTGCACAGGAGTTGGATCCAGCACATGGCACCATGAACCCCATTGCCAGTTAAGTTTGCCGAATATTACATCGTCTTCTGGAATGAAAGTTCAAGGGTCTCAACTCTTCAATCTTTTTTTTTTTTTTTTTGTTGAGACGGAGTCTCGCTCTGTCGCCCAGGCTGGAGTGCAGTGGCCGGATCTCAGCTCACTGCAAGCTCCACCTCCCGGGTTTACGCCATTCTCCTGCCTCAGCCTCCCGTGTAGCTGGGACTACAGGCGCCCGCCACCTCGCCCGGCTAATTTTTTGTATTTTTAGTAGAGACGGGGTTTCACCGTGTTAGCCAGGATGGTCTCGATCTCCTGACCTCATGATCCGCCCGTCTCGGCCTCCCAAAGTGCTAGGATTACAGGCTTGAGCCACCGCGCCCGGCCTCAACTCTTCAATCTTTGAAAATGCTATCAAATACATCCAAATTTAGCTGGATCAGATTGGATGGTTAAACTCTAGCTGTTACATTGTAAAAAAGGACACTCTCCAAGGGCTTGGGAGGCCTGGGATTTAGTTTTGCTACTAGCTGTATAACCTTGGGCATTTCACTAATTTCTCTGGGTCTCAGTCTCCCTATTAAAGGGGACAATATAAAGAACATTGAAATCTACTTCACAGGGCAGTTGTGAGGATTAATTGGGATCAAGCATATACAGTACACCTGTAAACTACAAAGTTGTACAAATGTAACACCGATAATGACTAAAACAGTTAACAACTTGCAAATGTCAAACTAAAGCAATCTTAGAGAATCCTAATTTTTTGAAACAATGAGCAAAACAGAAAAATAGATCTTTATTTTGAGTCCTGACAGCCACCTGCCATAGCAGTGAGGCTCTCTGATCACAGGTTTGATAGAGGACAGGCAAAAAGAAACTGCTAACATTCAGTAACTCCAAGCCAGGGTTAGCCTTGACAAACAAGTTAACACCAGCAGTATGTTAGAAACCAAGAGAGGGCAACCTAAAGCTACAAGAGAGAATTGTTTGGCCAAGTCTAGATTTAACTATGTCAAGTCAGGCTGAAAAACAATTTGTCACCTTGTAGTTTAACATTAGAAGCAGAGAAGGTATTCTAATTGTGACTTGTATTTGAATTGTGATATTCTAATTATATCTAGACATTCACACAGACACATACATTTTTATAAGGTCTTCCAGAGCTTTGTGAGTAGATAAGAGTGTGGATACTACAACAAGAATTTATGTTTAGCTTCACAGATCTACTTGAGATAAAGGATCAAAGTGATTTACGAAGAAGAAATGATAAATTGTTCCACTATTTTGGATGCTCTAAAGGAAAATGGTCTCCCTAGATAGCCAACCTGAGTGGGCAGCACTTTCTTATCTCTTCATTTTATAATACATAGACAGGTTGAAGAATAACGAGTCACTCTAGCTTTAAGAGCAAAGGCAAAAGGGAGAAGACTAGAGTGTAAAAGAGGAGGGAAAAAGAGTGATTTCAGTTGGTTCATAACCCTGAAAACAGTTACAACCCAAACACAGACCAATGGAGATTTCCATAATAGGACTGTCCTTGATGGGTATGTCATCAATCTTTATTATGGAGCCTGCAATGATGTTAATTTAGGTAGGAGTATTATATTATTCTAGGTACCACATTGTGGCCATTTTTCAAATATTAATAACTCCTTTAGTTAAAAAAAAAACAAAAACAACTCAAAATGACCTGACTTCAGATAATAAATTTCTAGTTCAAAAGTTATTTCAGAAAACAAGCCATTTTTTTCAGAACAAATGGATAGGGTTCTTTCTGCCAAATTTTTTCCTTCTGCCCTTACCAGTATTTTCTATATCATGGATTAAAGTAACTTCTTCTTGGCTCTCATTTATCTTTCTTGAAAAGAATTCACATTCCTTCTTTATAAAGAGTAGCTGGCATGAACAGGAGGAATCTCAAGAAAGATTCTACTTGTTCACGCCAGCTACTCTTTAATCTATAAATGATTACTTCAGGACTCCTCCTAGGACCCCCAAAATTTAAAAATAGGAATAAAAATAAACTAGAACTGGAATGGTCCCCCATCTTCATTTAACATTCCCTTTTCTAATAGGAGAAAAATCACCTCATATTTGTCTTGGCTATGTTTGGGAAAATCTACTTAAAATGTGAATTTGGCAGATTCTGTGCTGTCTGTATTTTCTGAAAGGAAAGAAAAATGCTATGAGAGACTGAGCCACAGTGACACTAGAGGGAGCTGCAATACCAACATCCAGGAGTCATTTACTTATAAACTGCAGCAGGAGAACAAAACCAGGCTGCTGAAGGTTGAATCTTCTTATAAAATACACCATAGGGCCTCTTTCTGGATAAGTTTTTGCTTCTGTGATGGTGGCAATACCAAATGCATGCCAAGGGAACTCCTCATGTGAAGAGCACAGGCAGGAAGAGAAGCCCATCCTGGGCACAGTAACCCTCGCCCATTTGCCGGCTCACAGGAAATGCCTGCTTGAGCTATTCTCCAAAGGGGTCAGAGGGACATCAAAAGGGACAGCCAGCCAGCTGGTATACACATATGCACCAACATGAATAACCTACTGTTGCAAAAACCGAGGCTTGAAGGGAAACTGGGTGCTTGTCTGGGTTAATAAAGATCAGTGAGGACAGAGAAGGGAAAGGAAAAATATTAATTCATTATCAATTGAGCATTCAAACAAGTATCTCACGGCTCCTGAGCACTTCCTATCTGTAAGACACAGCACCCTGAAGCATTCTGACCAGATTCCTAAATACAGGGGTGGGGGCCCTCCAACCACTGATAAATCATCTGTTGGAAAACTGGGGGAGAGGGGAAACAACATACTGTCTTCTAGAATCAAAGACAAATTACCCTCTCCTGAGACCTTCTCAGACTCGGGTCAAAGAACCCAACATTTACAATCTTAGCAGGGAAACAGAACTTGAAAATGGTTCCTCATGCACAACCTGAAAAGTTTAATTCTAAACATACATTTTGGTTCAGGGGCTCATTTTCCATGTTGCTCATGACAACTGCCCTGCACATCTTTGAGGCAAATTTGTCATTAAAAAGCATTTATGTTTGTAATAATTTCAACCTAGACAGCTAACTTCTAAAAAGTAGACCATCAGGGGCTTTGACTGTAAAGTCCCATTAAAAACAGCTGGGGAGAAGATAGTGCTGTCTAACACTACCGAACCTTTCAGAATGCCCACGAAGCCTGGGACCTGTGAGGGGACATACCTCTTGATGCAATCTCAACAACAGATACTCTGTTTAAGGCAACTAAGTCAGAGGGCTGGGGGAAAGATGGACCTTTGCAAAACTGGATAATATGACCATGGAATTAATCTGTCATTGAATGGCATGGTGTTACCCATTCTTCTTCACTTGACCCTTTTTCCCAAAGGTTCCTTCAAGTGCTGGTGTTTGGAGGGTCTGCTCTCCATCCTAGTTTTTCATTGGCACACTCTCTTCGGCAAGCTTGCTCATGGCTTCAACCATCTCATATACAGTACTGACTTCCATATCTACATTTGTAATGGACACTTGTCTTTGGGCTTTAGGCTCATCTATACAATGAACTGCTTGATTTCTTCCCATATATATCCTAATCCATAGATTACTTAAACTCAACATAACCAAACCTAAACTCTTCTTCCCACCAAACTCACTGCTCTCCCAGTACTCCCTCTCTTGATGAATGACTTTGTACCTGGATGAGAAATCAAATTCACTTTGGATTTCTCCTGCATCTTCACTCCCTATGGCTAATTAATTACCAACTCTTACTGATTTTTCTTGTAAATAACTTTCAAATTATCCTCTTTTCTCCATCTCTATTGCTGCCTTCATCACTTGCCTGGACAACCACAACTGGTTGTCCAACTGGTCTCCCTGCCTCTAATGTGATCCCCTCAAATACACCTTCCACATGGCTACAGAGCCATTAAAAAACAACAGTTGGTATTTCCCACTTATTTAAATTTCCTAGCAGCTCCACTTTATCCTCATAGGAGAAAGTCCTGGCCTTGCCTCCCTTTCCAGTCCTACTTCCCACCTGTGTTCCATTTGCTCTTACTATATTGAGCTATCTGCAGCCAGCCACCCTCTCTACCCTCCAGGTGTTCTCTCAGTTTGGGGCTCCTTGTCACCCCTCATTTGCCTGAGGGATTCCTACTTCTTTTAAAGCCCTTCTCAGGCATTACTTTTGCCAGAGAGAGTAAGTGCTAAATACCCTAAACCCCCTTTCTGTGTTACTTCTATATCTCGTACATATCTCTATTATTGCAGTTATCACATTTATCTTTAAAAAATTTTTGTTTTTTATAATTTTTTTCAACATTTATTTTAGATTCAGGGGGTACATGTGCAGGTTTGTTACCTGGGTATATCTCATGATGCTGAGGTTTGAGGTACAACTGATCCCATCACCCAGGTACTGAACACAGTACCCAACGGTTTTTCAACCCTTACCCACTTTCCTCCCTCCTCCAACATTTTTTTGTCTATCTTACAAGCGGATAGTTGTATCTTTAGGGCCTAGCACAGAGCAAGGCACGTAGTACATATTCCATATGTCTGTAAAAGATTCTGAGAAAAGGCAACATCTGATCCAGTGCTGCCATAGGGCTTATATACTTGGAACAGGTAGAATGTATGAACAGCTTTTATGAAACAGATACAAGTTGGCAAGGTGATGGGGTGGGGGCAATGGCAGATAAATCTGAATAATAAACACTCATGAATGACTTGACTACACAAACGAGTGAAATCTGATCAGTGAGGGTTGTCTGTTGAGTCCAGGCTGCCCTGGGGGCTCATTGATTTTGTACTGCACAAAACTATACAAAACAACATGGCCCTTTGTCATTCAATTCAATTTTCTCTCCTTTGCCCCAAAGAAAGCAATAATTACAAAATATAAGACTCTTCAAAAATATTCTACATTAGCTCTGATTTTTCCATTACAGGCCCAGTATGCCTTCAGCTTACTTCCAGTTTATCAGCAGGGAATCTCATTCCCATCTCACTCTATGCATTTTACAGTGCCTCAGTGAACCTTAAGAGATGGATGCTACAGAGAATGAACTGTGGAGGGACAAAAATGAGAAACATTAAAGATCACACACATTACACCATCTGTGCCATTTGGTCACATCACACAAAAGTACAACTGCAAATGGGAGAGAGCGCAGAATGAAACCCTGCAACTTCTAAATTGATATCCAGTATTTGGTATAATCTCACTCTAAGAATACAGGCTGATCACTGATTGACCTCAATTCCTTGATCTGCCTAGGAGGAGTATTGCGATACTTGCTGCTACAGAGCTCAGACCCATATACACTCAATGCTGTTACAGCTATATTCAAAATAGATTAAGTGTTTAATACACAAAATGCTGTGTGGGCCCAAAGTACTCAGGACCCCATGTTGTAGGAATCTGCTATGAGAACTGTCAGGCAGGCCAGGTAATTTACAGCCTGAATTGCTGCAAAAATGTTCACATACCCAAGAAAGTGATTTTGGATCCTAGAAGAGAAATTCAAGAAGGCAACTGTGTAAGATTTTACCATTTTATTTGTGAGTTGTACTCATCAAAGCTTTTCACTCTCCCAGTCAGTATGTGTATCCAATGAAAATAACTTGTGTTCCTGAGCCAGTAATTTAGGCTGTCAGAATGATGCCCAGGATGTTCACACTAGGGAAACTGAGGCACAGAGTAGTCCTATAACCAGCTCAGGGCCCACATTAGGAATTCAATTAACTTGAATTCCAACTTGTGATTCTCAACTATATCCTCTCACCTCATTAATTAAAGTCATGCTCCCTTTTCCCACCAGGCAACTCATTTTGATTCCAGGTTTACAGAAACATCCAAAACCTCTCCTTCCTAAATCAGTTCCCAGTTGAGACTCAGGTGCTTCTGTATGCACTGAGCCTGAAATGAAATGGACACCAAACTAGGATGGCCATGAGTATGTGTAGTTGGCTGCTGATCAATCACTTTCTGTAAAGTTTCACTGTTAAAAATATTTACGTTGAATTATGAAAGTGGAAGTGGTCTCCCCTCTAGTTTTTTCCTCACCACTAAGCCAGTAATTAATTGCCTGTGTATATAGTCTGAACTAGTTGTAAATTCCTACCTGTAATGCTTTTTTTATTTAGTATCTTGTTTTGTCAGGATCCACTCAAATGAGATAAACGGAGACTCTGGAGTCAAAAATGCAGTAAAAGATGCTGGTCTCCACAGTTCACCTCTACATTATTACAAGCTTTTAACAAGATTCTGGCATAGCTGGAAGAAAGGAAGCAGCCCCACTTTCGTAACAGGGAAGTGTACATCTTTATTGAGTTTTGTATGCTCTATCCTTGAGAACAAAGACTGGGACTACCTTAAAGATACCTACTATCCCAATTCTGGAAGAAAATAATTCAGAAACTTATACTTTTTGCTTATGTGAAATTTTTAGGATCCTCTTCAAAGTAACTACATCCACATTTCCTCTGTGGTCTCACATGATAGTACTTTTTATAAAATGATCTCATAAGTGCAATGAAAAAAACAATACCTCAGTGATACTGAGCCATAATTTTGTCAACCGTCCATCTTGATTCTAAGCAAAAGGCTGTCATTTTTCCATTAAGAAACAACACTGAGACACAGTAAGGTCAGTTTACTGCCTCAGGTATGAAATAATAGGAGAGGTTCTACCTAGGAGTCAGGTTCTACCTAGGAGCCTGCCACAAAGCTGGTGTCCCCATGCAGAAGTGACTGTTCCTCGCTGGCCTTAGTTTCCCACTGTGTAGAACAGTGAAGGCCCTTCTAAAATTGGCTTTAGTCTACTATGAGGATATGAGGATTATGTGTTTGGTCAGTGCCTACCTAGATTCTTTGAAAGGGAAAAAGCAAGTTAGATTTTATTTAGAGGGCAGGGAAGTTAAGTTCAGGCTTAAATTTATGTTAAGTTTTACTTGGAGAGCAGGAATGGCTAAGTTAAGGGCTGGAGGCCAGCCAATATATAGCCCACAGAGACAGACAATGCAATCTGCTGGGTGGTGGCTCACCAAATGGGGAAGAGAGGATAAAAGAAGATATGGACAAGATGGAAAATGGGAGTTGAAAGTTAAATATTGTTTGGAAATCAATTTGGCTCTTCTTTCACCAAAACATTTATTTAAAAAGTAGGCTGTGCTCACTGCCTCCACAGCTTCCTCCTCCTATTCGCGCTTTAAACTGTGTCTAGCATTCACCCCCATTATTACCAACATTGCATTTTCTTGAGGCTTATAAGAGATTAAATTCTTGCCTTCTTCTGAGTCTTCATTCTGCACAAGCCCTCTGCAACCTTGGACTCTTTGGCCTGTAGGGCCCTGCCTTTTGCTACAGATTTTCCAGTTGCTCCTGCTTTGGGTCACTTAGATGTGTGGGCCTTTTCCCACTTTGCAGACTCTTCCATTACAATCTCATGTAGTACCACAGTTTCAACTAAATCAAGTCTATGACCACATTTCTAGGCTTGAACTCTCTTCTGAGTACCAAACCCACATTTTTACCTGGATCCTGGGGTTCTCTCAACTTGGCTGCCCTATGGGCATATCCCATTGAGAACCCATTTTTCTGGCTTTTCTGATTCATATTTCAACTAATGGCATCACCATTCTCTTAGAGGTTGTTCTACCTTGAAATTTTAGCATCACTGCCCTAGTCCCATACTCACCAGACATGGTCAACTGCCTCCCTCAGCTCTTTAACCATCTGCCCCTTCTTTTCCTTTGCCTTATGTCAGGTCTCATTTTACCTGGACTACGGCAATAGCATAATGACTGGCTTCCTTGCTTCCAGTCCTTCTGACCTCTCTTACGATAGTTGTCATCCAAAATCTTATGTTATTTCTGTTTAAAAATACTTAGTGGCTTCCCACAAAACACAAAATAAAGTCTAACCTCTTAAGTTCGTCACTCAAATCTCTAAATTTGGTCTCTAATCTCTCCATAGCCTAATTTTCCACTATTCTCTCAATGTACTGCATTTACCACAAAGAAGAGCAAAGTGGATACAAAAGGCCCTTTCTTATTGGCCCCAAGAGAAGTGCTAATAACTTATTTCATTCATTAATCTTCATTTATCTTTACATCTCTGTATACCACTCCGAACTTTCATTATAATCTGTTTTGTTTAAGAGCTATTATTTATGCCTTTGTCTTTCTCACTGGAATATAAGCTTCTTGAGGGCAAGGCCTTTTTTTATTCATATTTATTTCTGTAAACTACAACAAATATCACAATGTTTTATACAGTAAACACTTTTTGAAAGGTCAAGAAATATTTATTGAATGCCAACTATGTACACGATATTATAATAGATGCTAATGATGTAAGAATTAATAAGCCATGGTCCCCGCCATGTAGAAGGTCAGGTATAATAGTGGGGAGACGGGAGAGGAAGCATGTTCTTGTTTAATTATATAACTGTCTCATGATAATGCAATGGTTAAGAAATCCAGTAGGTATAGCGTGCAACATGTGCTCAGAAAATTAAAGAAGAAAATTCAGAGCTGGATTCTTTAAGAACACATAGGAGCTTTCCAAGTATGTGAAAAGGAAGGAATAACCAACTTTTACTAAATGCTTAACTTTGTGCCAAGTGATGCTCTCAGCACTGTGTGTGGGTGTGTGTGTATATATATCACTGTATACATATTAACTTCTGTGATTTTTTACAATGGTTTTAAGAAGACCTAAAATATTTTTTCCATTTTACAGATAAAGACACTGGATATAGAAAAGGAAAGTAATGGCCAAGGTAACAGCTAATATGTAGCTACAGCACAGATTTAAACCCAGGTCTGTCTGACTTAAAAGCCTAAATTCTTAGCCACTTTGTTAACAGTCCTCACATTTTGTACATAGGAACCACTTGGGGTACTTAGTACAAATGCAGTTTCCAAGGCTTTACTGCCAGCCATTCTGATTCTGTAGGTATGGAATACGGCCAAGGAAATGACATTTTTAATGAGGATCCCTCAGGTGATTCTGAAATAGGTCACAGCAGATCACAATGCAGAAATGCTTTATTGTATTATACTGTCTTCCAGGAGAAGAGCAGTCCAGAGAGAGGAACCAGAGTGTGCAAAAGCCGAGTAGCATTAAACAGGTGCTGTTTATAATTGGTACTAGAGAATGGGACTACAGAGATGAATAACTAAGGATACCTGTTTTAAAGAAGCTTCGTGTCAAATGATCCAAAATCTCTGATTCTTGTTTTTTTAATTGAAAAGACATTATGACATCATTTTATTACTAATCAAAATAACTGTTACTACCTTAGCACAGGAATTATTTGAGTATTACCATTTTGTAGGTCAATTTTCTTAAAGTTATGATCATGTTATTGGCATTCGACTACTTTCACGTGACATTTAAAAAATGTTTTTCATAATTTTATGTAGTCTTCATAATTACCACTTTTAGTAGGTACAAACATTCCATTGGACTTACATGCCATAATTTATTATATTGGTGTCTTAATATAAGGTACCTAGTTTGTTTCCAATTTTTGGAAGTACTTAAATTCTTGAAGCTGTTTGCAGCTTTCTCTCATAATTTTAAGGAAAAACAAAGATGTTTACATCTCTGAAGTAATGAGAAAGAATATCTCAGTGCAGAACCTATCTAAATATGCTCAAGCCAATGCCTAATGTTAAGAAAGAATAGTGAGTGATCTAGAAAATGTTGAGCAGCAATTTTCCATTATTGTTAATAACAATAATGCATTATTTTATATGTACTTTACAGTTTATAAAAGCAGTTTCACTATAGAAACACATGTACTATAACAATCATCTGAGGTAAGTAGGGCAGTTAATATACACTGATGTGAAAACCAAGAGAGGCGCATGACTTGCATAAAAATACACAGTGATATCTTCAGAACTTGGACCCAGGTCAGCTGACTCCAAAGCTCTTTATTCAGTGCTGTGATGCCTTTTCATTTAAGACCAACACAAATAATAAAGCTAATTATGTTGAATGAAGATTAGAATAAATATGAAAGATGAAAACCTTCAAATCCAGGAAAAGTCCTGAGTTAAAACCACTTGCTTTATAACAAAGACAAACATGACACCTTCTATGGACAGAATTGTCTCTCTCCCCCACCTCTTCATATGTTGAAGCCCTAGCCTACAATGTTACTGTATTTTGGAGACAAGGCTAACAAGGAGGTAATTAAGTTAAAAGAGATCATAAGAGTGGGGCCATGATGTGACAGGATTAGTGTCCTTTTAAGAAGAGACACTGGGGTGTGCTTGCGCATGCTTCTTGTGTTTTTTCTCTCTCTCTTTCTCTCTGTCTCTCTTCCAGCCTCCATAACTGTGAGAAAATAAATTTATCCTTTTCAGTCTATGGTATTTTGTTATGGCAGCCTGAGCAGGATGAGATTTTGATACTGAGAAGTGGTGCGCTGTTGTAAAAATACTTTAAAAGGTAGACGCAGCTTTGGAATTGGGTAGAGGGTAGAAGAGTTTTGAGATGCATGTGAGAGAAAGCCCAGAAAACCATGAACAGACAGTTGCTAGAAATATGGATGTTAGGGGCGATTCTGATGAGGTCTCTGATAGTAACAAGGAACATTATTGGAAACTGGAGGAAAGGCAATCCTTGTCATAAAGTGGCAAAGAATTTAGCAGGACTGTGTTTTGTGGAAGACAAAACTTGCAAGAGATGAAATTGAGATTTCTAAGCAAAGTGAAGGAGTGGCTTGGTTCCTCCTGACTGCTTATAGTAAAATGTGAAAGGAGAGAGATGAATTGAAAAAGGAATTGTTGAGCAAAAAGAAACCAGAATGTGAAGACTTAGAAAATTTGCAGTCTATCCATACTGTGAAAAAGGTGAGGCTGGGCGTGCTGGCTCATGCCTGTAATCCCAGTACTCGGGAGGCTGAGGCGGGTGGGTCATCTGAAGTCAGGAGATCGAGACTAGCCTGGCCAACACGGTGAAATCCTGTCTCTACTAAAAATACAAAAATCAGCAGGTGTAGTGGCAGACGCCTGTAATCCCAGCTACTTGGGAGGCTGAGGCAGGAGAATCACTTGAACCCGGGAGGCGGAGGTTGCAGTGAACTGAGATTGTGTCACTGCACTCCAGCCTGGGTGACAGAGTGAGATTCCATCTCGGGGGGAAAAAAAAAAAAAAAAAAAGTGAAAGCTTGTTCTAAGAGAATACCAAGGGTGTGGCTAAACAACTATTTGGTAAAGAGAAGATGGGTATGACTTATGGACTTAACCAGCCATCTCAACACAAGTCAGGGATAAGAATGGGATTATACCAGCAAAGACATTGCCAGTTTGAATTAAAAGGGAAAAAGTGGGACAAAAAAAAGGAAGGCTACTGAACTTGGATTCTACAGGACTAGCCCACAGAGCTATTTGGCTGCTAACATGTACTATTCTTCAAGGAAAGGGAAGAATGATCCTGAAAGTGATACAGAAACATCAGGGCTGCTTTTCCCACCAAAGGACCAGTAGGCAAGGCTGATCCATCCTCAGTTTCAAAGGGTGAAGTTGCCTCTTGAGATCTGGTAGGCCAGGATAACCATGACCAGTGCCTCAGTATTGGCCGCTATGTGGAGCCATGGTGGTGATGCTGCCACTCCAGTGGGCTTGCAGGGGACAGTATCAAATCAAAGAGGATTATTCTTGGGCTGAAGATTTAATAGAACTTGACTTGCCAGGTTTCAGAATTGCTTGGGATTTATCACTCCTTCCTTCCTTCTGATTTCTTCTTCTTGGAATGGGAATGTCAATCCTATGCCTGTTCACAGTTGTATTTTGTAAGCATGTAACTTATGGTTTCACAGGTTCACAACTGGAGAGCCTCAGGACAAATCATACCTTGATCTCACCCATATCTGATTTAGATGATATTTAGATGAGACTTTGGACTTTAGAATTTAGAGTTGATGCTGTCATAAATAAGACTTCTGGAGCTGTTGGGATGTGTTTTGCATGCTATAAGGACAGATATTCTGAGGCAGGGTGGGTTAGAGGTAGAGTTCTATGGGCTAAATTATGTGTTCCCCACCACCAATTCGTATGTTGGATCCTTAACCCCCAATGTGAGAGAGTACCCATAAAGAGGTAATTAAGGCTAAATTAGGTCATAAGCATGGAGCCCTGATACAATAGAACTGGTGTCCTTATAAGAGATACCAGTGCATAGCCTTTCCCTTGTACTCTCTTCCTTCCTCCCTCCCTCCCTCCTTGCCATGTGAGGACACAAAGAGAAGGTGGCTGTCTGTAAGCCAGGAAGAAAGCCCTCCCCAGAAAGCAAATAAGCTGGAACCATGAACTTGAATTTTTTAGCCTCCAGAAATGGGGAAAATAAATTTCTATTGTTTAAGCCATACAGAATATGATGTGTTGTTATGCAACCGGAGCAAACTAAAATAACATACAGTTAGTACTCTATGACTGCAGTGGATTTGGTATTTAAGGAGGAGGGGTGGTATCCTTTGGCTTTCAAATTGCTAAATTCTACCATTGATTTTTTTTTTTTTTTTTTTTGAGATGTTGTCCCACTCTGCTGCCCAGGCTGGAGTGCAGTGCCTCAGCTTACTGCAACCTCCACCTCCCGGGTTCAAGCAATTCTCATGCCTCAGCCTCCCGAGTAACTGGGATTACAGGTGCCCACGACAAGGACTGGCTATTTTTTTTTTTGTATTTTTAGTAGAGACGGGGTTTCACCATGTTGGCCAGGCTGGTCTCCATCTCCTGATCTCAGGTGATCTGCCTGCCTCAGTCTCCCAAAGGGTTGAGACTACAGGCGTGAGCCACCACGCCCGGCCTACCACTGGCTTTTTGTTTGCAACATTTTAAAGAACTTTTAGTCTCTTCAAGAGACAGTTACACTCATTAGACTATTCTAAATTCCCTTAGTATGGGAAGGGAATTTAATAAGACAAACAGAAAAAAGTTGTTTGTGTGGGCCAACTGGTGGTGTCTTTTGCTTTTCTCTGCAAAGGCAGGGTTCACAGAGCCCTAATAGTTTATTCCTCTAAGGTTGTATAATCAATTGGGCACTTCTGGAAATACCACAGGGTCTTAAAAGAAACATTTATATTTAGCATTTAGTGTAAAATATCCTTTTCCAAACCTGCCAACAACTCCTACTATATAACCACTGGCCACCTGTTCTTCGGAGATTGGTTTGACATCATTATAAGCAAAGAAATCAATACCAGACCACTGATTTGGGAAAGAGACAAGATTGCAAGGCAATAACACATAAAGTTAGTCAAGCCCTACTTCTCAATTGTTTTGAAAGAACAGATAGTTCAATGTCCCTTTCTGAAACAGGTACTCATCCTGCATTGGTGATTTTGCAGCAATAAGGGCCCAAGATAGATAAGGCACCATAACCTCAATTTATATAACAGGTCTTAAGTGCCATGTAGAATCTCAAAATGCCTTTTTAAACTCATCAGTAATGTATTAACTTGAATCCAGATCCCCTCCTTACAGTTTATCCCTCAATTTAATTTAAAAAGTGTGGGCTGGAGCACACGATTACTCTGCCAGTGACATCAGTCAGTCAACTGGTGTAGATACTGTAACTGCAGAGGGCAGCTAGCTGAAGGTCTGTTTCAAACATACATTCTGTCTTGATAGGTAAGGCCAATCGTTTACCATATCCGTTAATTTGCTAAGATACCATCTGGTCTTTCTAAGCCAAATTAACATGTAAAAGTCATTTAGATATGTTAATTGCTTTTGAACCAGTGAATAGAATCAGTAAAAAGGGACTATGGGAATGGAGAACACTACCTTAAGTTTACACAGGGCTTTGTGTTTTTCAAAAACCTTTCACATGCATTATCTCACTTGATCCTACCCCCACTGTAAACATCTGAAAGGAGGAAACTGAGGCTCAAAGATCGTTGCTCTTGTAATGTAACCTAGGGAAGAAGGTAGTGGGTAGTGAATGAAATGAACACTTATTAGGGACATTTTGTTCTCTTTTAACCAAACAACAGTTCCATAAGATGGGTGCCATTATTGACAAAGCTACTAAGAGGCAGAACCAGGATCTGAACCCAAATCTTTTGGACTTCAAAGTCGACACTTTACTTATTATATTGATGAAACCTATGGCTTTCTGTTAGAGTGAATGTAACTGGGCAATAATTCTTGACATCAAGAGTTTAGCTGTCTTGAAGAAGTGGATTTTCTGAAATAAGCAATCTACATGTAAGAAATTGGTAAGTGGCACAATGGACAAAATGCAGCTACGGAGTCAGAAATATTTGTGATTAAAACTCAGCTCTGGCAGGGCCTAGTGGCTCATGCCTGTAATCACAGCACATTGGGAGGCCGAGGCGGGCAGATTGAGACCATCTGGCCAACATGGTGACACCCCATCTCTACTAAAAATACAAAAATCAGCCGGGCATGGTGGCCCACGCCTGTAGTCCCAGCTACTCGGGAGGCTGAGGCAGGAGAATCGCTTGAACCCAGGAGGCAGAGGCTGCAGTGAGCCAAGATCTCGCCACTGTACTCCAGCCTGGCAACAGAGGGAGACTCTGTCTCAAAAAACAAAACAAAACAAAACAAAGCAAAACAAAACAAAGCAAAGCAAAACAAAACAACAACAAAAAACTCATTTCCACTACTTGCTAGATGTGTGATCCTAACCAAGTCAGCTTACTTCTTGGAGCTTCATTTTCCTCATATGTCAAATGGAGAAAAATCTTAATCTCATAAAGTTGATGTGAAGATTAAATTACATAACAAAAATAAAGTTTCAGGCACATCAATAAACATTAGTTATCCTCCTCTATAAAAATGTTTCTCTAGGGAGCAAAGGAGTTACAGAGAAGAGGTAGACAAGCATTTCTTAGCTGGTAGAGAGTAAAGTCAGAAACATAAACCATGTATGGTGGCTCCTGCCTGTAATCCCAGCACTTTGGGAGGCCAAGGTGGGAGGATCACTAGAAGCCAGGAGTTTGAGACCAGCCTGGGCAACATAGTGAGACCACCATCTCTACCAAAAACAAAAAAATTAGTCATGTGGTAGTGCACAGCTGAGGCTGCAGTGAGCTATGATCATGCCACTGCACTCCAGCCTAAAAAAAAGACAGAAACATGCAGTGAAAGGTACATAACAGACCTCGTATTTATATGTAGCCCTTGCAAAAAGCAAAGCTCAAGGGTTACCTACTTTTTTTTGAATACAGGGTCTCACTTTGTTGCCCAGACTATAGTGCAATGACCTGATCATGGCTCACTTCAGCCCTGACTTCCTGGGCTCAGGTGATCCTCCCACCTCAGCCTCCTGGGTGGCTGGGACTACAGGCATGAGCCACCACATGTGGCTAATTTTTTTCTATTTTTTTTTTTTTGTAGAGACAGGGGTTTACCATGTTGCTGAGGCTGGTCTCGAACTCCCGGGCTCAAGCTATCCACCTGTTTCGGGATCCCAAAGTGCTGGGATTACAGCCGTGAACCACCACGCCTGGCCAGGTTACCTACTTTAAAAAGACTTCTTTGGCCGGGCACGGTGGCTCATGCCTGTAATCCCAGCACTTTGGGAGGCTGAGGTGGGTGGATCACCTGAGATCAGGAGTTCGAGACCAGCCTGGCCAATGTGGTGAAACCCCATCTCCACTAAAAATACAAAAATTAGCTGGGTGTGGTGGCAGGTGCCTATAATCCCAGCTACTCAGGAGGCTGAGGCAGGATAATCACTTGAACCTGGGAGGCGGAGATTACAGTGAGCTGAGATTGCACCACTGCACTCCAGCCTGGGCAACAAGAGCGAAACTCTGTCTCAAAAAAAAAAAAAAAAAAAAAAAGAAAAAGACTTCTTTGACTTCTAGAGTTTGGGTTAAGGTACCTCCAAGATCCCATAGAATTCTTGTTTACCTCTATCTTTGCATGCAGTATACTGTTGTAATTCTGTTAAGTTACACATCTGTTTTCTCTAAATAATAAATAAGCGCCCTGCTTAATCCAGCATCTGGTAAGAGGTAGATGCTCAATAATTTGCTGAATGGAGGAATGAAGGAAAGAAAGGAGAAAAGCAGAATGAATGCATCCCAATAACAATGTACTGGTTAAGACTTAACATGAGATTTATAATATTTTCTTACCTTGACTGCATAGTTATTAAGTGGATCTTTTGCATATGAAGCAGTATAGTAAACTGCATCACCTGCCTCACAACAGGGTTTATCGCTGGTTAGCCTGAAGTCTGACCAGCTGTCCACTCCAAAACGGAGCTGGTCTTTCTGCCCAGCCATGAAAAGGTCTTCGCATTTAACAGCCAGTTTCTTCAAGGCATCTGTATGAAGGCTTCGGATTTTACCCACTACTTCCTCCCGATTCTCAAGTCCTCGATAAAGTGCTTGTCTCTGTGGCTTCTGGATGCCTCGGCCCTGTCTGCAAGAGGGCCCACGCCGGCTAGAGAGGGATTCCATGCTGTTGGAAAATCTATCCTTAATACTGAGAGTGGTTAAGCTGGAAATGCTGTTTGCTGCTGAGGGGACAGGTCTCTCCTTGTGCAATGGCCTTTCCAAGGAGTCGTAAGACTCAATGTCCAGTCCTTTGAGTTCATAGCTGATGGAAGAACCAGCACTGCTGGCATCCCAGTTGGGGTCGATATCATAGGTGGGATTAGCCATGACACAAAGACTACTTTCCATGGATTTCTGGAGGTCCTTGGAGATTGGCTCTGTATTGGCTCTTATGATCATCTTCTTTGGCAGTGGGGGTGGTGTAGGTTGGGAAGCATTGGGTGCTTCTTGGTCTGTTTTCCCTCCAAAGGCAATGGCATCATCCACAGCTCCCTTGGGCTGTCGTGGCTGCTTGGGAGGTATCATGGCTGCTCTAGATTGCCCTGTATTGTTTTTAAAGCAATAAAAAGGAAAGAGTAAGTAAAGTTTTCAATCTCATTTTATAACTGAAACTTAAGCAGAAATGAGTGAGGTAACCATGGGAATGTAAGAGTAAGTCAACTCTTTAGTTCAAAATGGGAAAAGAGAACAACCAAAGAACAAATACCTAAACATTGAAGTATCCAAGCCTTGGTGGGAACAATAAATATGCATAATATCTTGGCCCTGTCCAGGAACAGGGCACTGGTTTGGGTGATGAGTTTTTTTTCCAAAAAGGAAACCAGATTCTCCAGTCCTACCCTTCAGAGTGCTGTATTCACCACACCAGAATATTAAGGAATGACAGACACTCAAATATACTTGGATTGTGACAGAGTAGAGATGATAGCATTGTGGATAAAGAAAATACTTGGGAGCATTATTACAAACAGAATTGAAACTAGCAATGCGACCATTAGACAGGGGCTCAGAAGATAGTATTCTGTTCTTTTTATTCCAAAGTTACATTGTATTGTATATAGTACTTGTCAGATATATAACATTTTCCAATACATGAAAACAATTTCAAAAGCAATGATATTTATTTTACTATAGAGATGGATTCTGACATTGCTTAAACTGGTCTACATATAAGATTCCTGTGATTGTGGTAAGGGGAACGGTGTATATGAGCAGTCAACTTCTGTTCTGAACACTAATTCCCAAACTCTTATGTGATTCTCTTTTATTTTGGTGGGCATATACATTGTGATTTGACAGATACAATCTTTCAACATCTTTTATAAGTCCTAGTTAGAGAACAATTCATCTCTGCTTAGTTTCCAGCATTTATGATTAGAAAAAGATAAAACACATGTGTGTTTGAATACACCTTCAGGATTTATTGTATAATAGAGAGAAAACATTATTTTTTAAAGACAGAGAAATATACACAAAACTTCCATAAAGGCTATTAAAATTAGTCTTGTTATTAAAATGAGGTCTCTACTCAAGATTTCAGAGTTATAAGGCTCTGTTATGGGTTGAATTATATCCCCCCAAAAGGTATGTTGAAGTGCTAACCCCTGGTACCTATGAATGTGACCTGTCAGATGTTTTTGTAGATTTAATAGTTAAGATGAGGTCATTAGGATAGGCCCTAATCCAATATGACTGATGTCCTTATAAGAAGAAAAAACACGATGTGAAGACAGGGACAGAGAGGGAAAACACCACATGACATTGGAGGCAGAGTCTGGAGTGACACAGGTGCAGACTAAGGAATACGGAGGATTGATGGCCACTACCAGATGCCAGACAAAGGCAAGAAAGGAATCTACCCAGTGTTTTAGAGGGAACACAGACCTGCTGACACCTTGATTTCAGACTCCTAGCCTCCATAACTGTGACAGAATATATTTGTGTTGTTTTAAGACACCCATTTGTGGTACTTTTTCACAGCAGCCCTAGGAAACTCATACATTCTCCTACTGATGTTCATATAGAGTAGAAGGTGCTGGATGGTGCTGAGGATGATAATGAATAGGGGTGGTGGTTTTGTTTTGTTAAAATCACGTCCTTGTAGCATGTCAATGGTAAGCACCAATATAATCTGGGATTGTAATAGTAAGTGTTGCTTATGATAGGGATGAGTTCTGAGAGAGTTAGGCAATCTCATCATTATGCAAAAATCATAAAGAGTGTACTTACACGAACCTAGATGGTACAGCCTACTACACACCTAGGCTATATGGTATAGCCTACTGCTTGTAGGCTACAAACCTGTACAACATGGTACTGTACTGAATACTGTGGGTAACTGTAACACAATGCTAACTACTTGATATGGTTTGGTTGTGTCCCCACCCAAATCTCATCTTGAATTCCCACATGTTGTGGGAGGGACCCAGTGGGAGGTAATTGAGTCAGCACAGATCTTTCCCATACTGTTCTTGTGAGAGAGAATAAGTCTCATGAGATTTGATGGTTTTAAAAAGAGGAGTTCCCCTGCACACGTTCTCTCTCTTTGCCTGCTGCCATCCACATACGGTGTGACTTGCTCTTCCTTGCCCTCTGCCATGATTGTGAGGCCTCCTCAGCCATGTGGAACTGTAAGTCTAATAAACCTCTTTCTTTTGTAAATGGCCTGGTCTCGTGTATGTCTTTTTCAGCACTGTGAAAATGGACTAATACAGTAAATTGGTACCAGTAGAGTGGGGTGTTGTTGAAAAGATACCCAAAAATGTGGAAGCAACTTTGGAACTAGGTAGCAGGCAGAGGTTGGAACAGTGTAGAGGGCTCAGAAGAAGACAGGAAAATGTGGAAAAGTTTGCAACTTCCTAGAGACTTGTTGAATGGCTTTGACAAAAGTGCTGATAGTGACATGAACAATAATGTTGAGGCTGAGGTTGTCTCAGATGGAGATGAGGAACTTGTTGCGAACTGGAGCAAAGATGACTCTTCTTATGTTTTAGCAAAGAGACTGGCAGAAATTTGGCCCTGCCCTAGAGATTTGTGGAACTTTGAACTTGAGAGAGACGATTTAGGGTATCTGGTAGAAGAAATTCCTAAGCAGCAAAACATTCAAGAGGAGACCTAGGTGCTGTTAAAGGCATTCAGTTTTGTAAGGGAAGCAGAGCATAAAAGTTCAGAAAATTTGGCTTGGTGTAGTAGCTCATGCCTGTAATCCCAGCACTTTGAGAGGCTGAGGCAGGTGGATCACTTGAGGTCAGGAGTTTGAGACCAGCCTGGCCAACATGGTGAAACCCTGTCTCTACTAAAAATGCAAAAATTAGCCGGGCGTGGTGGCAGACACCTTTAGTCCCAGCTACTCAGGAGGCTGAGGCAGGAGAATTGCCTGAACCTGGGAAGTGGAGGTTGCAGTGAGCCGAGATCATGCCACTGTACTCCAGTTGGTGACAGAGCGAGACTCCGTCTCCAAATAAATAAATTAATTAAATTAAATATAAAAATCAGAAAATTTGCAGCCTGACAATGCGATAGAAAAGAAAGTACCATTTTCTGAGGAGAAATTAATCCCCAAGACAATGGGAAATATTTCTCCAGGGCATGTCAAAGGTTTTCACGGCAGCCCCTCCCATCACAGGCCCGAAGGCCTAGGAGGAAAAAGTAGTTTCCTGGGTCAGGCCCAGGGTCCCTGTGCTGTGTGCAGCCTAGGGACTTGGTGCCCTGTATTTTGACCACTCCAGCCATTGCTGAAAGGGGCCAATATAGAGCTCAGGCTGTGGCTTCAGAGGGTGTAAGCCTCAAGCCTTGGCAGCTTCCATGTGGCATTGAGCCTGTGAGTGCACAGAGGTCAAGAATTGGGGTTTGGGAACCTCTGCCTAGGTTTCAGAGGATGTATGAAAATACTTGGATGCTGAGGCAGAAGTTGCTTGCAGGGGTCGGGCCCTCATGGAGAACCTCTGCTAGGGCAGTGTGAAAGGGAAATGTGGGCTCGGAGCCCCCACACAGAGTCCCTACTGGGGCATTCCTAGTGGAGCTGTGAGAAGAGGGCCACTGTCCTGCAGATCCCAGAATGGTAGATCCACTGACAGCTTGCACCATGCATGTGGAAAAGCCACAGACACTCAATGCCAGCCCCTCAAAGTAGCTGGGAGGGAAGCTATACCCTGCAAAGCCACAGGGGTGGAGCTGCCCAAGACCATGGGAACCCACGTCTTACATCAGCATGACCCAGATGCAAGGCATGGAGTCAAGGGAGATCACTTTGGAACTTTAAGATTTGACTGCCCCGCTGAATTTCAGACTTGTGTGGGGCATGTAGCCCCTTTGTTTTGGCCAATTTCTCCCATTTGGAATGGCTGTATTTACCCAGTGCCTGTACCTGCATTGTATCTAGGAAGTAACTAACTTGCTTTTGATTTTACAGGCTCATGGGTGGAAGGGACTTGCCTTGTCTCGGATGAGACTTTGGACTATGGACTTTTGAGTTAATGCTGAAATGAGTTAAGACTTTAGGGGACTGTCGGCCTGATAGGTTTTGAAATGTGAGGACAGAGATCTGGGAGGGGCAAAGGGTGGAATGATATGGTTTGGCTGTGTCCCCACCTAAATCTCATCTTGAATTCCCATGTGTTGTGGGAGGGACCTGGTGGGAGGTAATTGAATCACAGGGGCAAGTCTTTCCCATGCTGCTCTCATGATAGTGAGTAAGTCTCACAAGATTTTAAAAAGAGGCTTTTAAAAGAGGAGTTCCCCTGCACAAGCTCTCTCTTTGCCTGCTACCATTCACGTCAGATGTGACTTGCTCCTCCTTGCCTTCCTCCATGATTGTGAGGCCTCCCCAGCCATGTGGAACTGTAAGTCCAATAAATCTTCTTTTGTAAATTGCCCAGTCTTGGGTATGACTTTATCAGCAGTGTGAAAATGGACTAACACACTACTTGTGTATCTAAATGTAGAAAAGGTACAGTAAAAATACAGTATAAAAGATAAAAAAATGGTATGCTTGTATAGGGCACTTACCATGAAAGCAGCCTGCAGGACTGGAAGTAGCCCTGGGTGAGTCACTGAGTGAGTGGTGAGTGAATGTAAAGGCCTTGCATATTATTAGCATACACTACTGGAGACTTTATATATACTGTATACTTAGGCTATACTAAATTTATTTTAAAAATTTTGATTTTAATTATTATTAAGTTTAATTCATTATTGATGAATTAACCTTAGTTTGCTGTAACTTTTTAACTTTATAAACTTAAATTTTGTTTAACTTTTTGAGTCTTATAGTAACACTTAGCTTAAAACACATTGTACGCTGTTTAAAAATATTTTTTCTTTGGGCCAGGCACGGTGGCTTATGCCTGTAATCCCAGCACTTTCGGAGGCCAAGGAAGGCGGATCACTTGAGGTCAGGAGTTTGAGACCAGCCTGGCCAACATGACGAAACTCTGTCTCTACTAAAAATACAAAAATTAGCCAGGCATGGTGGTGCATGCCTATATTCCCAGCTACTCAGGAGGCTGAGGCAGGAGAATCACTTGAACCTGGGAGGCGGAGGTTGCAGTGAGCTGAGATTATACCACTGCACATTAGCCTGGGTGACAGAGCGAGACTCTGTCTCAAAAAAAAAAAATTTTTTTTTTCTTTGTGTCTTTATGCTACAAATCTTTCTCTATTTAAACACATTTTATTTATTTTTATTTATAAAACTTTTTGTTAAAAACGAAGACACAAACACACATATTACTAGTCCTAACCCCTGGTACCTGTGAATGTGACCTTATTTGGAAATAAAGCCTTTGTAGATGCAATCAAGTTAAGATGAGGTCATTAGAGTGGGCCCTAATCCAGTATGACTGGTGTCCTTATAAGAAAAAACACCATGTGAAGACAGCGACAATGATGACAAAGGCCTACACAGGGTTAAGAATATCAATATCACGGTCTTCCACCTCCACATCCTGTCCCACTGGCAGGTTTTCAGGGGCAGTAACACACATGGAGCTGTCATCTCCTAAGATAACAATGCCTTCTTCTGGAATACCTCCTGCAGGACCTGCCTGAGTCTGTTTTACAGTTAACTTTTTAAAAATAAGTAGGAGTACACTTTAAAATTATGGTAATAGTACAGAAAATGCATAAACCAGTAACACAGTAGTTTATCACAAAGTATTATGTACTATACATAACTGTATGTGCTATACTTTTATATGACTGGCAGCGCAGTAGGTTTGTTTACACCAGCATCACCACAAACATGTGAGTAATGCCTTGCACTATGATGTTACAATGGCTGTCACTAGGTGACAGGAATTTTTCAGCTCCATCATAATCCTATGAGACCAGTGTTGTTTGTGCAGCCCACTGTTGACCAAAACATCATTATATAGCACATGACTATATCCATTTCCCATGCACACCATTTTCTTCAAGAATATCTGAGAATTTATATAAGCTACAGCAATATATACAGCAAACTCAATGACTTCTTTTCTCCACCCATGCCATGTAGTAATATTTTTATAAGGAATAGAACTATATTAAATATAAACAAACAACAACACACACATATACACATATATAATATACATATATATTGTGTGTATATATATATTTAGAGGGAGGGACGGGGAGAGAGAGCAGGAGAGTAAGAGAAGAGAAAAAAATATGAGAATGCTAAGCTTCAAGACGGTCTGAGCTTTTGTTTTATTCATTGCTGTAATCTCTGTGCCAATAACAAGGTCTAGATAGAATCAATAATAACCATTTCTTGAATGAAGGAAAAAATATTTACTACTGAAAGAGAGAAAGTAGTAAAATTGTATAGATACCTATAATAATAAGGAAAGAAATTGAATTAGTATTTTAAAAAATTCACACAAAGAAAAACCCAGGACCAGATGGCTTCACTGATGAATTCTACCAAATGTTTAAAGAAGTATTAAGACCAATCTTTAGAAAACTTTTCCAAAAAATAGTACAGGAGAGGGAATGCTTCCCAACTTGAATTCAATGCAGCCAATATTACCTAAATACTAAAACTAGACAAAGACATAAAAAGAAAACTAGAGACTAATTTCTTTTACGAATACAGATGTGAAAATCTACACAATATGCTAGCAAACAAAATCCAGCAACATATAAAAAAAGATTATACACCACAACAAGGTGGGATTTATTCCAGAAATGCAAGGTTGGTTTAACATCTGAAAATCAATCAATGTAATATACCATGCCAACGGAATAAAGGGGAAAAAAAGTTCATATAATTACCCTTAATAGATGCAGAAAAAAACGTTTGATAACATCAAACACCTTTCCATGATAATAACATTCAATGAACTAGAAACAGAAGAGAACATCCTCAGCCTGATAAAGGAAAGGGCATCTTTGTAAAAGAGCTAACATCATACTTATTGATAAAAGACTGGAGTTTCCCCCATAATATCAGGAAGAAGATAAGGATTTGCATTCTTGCCATTTCTTTTTTTTCTTTTTCTTTTCTTCTTCCTTCCTTCCTTCCTTCCTTCCTTCCTTCCTTCCTTTCTTTTTTTTTTTTTTTTTTCCCAGACAGGATCTCGCTTTGTCACCCAGGCTGGAGTGCAGTGGCACAATCTTGGCTCACTGCAGCCTCGACCTCCCAGGCTGAAGTGATCCTTCCACCTCAGTCCTCCAAGTAGCCAGGACTACAGGCATGCACCACCATGCCCAGCTAATTTTTTGTATTTTTCATAGAGACAGGGTTTCACCATGTTGCCCAGGTTGGTCTCAAACTCCTGAGCTCAAGTGATCTGCCTGCCTTGGCCTCCCAAAGTGGTGGGATTACAGGTATGAGCCACTGCACCTCGCCCATTTCTATTCTACATTGTACAGGAGGTTCTAGTCAGGGATATTAGGAAAGAAAAAGAGATAAAGACATCCAGATTGGAAAGAGGAAAGTAAAACTCTCTTCATTCACAGATAATACAATCCTGTATATTGAGAAGCATAGGGAATCGACACACAAAAAAACTATTAGAATGAATATACCAGTTCAGCAAGGTTACAGGATACAAGATCAGCATACAAAAACCAATTCATTTCTATACATTATAAATGAATGATCCAAAATAAAATTAAGAAGACAATTCTATTTATGACACCATTAAAAAGGATAAAGTAACCAGAAATAAACCTAACAAAACTAGTGTAAGACTTGTACTTTGAAAACTATAAAGCATTGCTGAAACTAAAAAGCAAATGGAAAGACATCTTATGCTCATGGATCAGATACTTTATATTGTTAAAATGGAAATATTCTCTAAATTGATCTACAGATTTAATGTAATTCTTATCAAAATTCCAGCTAGACTTCTTGCAGAAACTGGCAGGCTCATCCTAAAATTCATATGGAAATACAAGAAACCTAGAGTAGTCAAAGTCCTTAAAAAGAATAATACACTTTCCTATTCCAAGTTATTACAAAATTATAGTAATCAAGAGTATGTGGTACTGGCATAAGAATAGAAATATAGATGAATGAAATATATTTGAGAGTGCAGAAGTGAACCCTTATATTTAAGGTCAATTGATTTTTGACAAGATTGCCAAAACAATCCAACAGGGAAAGAACAGTTTCAAGCAAAATAATGAAATTGAATCCCTACCTCACACTATACACAAAACTTAACTAAAAATGTATGAAAAATTTAAATATAAGAGCTAAAACTAAAAAACTCTTAGAAAAAAAGTAGGAATAAATCTTTGCAACCTTGGGTTAGGCAATGGTTTCTTAGATATGATACCTAAAGTATAAGTAACAAGAGAAAAAGTAGATTGGAAGTCAATAAAAATTATAAACTTTTATGCCTCAAAGGACATCTTCAAGAAGGTAAAAAAGACAACTCACAGAATGGGAGAAAATATGTTCAAATTACATAACTGATAAGAGACTTACATTCAGAAAATATATGGAACTCTTTTGAAAAAGACAAATAACCCAAGTAAAAATGGGTAAAAGATTTGCATAGCTATTTCTTCGAAGAAAATATATAAATGGCCAGTCCATGTGGAAAGATGTTCAGCATCATCACTCATGAGGTAAATGCAAACTGAGACGTCATTTCACATCTACTAGGTTAGCTGTAATAAAACACACAGGCAAGTGTTGGTGAGGATGTGGAGAAATTCAATGTTTATACATTGCCAGTAGGAATCTAAAATGGTGCCACCACCTTGGAAAATATTTTGGTAGTTCCTCAAAAAGTTAAACATACAGTTACTATTTGACCCAGCATTTCGACTCCTGGGTATATACCCAAGACAACTGAAAACATGTCCACCAAAACTTAATATACAAATGTTCATAAGCGGCACATTTATAATAGCCAAAAAGTAGAAACAAACCAGATGTCCATCACCTGATGAATGGATAAATTAAATGTGGTATACAATTGACTATTATTCAGGCATAAGAGGAGTGAAGTACTGATGTATGCTACAACATGGAAAAACCTTGAAATTATACTAAGTGAGAGAAGTCAGTCAAAAATGACCACATATTATATGATTCCACTTATATGAAATTTCCAGAAATATATAAAGTCATAGAGACAGAAAGTAGACTAGCAGTTGTAAGGGGCTGGGGGAAGGGGAGAATGGACAGTGACTGCTAATGGATTTCTGTCTGGGATGATGAAAATGCTCTGAAATTAGACATCAGTGATGCTTGCAAAATTCTGTGAATATACTAAAATTAACTGAACTGCACACTTTAGGAGGGTGAATTTTATGGAATATAAATTATATCTCAATAAAGCAAATCAACAAGCCATTCTTAGAAACAACCATCAATTCAGTTTTCAGTCTTATCTTCTCATTCCTCTGTGCCCTTAACCAAGCACGTAGGGGCTTGGCATTTACTGAATGTTTCCTGTGATGGTGGGGTCTCCTTCCCAAAGCTGTTCCAGCCCTATTTTCTCTTGGCTAATGTGAGATGCCAGACCATGGTTTATTTACAAGATGACAGAAGTATGCTTTGTAATAAATCCTAATTTTTCAGTTGCTGACCTAGACCTTACAGAGATGAAGCACCACAGAGAAGGTTAGAAGCAGTGAATTGCACCAGCTCAGGCCCTATCATCCTTGCCAGACAACTGTGATAATCTCCTATTATTGCTGTCTCCAGTTTTACCTCCCTCACCACACAAGCCACCAGAGAGATGTTTTTCAAATACCAAAGCTGATCATGACACTTCTCTGCTTTAAAAAATTCTTTCCTAAAGATCAAGTTTAAATCTTCAAGCACAGAAAGTGAGCCTTTCATGATCTGGCCCTGGTATACCTGTTTCTCATCGCATTTCCTCTTATATCTTAAGGCAGAGCCACCAAACTACTTGCGGTTTCTCCAGCACTCTTGGCAATTTTATGCTTCCTTTGTGTCTTGTGTCTTTGCTCATGCTGATCCTCTTCCAATAATAGTTTCCCACTCCTCTCATCTTTAAACATTCTGCTTCTGGGGAATATTTCTTACTCCACTCCCCAGAATTGACCTTTCTTGGGCCCTAAGATAGACCCTGTGAATATTTCTCTTTAAGCACTTACAACCCTCGACTTGTGTTCCTTCCTGAATGCCCTACTGGTTTGCTCATTGAGGGAACGGACTGTGTCTCATCTGTGTACCCAAGACCAAGCAAAGAATCTGGGCTGAGAGCAGAATGGAATACATAAAAAAACTAGAACATGAACCTATTCTTACCTGTTTCAATGTGGGCCCTATAAGAGGCTTTATGGGCAGCCATGTTCTACCCATTTCTCCAAATTAGAAGAAACAAAAATAATCACGGACATGAGATAAATGGAGAATTCCAAAAGTACCTTTTTTTCTTTTATAACCTCAGAACTGACAAAGGACAGAAGGTCTATCATCATCATCAGCTCTTTAATGCTTATCAGAGGAGGTGAAGAACGGCTGATCATGTGACTTTCTGCCAGCCAGAGAATAAAGTTCAAACTCCTCAGCAAGTTGGTCAAGGCTCTCTGTCTTATCTACCACTATTTCTCATCAACCCTTCCTACAAATCACTCATTTCCTGTTAATATGTTCCATGTTTTTATTTTTACATTTTTGCCTTAGCTTGGGTGTCTGTCCTTGGCCTAGCTCAAATGGCACTTACCAACTGAAGCCTTCCTTACTCTCTACTCCTCCACCTCAAACTGGAAGCCATCGCTTCTTCCTCTGTGTTCTCTTAGCATTTTTTGCTCTACTAGAGCATTTTTAGCCTTTTATAAAGTGTGTGTTTTTACATCCCCTCAGAACCTGATGTGATGTAAGGTACACAGCAGGTGTGAAATAAGTGGCTGGACTGAGGGACAGAGTCAACAGAGTTGGTCATCAATTCAAAATGGAAATGGACAGTCAAGGTAGCAAGGAAATAAAGGTAAGTAACGTGGCTTCTCTTCCCAAATAGCAGGATATGATCTCCTGGGAGCTAAGGAGATTTCCACATGAGAATCAGAAACTTATGCGTTCCAAATGAAACCACAAACATTCCACAGCCCATGTAAGTAGGTCAAGCCATTCTCCTAAGTCTAAAACTGGTTTGTGCTTTTAGTTTTTTTCCTCCAAGAAAGACAAGTTCTCCTAACTGAATTCCAATCATTTCGGCCAATGTTTTAAAAGCTTGGTATCTTAGTTGTTTTTATTTTAAACTTTTAATCCTGTACATTCCTCTCAAGCCCATGGGACCAGACACCAAGCTCAGCTTTCAGCAGGCCTAATATAACATCACATACTCCACATTTTTGTGGCATACCAGTGCTTTAAACAGAAAAAAAAATAGATTGTGTTCTAAATCCTGCCTTGCTATATGCTAAAAAAATTCTTTTGGACAAATATGTTTGACTAAACCACACTCAAAACTTACTTTTCTCTTTTTCTGAACTTCCATAATCTACCTCTTTACTTTCTCCCCACTTAAAAATGTCTTCAGGCCGGGCGCGGTGGCTCATGCCTATAATCCCAGCACTTTGGGAGGTCAAAGTGGGCGGATTGCCTGAGCTCAGAAGTTGGAGACCACCCTGGGCAACATGATGAAATCACGTCTCTACTAAAATACAAAAAATTAGCCAGGTGTGGTGGCGTGTGCCTGTAGTCCCAGCTACTCGGGAGGCTGAGGCATGAAAGTCGCTTGAACGTGGGAGATGGAGGTTGCAGTGAGCCATGATCATGCCACTGCATTTCAGCTTGGGCTACAGAGTGAGACTCCATCTCAAAAAAAAAAAAAAAAAAAAAAAAAAAAAGGTCCTCAGACTGACGGGCCCTATATCATGTTCTGGAAAGCAAACAAATGTTTTCCTGTGACCTGGTAGGTACTCATTACAGTCTCAGGGTACTGGGGATAAAGAACACTAATAATGACCTGCTTGTGTAGGAGTAGCATGATTTCCTGGTTGATCTCTCTGCCTCCTGTCATCTCATAGGTAGCTCCTAGAATCTTTAAAAACAATCCTGATTGTGCCTCTATTCAAAATTCTTCAGTGGCTCTCCATTTGCTACAAGCAAAAGATATGCCTTTTGTGACCCTCTTCCAGACTCCTCCAAGAAGAGGCTTTCATTAAACCTTTAAATATCTGCATCACAGCAACTATCATGCTCCTAAGAGTCCAGTCCCATGTCTATCTCTCCCAAAGATCAGAAGTCCTTGAAAAATACATTAGTATTCCCAGCACTTAGCCTGGCACCAGGGAGATAGTTGGTGTTCAACAAATGTTTGCTGAATAAAAGCATTAAAGCCCAAATAAATAGAACTTATCTTCCTATTTAAACTGTAATTTCAATCTTCATCCCTAATTTTCTCCCCAGGGCTCAAAACAAGTAATACAGATGAGAAAGAGAAGGGAGAAGACAAAATAAGAGACCATCACCTCCACTAGTGCATAGCGGGGAATACGTAGAGTTTATAAACATAGATGCCACACACCATCACTGTGCAACAGCCTCGTCAAATGAACAGGGTCTCACATTGGCTGAACTTAGTGCTCAGAGCATCATCCCCCTCCAGCAGGCATCAGCAGCTTAGGAGGAAGGGGCCTAATCTACCCAGGCATTATTATTGTGCTGAGGCTTACCATAGTCAAATATAAGCAACAACTAGCAAATCACAGGGGATATCAACTTCATGCCAAACAATAAAATAAACCTGATTTCCAAAGACCACTTTGGGTTTAGCCTCAAATAAACAGATACAAAGACCATTTTAAAGAACGTCAGCGGTATAGCAGCTGGCTGACTTGATTTTTGTAAGTCCTCATTAGTGGAAACCTCTCCAAAAACAGAGATTATTTATTTGGGTGTAATTTATCTATGTAATTTAAATACTGCACTCTCTCAACTAATTCCAATATATGAAAAACTATTTTTAAATGGGAATGCAGCTAACTTCGGGACAGAGTGTATGATTTCTTTTTAAATAGAAATAATTACAATTTTAGGAAGTACAACTGCTCAAACAAATGTTCAAAGCTCTCAACCTCAGTTTTTTTTAAGCATCTAAATGATCTAAAACTGTGCAATTCTTTAGCCCTTGGTTCAGATCATTAGCTATGCAGTGTGTGGAATAATGTCTGCTCAATAATTATTTGTTGAGTAAATGAGTGAATGATAATGTAATCCTCAGAATATTTTTTTTTAAAAGCTGGCATTTATAATGACATTATTCTATAATTACATCAAGGCCAGCAAAGTAATGACATTCTTTTAAGTATATCCACCCCTTAAAATTTAACACTAACAATCAATATTAATGCCAAAGGAAGTTCTGGAGACAGAAGACTTTTAAGTGTTTTTTTTTTTTTTTTCAGTATTTGAAGGATAAAGCCTAAAGGAGATGCTCAAAGTAAGTAAAATGAGAAAATGTGCACAGTTTCTTGTGCTGATCTATAGAAAGGAAACAGAGGCATGGTTTACATAATTCCTTAATTAGGAAACCTATGGACGAAGCCTCATATTAGAAAAAGAAAAGCCAGCTGATTAATGGAGCACATAGACTTGAAATTTTCCTAGACGAACTTTCCTGAGCAGAGCCAGATTTTCCTAATCTGGTAATCTTCTAAAGTAAAATCCAAAAGTCATTTTTAGCTCGTTCACTCAAACACATTCTTAGTACCTACTGTGTGTTTTAGATAATGCACTAGGATGTTGGGATGCAGAAAGAGGAACAAGCCAAAAATCGGTTGAATAAAGGGGGATATTATAAGGAATGTAGAAGATATGAGTACTTGGTTACAAAGTGATTGAAGGAGAGCTATTTCATTACATGTTCCTGATTTTAGCAGACTGATAAAGCAAATATGCCACATTAAAAAAACAGTGATCTCTGTCTACTTTGAGATAAACATAGAAACAAAGGGAAAATGTTTGAGGTCTGATTCAAACAAATTTTATTACTTCTTTGGGAAATCATTTTGGGCGACAGATACCCTATAAAATTCAGCTTGGGGTCAGTTAAGGTGTTACAGATCCGAGTTCATTAAGTGATCTTATACTACCACCACCCAGAGTAAAATCACCATTCTGTGAGGGGCAACCTTCTTAAGTTGTCAAGTTGCATAAAGACCAATGTGATTTTTGTGCAACATAGAAGACAATATAAATCCCCCAAATAACACATTCTTTAAAGCAGTGCTGTTCAATAGAACTTTGTGTAACAATGGAAATGTTCTATATCGGCACTAATGCAGTAGCTACTATCTACATATGGCTACTAGGCACTTGAAATGTTGTTAGTGAGACTGAGGAAGTGAATTTTTATCTTTATAAATTTATATTTCAGAAGCCACATATGGCTAGTGGTGACTGTATTGAATCATAATTAATTCAGTTATGAACAAAATAAAGTTTGCATTATTTACATTAAGGACAAGAAGAATGACATCTAAATTAATCCTGGAGGTAGATGCCTAATGTAAAAAAGAAAAATATACGGGTTGCATAAGTCAGTAGCTCTTTGTGGGAATAGTTCAATCACAACTCCTACTGCACCACAGTGGAAGTAATAAGACGGCTGCGAGGGTAGAAGGACTCACAGGAGATTCTGAAGGAGGGTAATCAAGGCCTATTCCAGTTGAGTTTTTTTTTTTTTTTTTTAAATGGAGTTTTTAAAAACTATATAAGAAATGTGAGAATTACACAAATTGTCCATGTCCCTTTGTTTTGTTGTAATTGGCAGATCTTAAGGAACTGGATCTGCACAGCTATGTTGCTATTTGTCACCTCTCCTCTGTTCCCTGTTAGCTACCTTGGGGATCCTGTAGTCTGCTTTTCATTTCACATCTTTGGTCATGAGTTGTGTAGGAAGCCCACAATTTTTTAGATTTACATTTTGTTGTTCTGCTTATTTAAGCAATCTAATAACATTTTAAATCCTTTCCACTTTACATTTTCTGGCTACCATATCTAACATATTTAAAGGAGAAAGAAGCCAGGTATGGTGGCTCACCCTTGTAATCCCAGTGCTTTGGGAGGCCAAGGTTGGAGGATTGCTTGAGGCCAGGAGCTTGAGACCAGCCTGGGCAACATAGGGAGACTCTATCTCTACAAAAAATATTTAAAAATTAGCCGAGCATGTGGTACATTCTTGTAGACCCAGCTACTTGGGAGGCTGGGAAGGGAGGATCACTTGAGCCCAGGAGTTTGAGGCTGCAGTGAGCTATGATAGTGCCACTGCACTCCAGCCTGGGCAACAGAGAAAGACCCTGTCTCTAAAAAAATTTTAAATTTAAGATATATTTTTTTTTAAAAGGAGAAAGCAGAGTATATTTTTGGGGAGAAATAAAGGAATTCACAACTAGTAAGGACTTATATGTACCAAGTACTTCTCTGCCACTAGCCCTACAAAGCAGATGTCACTATTCCTTCATTTTGGATGAGGAAATTGAAGCTCAGGGAAGTTAAATAGCCAGCCCACAATCATGCAGGTGGGCAATGACACAGCTGTGATAGAAACCTAAATCCCACTGATCCCCTCAAATCTATCTTTTTTCCTGCTATAGTACATTGCTTCCTAAATCTGCTTCACAGTGTAATTTTCAGAAACAAATTCCACAGTAAAAATGATGGTAAGCGTTGAATTTTTCTCCCTTAGTTTCTTCCACATCTGTCAATCCATCTACTGTCTTATTAAAGAAACAAAGAAAAGAAAAAAGAGAAAGTGATCTTTATGGACTGGTTCTGGAATATTTAAAAGGATCTAAAGCTATTGCATTAGGAGGTTTTGCTGTCTTTTAGTTTTTAAACACACCATTTTTTAAAGTTATCAAGTCTTTAAATCGTAAAACATTACTCAAAGGGGTAGTTTAAACCTGCATGCAAACGACTTGTTGAAAGTATTAAAAAAGGAAAGTTTCAAATGCCATCTAAAATACTTGTTCCATTAGGAAAAATAACAAAATAAAACCCCCTTATCTTACAACTATTGGAGTCAACTTTATTGCCTCTCCAACGAAGCAACTATGTATCATAATGTATCATACCCTATAGAGTCAAGTATATAGATACTTGAGCACTTAAGGAAAACTGGACAATATCTTATTGGCATCACTTTTTTTTTTTTTTTTTTTTTTTTTTTTTTTTTTTTTTTTTAAGACAGCGTCTCCCTTTGTCGGGCTGCAAAGTAGTGGAGCAATCTCGGCTCACTGTGTCCTTGACCTCCTGGGCTCAAGAGATAATCCCAACTCAGCCTCCCAAGTATCTGGGACCACAGGTACGTGCCTCCACACTCGGCTAATTTTTGTATTTTTTGTAGAGATGGGGTTTTGCCATGTTGCCTAGGCTAGTCTTGAATTCCTGAGCTCAAGTGATCTGCCCACCTTGGCATCCCAAAGTGCTGAGATTAGAGGCGTGAGCCACTGTGCCTGGCAGTATCACATACTTTTAAAAGGAAGGCAACAGGTAGAGAGAAAGCTATCTTTCTGATAGGGCATCTATAACCATTTTAAGTTTTTGAATGCAAAGTGATGACAATTTTTTTTTTAAGTCTTAAATTTTATGTCTGAAAGTAGATGACTTCTTTTGAGAAAAAGGAAAACAGTAGGAGCCCTTCAGTATTTTACAAGAATTTCATGATTAAAGGCATTAAAGTCTAGTGGCTAAGATGGACTGGATACCAGCTGGTTCAACTCCTACTGGTTCTGTGACTTTGGGCAAGGCACTCTGCCTCACTTTCTTCATCTGAAAAATGGGGATAATAATTCTTAGGATGGTTGTGAGGATTAAATGAGCTAATATATGTAAGGCACTCAGAATATTCACAGAGGCAATGCTTTATTTTTTTTCTACCAGTCTTCATAACTGAGATGATGAAATAAAATAATTTTAACTAATGTCAGCTAATAAAAATTTATAGAGATGCCATCAAATATGGTACAACTAATAAAAATTAAATATTTTACTGAGGCTATCATGAAAGAAATTTTGGTTTAGTAAGAATGTCTAGAAGATATTATAATTCCTGATATATTATGTTGTCTGAGGGTATAAAGTAAATAGTAAATTTTCATTTTATAATATGCCTCACAAAATATCAAATAATGGGAAAAGTCCAATAAGCTATTTGATGATAAAATCTGTTCCAACTTGTAAACAGTATCCAAGATAGCAGTTTGGGTAAACTATAGTATGTTTCCCCTACTCCCAAATCACAGAAAGCTTCTGGAACTTAAAATGGAAGTCTTTTTCTTACAAAATGTATTTTCAACTGCATGTGGGTTGTTATGATTGAGTTTCCCAAAAAGAGATATTAAAGTATTATCGCCCACAGTGTTACCATAATCTTCTGGCCTTCTTAGGGACTCCTTTATTTCCAAATACACTAGTTAGTGTTAGAATTATTTTTCCTTACAATAACCTGACAAAGGAAAAGGACAAAGAAGAAAGGAGATGAGAAACGAGGTAAAAAATACTTCAATGATACATGCCACTGGTTTCCAAAGTCTAAGGATTGGTCAGTGGTTCATATGAATCTTGCTAGTGCTCTGCATATAGTAGTCCAGGCTACTCACCTCTCTCCTGACTTCATGGAAGAAGAGCACTGAGAAATCCTTATTCTGCCTCAGGCTTTGCTTTTCAGAAGGAAGGAAACTATGTGGCACTCAAGGGAGACAGGTAAGAAGTCATTGAGCATTCAAGGAAGAAGAGTAAAGATGATCAGAGAATTGAAGAATCTTTGCATTGCCCGGCGCCTCTGAAGTAATTTAGCTCAACCCTCTTTGCAGTGCATCATCCTCCTCACAACACCTCTGAGAGATGGTCCATCAGCCTCTGCCTAAATACCTCCAATGACAGGGATCTTTACTTTCTTGAGTCTGCTTGATCCAAGTCAGAAATCTGAGATACATTATAGACTCTTCACATCATCCAATCTTGTGTATTTTTCCTCTTAAATAGCTCTCAAATCTGTCTACTGTCCCCCCACCGCTCACTATCTTAGTTGAGGCCTCCCTTTCTCGTCCCTTTGTGTGGTCCTGCAAGAGTATCTAACTACCAAATTTCCTGCTACCAAATAATCCGCATTCGCATGGCAGCCTGCAGGGTGGATGTTTTAAAAAACAAATCTAATTGTGTTACTCCTCTGCTTAAAAACCTTTGATGGCTCACTATCACAAATAGCAAAAAGTCTAAGGTTTTAGCCTGAAAGGCATGATACTGGCTAACTCTCTACTTCACATTTCAGCAACACTAAATGTTTGTGGTGCCTACATGCATCTCCATGATTTTGCTCACATTGTTGCCTCTGATTGGAATATTCTTTCTTCCCTTTGTCAACTAGTTAAACCAGTTCAGGAATTATCTCCAGAAAGGTATCTTTTGACACCCTCCTCTGTGTAATATTAAAAATGTACCATGTATATCTCTGTCACTGTATTTATATTACACTGAAATAATTAACAAATTCACTTCTTTCCCCCTAGGTGAGTCCCTCAAAACAGTGTTAATAACCCTTAGCACTTGGCACACGGCTCATGGTTGCAGGTGTTTAATACATGCCTAGTAAACATCAGAACTTTTTTCTGATGTGACTTAAAATTTATAACTCCAATGGTCTAACTTCTGCTTCATGGAGCAATAAAAACCATCTCTCCAAGAAAACAGAACATTTGGCTAGTACATAAAAAGGTCAAGTTTAAATACTACTTATTGGACATTTGCACTTACCTAAGTTGCTGTATGTTGCACTACAAGGATTTGGGTCCATAGGATCTGAAATGTCTTCTTTTCCATCTTCCCTTTCCAGTTCAGGTAGGGACAATGCTGTTGTGACTGAAGTGCAGCCCCCGCCATCTTGCTTCCCAACAACAGTTCTTGGATCCCGAGGAGAAAAATCCTCTGTTACTTTGTGGGTCATGTGACTGAAACAAATCAGACCACTTGTCACACTGGTATTGAAAGATTCTACTAAAATTTAGATTTATGGAAGGCATATACTTCCCATAAATGTAAATAACTGGTCCTATAGTCACAGTAACGAGTCATAAGCCCCAATACACTTGTCTGAACACAAGGCAGTACTTCACCTAGGCAGATACTTCTATTTACCTTGATTCATACATATTGAGAACCCAATTTGATAGAGCAGGTATGGTAGCCTGCAAGAGAGTTTGAGAATAACAGTCAAGGAATGAAACATTTTATTTAGGTGGGAGGTGGTGATGTTGGTGGTAGAAGGAGCTGAATGTTTAACTGGTTAAAGACAAATATGCTCAAGTATTTAGTAAAGTATTTACCATACTTACTAATTACAGTACTCTAATACTATGGTAAATATCAAATACTTTACTACATAGTTTTAATTTATATATAGTATTTAGTACACACTTCAGTACACACTTTAGTACACACTTTAGTGTGTACTAAATCAGGATCAGGAATAAAGTTGAGATTAAACTATCTATATAAGGAAGTTAAGCCATTATTTAGTAGGTACACTGAGGTCTTGTTGCCAAGAGAACAGAAGCATCAACCTTTGCCTGTCTGTGTGCAGCAGGAAAGGCAAATGGAAAAGAAAGTTCGCAGTCTAGTTAATCTCATTTATTAAAATGAATCTGAAGCATCCTCCTGGCCACATACCAGTATATGACCAATCTTGTTTTACCATTGCCTGCTCATATGCTTATAGCTACTTCTTCCCATCTTCCCCACTCCCCAGTCTGCTTGAAATGTGCCAATTCTGTTGCTGGTAAAGAAAACTGGCCTACTTAGAAAATCTCAATGGACTGGTCAATTAAATGAATTCATGCATCTTTAAAGTTTGCTGGGCCCACTGAAAAGTATTCCTAGTTATCACACATTCATTAGCTATTTTTCCTGGTTTCTTTATGAAAAAAAGAAAGAAGGAAAGGAAACATATATGATTACAGGTTATTTGTGGATTTTCAATTGGCAGTGAGTCATGGTGACATTTACTAGTTTCTTTAAAAGAGGCACTTTGTTTGATCATGTGCCATCAGAACATATATCGCCTGTGGATTTAAGGGAGTAGATCTAAAGGCAAAGGAGTACCCCCTTATCAATTTTTCATTATGGAAATTATGCATGTGCCTGGACAGAAAAATAAGCCTTGATGTCAGCTGGATATACAACTTCAAAAATATCCTTTCAAAGCTGGCAGAGCCAGAGGTCTCTCTATACTGGGAATAAGCAATGAGCTGGAAGTTCCATTAGGGGACCTGGCTCTTGGGGACAGTGGTGAGGCTGGAAGGAATCACTTTTCTAGCAGTCAAGAGAGTAGTACATATAAAGGAGGCCTCACACAGTAAAGCATACTGCCTCTTCTTGATGGGCTGCCCTCGGTCATTAACCCAAAAGAGGGGCTCCACACAAAGCTGGTTTCTCATAATATGGAGCACCATAAAATCAAGGTAACGTGGGGGCTCTATCTCCATGCATTAGCGAAGACAAAACAAAGTGACACTTCCAAGACATTCAGGCACCACTTAATGTCAAGAATGTATATTACTCAGTAGTTATCAACATGTTTCAAGGAAGGGAAAATGTTTTCTGGCAAAAGTTAATAGAAACCATTTTTAGTTTCAAAGCAATAAATATAAAGTCCCTTAAAAATATCAGCCCCCTGGCCAGGTTCGGTAGCTCACACCTGTAATCCCAGCACTTTGGGAGGCTGAGGTGGGCGGATCACAAGGTCAAGAGATCGAGACCATCCTGGCCAACATGGTAGCCCTGTCTCTACTGAAAACACAAAAATTAGCTGGGCATGGTGGTGCATGCCTGTAGTTCCAGCTACTCGGGAGGCTGAGGCAGGAGAATCGCTTGAACCCGGGAGGTGGAGGTTGCAGTGAGCTGAGATCGTGCCGCTGTACTCCAGCCTAGCAATAGAGTAAGACTCTGTCTCAAAACACAATCAGCCAACATGCTTGAAAGAAAAAAAAAATGTTAAAGCTCCAGACAGTTCTTGTTCTAAAGTCAGCTTCAGAGGTTTCCTGAATAGCTGTTTCTTGGCTCCTAATCTCTTCAGACTTACTCTTGCCTTTTTTCTGTCTCCATCTCCTGGTTATTACTAAAAGAAAGCATTCCTTTCCATGTGTCAAAAAGGGTTGGTGAAGGGTTCAGAATCTATGATTCCAACCTCACTTGCCTGTTTTTATCCTAGGCAATGGGCTATTAACAACAAAGCTCAGTTACAGTGAAAACCACAGAAAGAGCTGCTGCTATTAACCTATGAGGAACTCCCTGGGTCTGTTGCACACGTGTACATATAACACAGCTCTGTACTCTGAAGGGCTTCACAAAATAAAAAACGAATACTTAAAAGCAAGAAATATTAGAAAACTCACCCACTGTGCTCACTAACACAATTCCCCATTAAATGAAATTTTCACAGGGTCTTCTCGAGTCTGTTAATCATGCTCTGAAACTCAGATAAACCAAAGATTCCACTGAGTTCTGGAGAGCTACAAGTTAGACAAATCATGAGAAAAGGCTTGAATTCTGTTCCTTAATATCACTCACTGCACCTTGACCCTTACCTTACTGGTTTGGTCTGGGAAATGTGCCAAATTACCTTTGGGGAACCAAGCAAAGTGAAAGCTAGTTTTCTTAACTCTTTCCAAACTAAGGCAGTACAGCCTATATTCCAGATAAAGATTGGTTTTCATGAGCACATTTTAAATAAGTGCACTGGTATTAATTAAATCACCAATTAAAGTAATTCTCAACTCTAAAGAACTATGCAAATAGAGTTGATAAAAGTAAAATCACATGGATTTGCAAATGGATGCTAAAATGTTTAATCTGCATTTACAGTGACTTCAGTCTCTAAAAGGAGTAAGAATATTAAAATGCATCAATGAGATGTCATGTCTTAATGCTTGAAGGAAGAATAGCTCTTTGTATGATTAAAATGATAAAAGAGGCCAGGTGAGGTGGCTCACGCCTGTAATCCCAGCACTCTGGGAGGCCGAGTGGATTACGAGGTCAGGAGTTCAACACCAGCCTGGCCAAGATAGTGAAACCCCATCTCTACTAAAAATACAAAAATTAGCTGGATGTGGTGGCAGGTGCCTATAATTCCAGCTACTCAGGAGGCTGAGGCAGAAGAACTGCTTGAACTTGGGGGGGCAGAGGTTGCAGTGAGCTGAGTTTGTGTCACTGCACTCCAGCCTGGGTAACAGAGTGAGACTCCATCTCAAAAAAAAAAAAAAAAAAGATAAAAGAGAGACAGGGGAAAAGGGAGAGGTTCTCACAGTTCAAGGTTAGATATAATAACATACCATGACTAAAAAATAAAAAAAATTGAGAACAGTATCAGAGAAGGTTGATTCAGCCACTATATATAAACAACATAAACCGACAAATCATTCAGGAAGAAAGAAAAAAGGAAAATCTCTGATTAATTTATCATTAGGCAAATTAATATAGTAAGGGAATTTAAGGCTGGGTGCGGTGGCTCATGCCTGTAATCCTAGCACTTTGGGAGGCCGAGGCAGGTGGATCACCTGAGGTCAGGAGTTCGAGACCAGTCTGGCCAACGTGGTGAACCCCTGTCTCTACTAAAAATACAAAACTTAGGTGGGCGTGGTGGCAGGCGCCTGTATTCCCAGGTATTGGGAAGCTGAGGCAGCAGAATCGCTTGAATCTGGAAGGCAGAGGTTGCAGTGAGCCAAGATTGCACCACTACACTCCAGCCTGGCAACAGAGAGAGACTCCATCTCAAAAAAAAAAAAAAAAAAAAGGTATTTACCATTGTTATGTTCCATATTTGGACATAAAATCAGAAAACTCAAATACTAAAATGACACTTCACAAATATCAGCTTTATATCCTAACAAAGTGTTTTAGGTGCTTTATAACCACCACCATTTCATTGGGAGATGTTTAATGTGATGGAGAAAACAATAAAACGGGAATTCGAACCTGGGTGCTGTTTCCTTATTGCTTTGATTTTCTGAACTTGATGGCATCAGGAAAGAGTTAGTGGAAAAAATAAAAATTTCCCCCAGTTCATCCATGAGTCAGATGGTAAACTATTTAGAATGAAAATTACGAGAAATCTGTGAGAATTTCTTATACACTATATGTTAGCACATGTCTTAAAATGGCAAATAATGACCAGTGTATCTAATTTTTTTCAGGTTAAGTACAATTTGATATTCATTACTATGAAACAGAATTGTTAAGTGACAAATGGCCCACTAAGAGGAAGTTATGGCTTTTATATTTCTGCTATTTTAATTTATGTTGAAACACCCCTATTTCTGTAATAACTATGGTGTTGATATCTAGGTCCTTGATCTTCAGGTTGAGTCAAACCTTGACTTGGCCTGCTCTTTGTCCTGAACCTTCAGCATTTCTTCTGTTTCAACAGACAGACAACATAGAAGACAACACATGTGTGACTATACTTTAAATTCTTCAACCAACTTTCCATTAATGACCGGTTTTTAATTGAGATTTGGGATGTCTGACCTGATACTTAAAAAACCATGTCATAATCTCCACAAAGACAAATCATTTTCTGAACATGCAGAATTAATATAAGGTGTTCAAAGGAAATAGTTACATTGTTACAGATTTGTGTTATATAAACGAATCCCTTGGAAGGTTAGATCTCATCAGCTGGCCATATTCATACATAATTCAAAGCTGCAGAAGCTGTCTCCTATGGGAAGTTCACTTGGTTTACCCAGGTGGTAGGGATTAATCATTACACCATCAAATGAAATGAAATAATCCTTTTTTTTTTTTCTGGCAAATTCATTTAAGACAGATTTTTGTAAAAATTCTATTAAATGTCTGAATGTATTTTTTTAAAAGGCAAATCAAATTCCACATTAGAACAGGTTAAAGGCCTTTAAGTATCCAAGTATTTCCACAATTTCAGTTCAATCCTATCTTCATATTCAACCACCTTCATTCAGCTTCAGAAGGGGCAATAAAGACTTCTAGAGACTACCTGCCTCTTGGGGCAAATGTTATTCTGAATTCTATTTGTTAGCTCTCTTCAGCAGGTACACATGTCTCTAGTTGCCCACGACAGCCAATAAGCAAATATGTGACTTTTAAAACCTCCTTTTACCCCTAAAAATCAGACTAAAGCACATTAGAAACAAAACGTCATGGTTTTGTTACTGGTTTCCAGAGCTGCATATTTCTGGGGTTGCTGGGGATAACAGAACTCTGCAGATGTGGGATCTACATTAACACATGAAAAGGAGAGTTCAAAGTTATCAAATCCCACACCTTCGTAATCTATTGAAAGGGAGAAAAAACAAAACAAAACACTCCCATTTCTTTTTGTGTCTCTACCTCTAGGACCTCCTACGAATATGACATTTCTTAATCCTTGGTTTCCAGGTCATCAATTTGATTTTGCCACACTTTCCAAACATTGACATTCTCAGGTAGAAAAGTGTGTGTCTACTGATCACTATCTAGTATCTCCAATTTCTGCTAAGCCTTCTGTAGTCTTTAACTGAAAACATTGAACTTCTTATCCTGAACTGAGATTAACCTTTATCTGATATCTGATGAGTTCCTGTTAATATTTCTAACATAGTCTGGTCAAACAAAGGTAGCTCTTACTGGTGTGAATGAAGTAGCTAGGTCTCGAGATGGGGAAGACTGGCAGCCATGTGCAAGGTCTTGAATGAACTCTAATTTTCTGAAATTGTACAGATCCACTTTATTTTTTAAAACAGACTCAAACAGCAAATTAAAAGTGTCTTTAAGGCACAAGATTGCAAGACAACAAAGCATATAAAACACAGGCCTCCGTAAATCACTGTCACTTTCACAATACTAAGAAAAATTACAGTTTCAAAATCCTATGAAATACAAAATCAGAATGGCATCTGTGCAAATTAACAGAAAAGATCAATAAATTTTGGAAAACAGCAATAAAATACAGTTGCCATTCTCAATAAGAATAACATTCTCAATAACAGAAGTAGCTCCTTAGCATCACCATTTTGGCCTTGACTCACTTCTAAAGAATGGGGTGAGATACAGATATGCATTTCCTGAGAAGGCAAGGTATTAGAAGAAAACACCCATAGCCTTCTCCAAGGGGACTAACCCAGGAAGGATGTGGAACGGCCTTTTTTTTTTTTTTTAATTTTGAGATGCAGTCTTGCTCTTGTCGCCCAGGGTGGAGTGCAATGGTGTGATCTCAGCTCACTGCAACTTCTGCCTCCCGGGTTCAAGCAATTTTCCTACCTCCGTTTCCCAAGCAGCTGGGATGACAGGTGCCCGCCACGCCTGGCTAATTTTTGTATTTTTAGTAGAGACGGGGTTTCACTGTGTTGGTCAGGCTGGTCTCGATATCCTGACCTAGATGATCCACCTACCTCAGCCTCCCAAAGTGTCGGGATTACAGGTGTGAGCCACCACGCCTGGCTTTTTTTTTCTTGAGACAGCGCTCTGTGGCCCAGGCTGGAGTGCAGTGGCACGATCTCAGCTCACTGCAACCTCCGCCTCCCGGGTTCAAGTGATTCTTCTGCCTCAGTCTCCCAAGTAGCTGGGACTACAGGTGCCTGCCACCATGCCTGGCTAATTATTTTGTGTTTTTAGTAGAGATGGGGTTTCGCCATGTTGGCCAGGCTGATCTCGAACTCCTGATCTCAGGTAATCTGCCTGCCTCAGCCACCCAAAGTACTTGGATTACAGGAGAGAGCCATTGCACCTGATCCTTGGAACAGCCTTGCTGGGGCCCTGGACTTTTTTCCCGAATGCCCAGAAGCAATGGAGAAGCAAGTCAGTACACCTTTTTTCACTTTCCTCTTATCTCCCTCTGCTCTTTGAGTCCGAGTAGGGAGATGCTGAGAAATGATTACATACACTTAACTCCAAAAAATGTTGCAGGCTGACTGAGGAAATGGATGTAGGGCAGGAATGGGACCTATGAGTACTCAGAATACACCTACTCAGCACCGCACAAGCTGTGCATTTTTCCACTTAATTCATGAAAACTCTTCAGGAGGTAGATACAATTATTCTCATTTTACAGATGAGGAAACTGAGATTGAAAGAGGTTAGATCAATTGCCTAAAATTACACGGGTACTAAGGTGGTGGCAGAGTCGGGATCTGAATAGATACCATGCAACTCTAACGTCCATGTTCCTTCCACCACACTGTTAATATAAGGCAAGTTTGGCATACTGCAGAAACCCAGCAATACATACTTGATTGGAAAGATGAAGAAGTAAAACTGCTTCTACTTTTAGTTAGAAGAAAAAAACATAGCTTTTATTGAAAAGTAGGGTATTAATGATTACAAATGTATTTTACTTTTGAAAATCCTAAACAAACAAACCAAAAAAATTAATAATATACATTTCCAAAAAAATTTCTTTAAATAGAAGCTGCTCTAGCTATAGAATGACTGTGTTTCTAGATATTTGGCTTCCTAATAATAGTTGCTACCCCCACTATCTACATTTACCGAATGCTAGGCACTGTGCTTAAATATCTTCAAACAATAACACTCTGAGTAAGGCTTATTATTCCCATAACAGCAAATAATAATAGTGGCCAAAATTTACATAGTGCTTATTATGTGCCTGTTTTAAGCCATGCTTATCAGAAGTGGGGCTATTGACATTTTGGGCCAGGCGATTCTTTGTTGTGGAGCGCTATCCACATGGCAGGATTACAACAGCACTTCTTGCCTCTACCTGCTAAAAGCTGGACATTGGAACTAACCCCTGCCTCCCAGTTGTGACAACCAAAAAAAATCTCCAGACATTGTCAAATATGCCCCAGGGGGAAATTCTATCCCCCTTTAAGTCTCCCAACAACCTACTAGGCAGGCTATTTTCTGTGTTTTATAAATGAAGAAATTATAGCCCAGAGAGATTAAGTTACTTGCTTCAGGTAACACAGCTAGTAACTGGTGGAGCTGAGATTCAAACCCTGTAGCTTAGTTCTAGTGTTTGTCCTTTAAGCAGTTACATTATTTGCTTCTCAGTTTCTAGATGAGAAAACTGGTAAGCAGAGCTCAAGTAACTTGTCCAAGATGACACTAATATGTGATAAAAGCAGGATTCAAACCCACGTCTGGGTGCCTTCAAAGTCTATGTTCTAAAATATTATGCCAATGGCTATCAAACTTTCATGTACCTAAGAATTACCTGGGGAGCTTGTTAAAATTGCAGATTCTCAGCTCCCGTCTTTAGGGATTAATTTAACAGCTTTGGGGCATGGCCCAGGAATCTGCATTTATATACTCCAGGTGATGCAGTTGATCCCAGGAACACATACTGAGAAACTATTTTTCACTGCCTTCCTCCTCCAGAAAGAATAGAAGAATAAGTATACAAGCAGCAAGGTGTGAAAAGTGAGGAGAAAAATTTTAAGCAAAGGAGCATCATTCTTCAGAAGTGATATAAGCAGGAAAGGGGAAATAAAATAAATAGTCACAGATGAGAAATTCATAATGAACTATGAAAAAGCAGGGAGGGAATAATAATTTGGGACCATTCCTAACCTTCTGAGGTTTATTCTTAGTCAGTTTACTTCTCTGGGATTATATTACCTCCCAAAAGGAAAAGAAACAAAGCTGTCTGAAGACTACCCCATTCTGGTACATACAAACATAACCACACTGTATCATTCCATGATTACGATAAAGATATTTATCGGCTTTCTCTAAAACATGATTATTTAAAAATGTAACAGTGAGGACTTCATGAACTCGTCTTAACTTTAGGAAAAATGTATCAGCAAATGTAGATGTGATTTTTATAAATGCTGATAGTCCAGAAGTTTCTTTACAGCAAAATAACATGTGATCAGGAGAGAAAGCAGCTATTTTCAGCTTCTGTTTTCAATTATTTTTCTTCATGAGAAGTAGAAGTTTGATCTTGAGACCAGTTTCATCCTAAGCATGAAAAAACTTCGATAGGATTCTCTTAGTAAAAAGGAGAGGTAATGCAACATTTGTTTTCTTTTTCTTTTTTATTATACTTTAAGTTCTAGGGTACATGTGCACAATGTGCAGGTTTGTTACATATGTATACATGTGCCATGTAGGTTTGCTGCACCCATTAACTCATCATTTACATTAGGTATTTCTCCTAATGCTATCCCTCCCCCATTCCTCACCCCATGACAGGCCCCAGTGGGTTATGTTCCCTGCCCTGTGTCCAACTGTTCTCATTGTTCAATTCCCACCTATGAGTGAGAACATGCGGTGTTTGATTTTCTGTCCTTGCAATAGTTTGCTGAGAATGATGGTTTCCAGCTTCATCCATGCCTCTACAAAGGACATGAACTCAAGGGAGAGGTAACGCAAATTAAGATATAACTGGAGCATAAGCATTGAAACAACTGAAGCTTCTAACTGAATTTTCCAGAGAGAAGGACATGACATTTTACCACAGTCTAAGAAGTGTTGGGATTTTCATTTTCCATACCATATGTACACGCACATATGCACGAACGTGCGCGCACACACACACACACACACACACATATATTAATAGGCCTATGTTGGTTACTATAGAGAGTACCAATCCTTTCCAGTATTTGGCTGGAATGGCTGTATGTCACTAGCATGCCTGACAACCACAGACAAATCTGGTATCATGGCTTAGTCCAGGGGTAAGTGAACTTCTGTAAAAGGCCACACGGTAAGTATTTTAGGCTTTGTGGGCCATATGGTCTCTACTGCAATTACTTAACCCTAGGGTACATATGGTGTAGCTTGTATGTACCATACATACCATACATTGTAGCTTGAAAACAGCCATAGACAACATGTAAAAGATGAGTGTGGCTATTTTCCAGTATAACTTCTTTTACAGAAACAGGTAACAAGTTGGATTTGGCCCATTGGCCGTAGTTTGCCAACTCCTGGATTATTGAGGAATACAGTTTAGTTATGTAAGGTCTTTGAGAAGATCCAAAAGGACTTGGAAGGGTAAAGAAAGGTTGATACAGATGAATAGTGTTCCTAAGTGTGCAAAGGTATGTCAAATCCAGTCTGTCTGTCCAAACCAGAAGCTGGGGTTTGGACAGAATCCCAGCTGTGCTAGACATAGTTGGATTCCTGAGATGATTATGGAAGTCCTAAAGAAATGACTTACATAGTATCCCAGATGTACATGCCTGGGGTCTTTGCTAATTAGGAGCATGAAATTCAGGGGTGGTAGATTTAGAAAGGTTAGCTAAAGGCCATTCAGGCAGCAAATGATATCCTTAACTTTAGCTGGAGTGTTACTTTTATTTTCTTAATGTCTAGATTAGATTTTTCTCATTAGAAAAAAACTGTTTGAATTACATTTTAATTTATATTTTAGAGATGGTGAGAAGGCGGCCTTGCTGTGTTGCCCAGGCTGAACTTCAACTTCTGGGCTCAAGTGATCCTCCTGCCTTGGCCTCCAAGTAGCTGGAACTACAGATGCACACTACCATGCCTGGGTGAACTGAAAATTTAAGCACATGTATGTGATTGGCAATAGATCTTGTCAACCAAGTATGAAAACAATTATTTACGTAAGAGTGAGACTAAATGTCTAAACTGGGCAAATTGTGTTTGGAGGTATTCTAACATTCAGGAACATAATTTGGACACAGAATTTATGCCTGAAAACTAAATTAACATGCAAGTAACTATGGCCCATTGGCCATAGTTTTAATCAATAACCAAGTGTTATTGGTTAAATAACACTAAAATAACCATGATTTTAGTCACTAACCAAGTGTTTACCACCACAGCTTATTGAAAGAACCACTAAAAATGGTATTTGTCAAGAAGGAAATTGAACCCAGAAGGTAGAAGTAAAATGAAGAGGGTACTTGGCCATTCTAAAGAGATTAGGTTACCAGAGGCAAGAGATTAGGCAGAGAGCTCAATCAGCAAATACATTAGTAAACAGGTTAGAGATGATGGTAGTTTGGACCAGGGTAGTAGAAGCAGAGATTGGAGAGAAGTAGATAATTTGGAATATATTTTGGAGGTTGAATCATCCAACATTTTGGATGTTGGGGGTAAAGGCAACAGAAGAATCAAAGATGACCCCTAGTTTTCTGGCTTGAGCAACTGAATGAATGGAGGGCCATTTACCAAGAAGGGAAGAGTTGTGATGGAACAGATATGTAGGGGAAAATTAAGAGTTCTGTTTTGGATATGTTTCATTTGAAGTGGAGATATCAAGTGGAAAATTGCACATGATTCTTGGGGGAAGAGATCACGGATGAAGATAGTAGGGTCATCCGAATATTTATAGTTCAAAAATTTTTGATACATGATGATGTTTAGCCAGGGGTTAGCTACTAGGGTTTAAAGAACCCCTTTTTGGTATCTGATTATAATGGAAAAAAAAGAGTTGCTTCAAGATAATAGGGGGAAGTGAATAGGGGCAGAGACGGAACAAGATTGGTTATAAATTGGCAACTGTTGAAGTGTGGTTTTATAGTAAATGGTGGTTTACTATACTAGTCTATCTACTTTTGTACATGTTTAAAATTTTCAATCATAAAAATTTTAAAATAAAATAAAAAAAAAAGAGAGGACAAATTTTAAGATAGTCCCAATTAAAAGGTAATCCAGTAGAACTGACTGCAAAGTCAATATTATAAACAAGGCACTTAGAAGAAAAGGAAGCCAGAATAACTAGAGGTTCATGAATAAGAGGATAAGATTAAGCCCAAAACGTTAAGATTAAAAGGTAGGCAGATGCCACATATGTAGGATCTTCTTCAGTGTGGGGAGTTGGGGGATATAACTAGATTTACATTTAAGAAAGAGTAGGCGGCTGTTCTCAGAATAGATTTCAGGGGGCAAGATATTAAGCAAGGATGATATTAAATTCTGGTTCCCTAGACATAGTTTTGTAATGAGGTCAACTCCTATTGCTAGATATATGCTGATGTTTTACAGATACTATATATTTAGTACTCAAAATACGTCTATAAGGTAGGTATTATTATTCTTATTGTATAGGTAGGGAAACTTTAGCTCAGAGAGATTATGTCAAAAGTTACAACTACTCAGGGGTAAGTCAGAATTCAAATCTTTGACTCCAGTGCTGGCATTCTTCCCACTATGCAGTATTATTCCCCAATGTGATGGGGAACCAAAGACTTGCAGAGATGGTAGGTAGGTATCATTTTAAAAACGATAGCTGGGAAATTCCTAACTGGTCACAGACCAGATTAACCACCAAATTAGTTTCTCTTAATCCAAACTAGCCACATAGAAATGATGTCTGGGTATACATTCTTGAACTAAAATTTGACCCACTAGTATCCCATCTTCTAGTCTATTTTCAATATTACTGCCAGAAAATATTTTATTTAAAAAATCATGCTACTTTCCTGCTTAAAAACTGTTTCCTCTACAAAATCTACAAGATAAAAGCCAAACATTTCAACATGTCATTTATAGCCTGTCTCAGCACTTCTCAAACTTTTTGGTCTCAGGATTGCTTTGCACTCTTAAAAACTGAGAATCACATGGACTCTTATTTGTACAGGTTATATCAATTGACGTTTATACGAGAAATTGGAACTGAGAACATTTGAAAATAATTAATTCATTTTTTTAAAAAAAACTTTTTTTGTGGCAACACGGATGGAACTGGAGGACATTATGCTAGGTGAAATAGTGCCAGGAACAAAAGTTAAACACCACATGTTCTCACTCATATGTGGAAGCTTAAAAAAAAGTAGATCTCATAGCAGTAAAAAGTAGAAGAGAGAATATGAGAGGCTGGGAAGATGGGGGAAGAAAAGGATAGGCAGAGATTTGTCAAAGGACACAAAATTACAGCTATATGGGAGAAATAAGTTCTAGTGTTCTATGGCACTGTAGGATGACTATAGTGAACAGTCATGGATATGCTAATTACCCTGATCTGCTGACTTTACATTATATGCATTGTAGCATCACTATGTACACCATAATTATGTGCATTAGGTATAATTTAAGTATTAAATAAAAATTTAAAAATAAGAAAATAAACCCAGTACATATTAACCTAAATAATATTTTCTCAAATCTTTTCAATATCTGGCTTAACAGAGGACAACTGAATTCCCTTATTTGCTTCTGCATTCAATCTGCTGTGATATGTTGCTTTGATTAAAGTATATGAAAAATATCTGGTCTCACCCAGATTCATAAGCAGAAAAAGGAGGAGTATTTTAATAGCTTTTTAGATAACTGTAGACATTCTTTGGTACCATACCAGAATTTGATAAGTGGTAGTTTCTTAAAGGTTAGTTGCAATGTGAAATCTGAAACCGTATCAATAAACTTTCTGTACTCAGTTGCATTAAAAGCCATTGATCTATCTTGCAGTTTGAATGGATTTTACTCATGTATAATTTTGTAATATGATGGATTGGGTTATTTGGAAATTATTGGTTTACTGAGTTAATGCAGATCCTCTAAATGTTGACATATTTCATTATATAATACTTTTAAAAGTTTGCAAATTCAACCACCAATCTCATCAGAAGAATGTTTAAGTATTAGAAAGCTGTTGAGGTCATGGTGGCAGACATAAGTTTTTAAAAATTCTAATTTCTGCTTGAAAACTTGGATTTTATATCACTGACAACAAATACAGTTACTTGTTTTCCTTGAAGTAATAGGTTTGTTATGTTCATTCTTGAGAAAATATCTGCCAAACACTCTCAGATTTGAATAACTACAGTTTGTCTGTCAGTTGTTCTTTCAAGGTAGTCCATGAAAAATGGGGCTAGTTCAGCTTCACAACTCAAACTATTTCACAAGTACTTTTGTTTGAGAAAACCATCATACTTTGTTACACAGCAGAAGTATTCTATGTGTACTTCCCATTTAATGACGCAGAATTTTTAGGAAGACAGGTACTCCAGGGTTCAGATTTAATTTACTACATCACCAAGGGCATTCTTACAGAGTCTCACCCTGTCACCCAGGTTGGAGTGCAGTGGCGTGATTATGGTTCACTGCAGTTCTTGACCTCCTGGGCTCAAGCGATCCTCCCATCTCAGCCTCCTGAGTACCTGGGATCACAGGCACACACCACTATGCCCAGCTAATTTTTAAAATTTTTAGTAGAGACAAGGTCTCTCACTATGTTATCCAGACTGGTCTCCTGAGCTTAGGTGATCCTCCCACCTTGGCCTCCCAAAGTGCTGGGATTACAGGCATGAGCCACTGTGTCTGGCCCACCAAGGATATTAAGTGAAACTCACTTGAAAACAACAACAACAACGACAACAAACCCTTCTAGTACAATATGGTGCCATGGCTTTGATTTATGCTAAGATGCAAGTAGTTTTAACCACTATTGTTTAAGCACCATCAGTGCAAATGTCAACACATAGAAAAAGACAAGCGTCTTTGTATTATTATAAAACTAGTAATGATGGCATGATCACTATTTGACCTTACACAGATCATACTTTAAGAACAAATGGACTATTTTTAAATTTTAATTTAAAAAATTTAAATTAACAAATAATAATTGTATATATTTATGGGGTAAAATGTGATGTTCTGATATATGTATATGCTGTAGAAAGATTATTTAATAAAGTTACTAGCAAATCTATGACCTTATCTATTTATCTTTTTTTTGTGGTGAGAACATTTAAAATCTACTTTTTTAGCAATTTTGAAATATGTAATATGTCATTATTAACTATGGTCACCATTTTGTACAACAGATCTTTAAAACTTACTCTTCCTGTCTAACTGGAACTTTGTACCCTTGGCAAACATCTCTCCTTTCCTCATCAACCCCACCTCACCCCAAAGCCTCTGGTTACCATCACTGTATTCTTTCCTTCTGAGTTTGAATGTTTTAGATACACTGGATTATTCATTATCCTTTTCTAGCCACATGTCCTGCTTCTGTTTGCCACCAACCTCACCTTTGTGACTTTGCATATATTGTTCCTTTGGCCTACAATGTCTTTCCCAACCAGCTGGCAAAATCCTATTTGTCTTTAAAGATCTGCTTTGGATTTTATTCCTGAGAAGTCTGCACTAAACTGATTTAATCACTCTGCATGTTGTTTTAGCATTTATCCATTGAGGGTAGAGGGCCAACTAACATTTTTAAGCACTCAATGTGTGCCAGACCCTGGGATAAGCTTTTTATATGTTTTCTAATAAAATGTTTAACTTACTTCTATGTGATAGATATCTTTATAGCCTTATACACTGAAGGATCAGACAGACAGTTGAAGTCCAAACCAAGCCCATTATTTCAGGATAATGTTTCCCCCTATTTGTTCCAGGGCCTCATGGCAAATACATGGAACAGTTAAGGCACTCAATTTATATTTCCTAAACAGTTAAATAAATGGACGTAGTAACAATCTAATCCCATAATGAAAGGGTCTATAAAGTTCCTCATCTTTCAGAGCCTGAGGTCTGGCCTTTAGTACAGTATTTTTTCATTTTTCATTCTTCATTCCTTAGATACAGTTTACACTTGAAATATTCATTTACTTATGGAAAAACTGTATTTTCATTTCTTTCAGCAGTGTGCTCCCAGCCGTGGGATGGTAATTTAATGATCACACTGCCATCAAGCCTGAAACACAAATGTTGACATTTGATGGTAATGTTTTCCTTATCAAAGTTGCTCCAAGTAAATACCAATGGTGTATTCAAGTAAATGAGGCAATATTGAAAAAGCAAATGGTATATATTTTTCAATATGAATATTCATGTTTTAAACTTTTCAAAAAGTAAAAAAAAGCTGTCGAATACCTCTTTTTCTACTTAGTCTGGGACATTATGAAATGTGAAAATTCCAATGTGCCTTAAAGAAAAGCTTAATATCTCAATCACTGCTTTACTCAGACTATAGCATGTATCTTTAGAATGGTGGTGAGACCAGCAGTTCGAAGTGTGACCCAAGGGCCAGCAGCATCAGCATCACCCAGGCACTTACTAGATGTGCAAATTATCAGGACCCACCCCACACCCACTGAATCAAAAACTCTAGGGGTGGGGCTCGGCAATCTGTGTCTTAACAGCCCTCTAGATGATTGTGGAACATGGTTAAATTTAAGAACCAATGGGCAAATGAACTGTGTTATTTGGATTCATGGATGTTAACTAGAAAAAATGGATAAATTTTGGAAGACCTGACTGGTGTTTGTATCACCTAATTGTGAAATAAAAGCTGTATAGTAAGGGGTCTGCCAAGCTCAGGGCCTGGGCTGCCCTCAAAACTGTATACCATGGCATGCAGCCAAAGGAGAGAGTCTCATTCCACAGAAAGAAGCCAGATCATTTCTTGACTGTGCCTTCTAAGATGTGGATAAATACCTACAGTGATAATTAATCAGGAATGACGCCATGTAAGAACTGACTACCATTCCCTCCTATATAACTCCAACCATTTGCTGTTTAAACTGCCCCTTTTCTAAATAAAACAGTCACCTGAAATACATGGTGCTTTTTTTTTTGAGATGGAGTTTCACTCTTTTCGCCCAGGCTGGAGTGCAATGGTGTGATCTTAGCTCACTGCAACCTTCACCTCCCGGTTCAAGTGATTCTCTTGCCTCAGCCTCCCAAGTAGCTAGGATTACAGGTGCCTGCCACCACACCCAGCTAATTTTGTATTTTTAGTAGACATGGGTTTCACCATGTTGGCAAGGCTGGTCTCCAGCTCCTGATCTCAGGTGATCGCCCGCCTTGGCCTCTCAAAGTGCTGGGATTACAGGTGTGAGCCACCACACCTGACCCTGAAATACATGTATTTTATTACTACTGGAGTACATTCTGTCATTGAATACCTTACCTTGGAATATAACATTCAACTACCAATGACAAGACTACTTTTCCTAGGACTATCATCCTAGTTGCTTTGTTACTACACGGATAGAAGGAAAACAGGGACTTGTTAGCATTTTGACAACAATTTGGAGGTATGTGAAAAGCTCATTTTAGTAAAGAATGTATATAAAACTTCCTAGCATTTTGCTAGGAAAAGTAAAAGCATTAAGTGTTCACTTCATTTTTTATTATACTTTTCTAAAGAAAAACGGGTAAATCTGCCTCATCCATCAGAATTTGCGATGTTTTGTCGGAAAGAAGGCCAGGCCAGGTAGAGGTTTACTTTAAGTCAGGAGGGAGAAGGACTCAGAATCAGATGAATGGAGTACTCAGGGCATATCCTTGTTTAAGAATAAAAAGGACAGGAAGTATAGGGAAATCATCCTATTTGTCACAAACTTGGGATAAAAGTTCCTTGTTTTTATTGGCAGTTAATTCATTTTGTTTACAATATAAATAAGAAAGAAAAACTTAGGCTTCCAAAAACATATGTGTTTATGTGAATGATTACAAGTGAGAATATAACAATTTTGACCGATCTTGTGTTTGTTAAGAATGCAACATTATAAGGAGGATACATGCTTTAGAATGAGACAGATTGAGGTTTGAATTCCAGCTCTGACAAGTACTAGCTTTGTGACTCTGTTCAATTGTTAACTTCCCAGGTTTTCAGTTTCCTTATCTGAAGAATATAGCAAATTTATAAGGATTTGAGATAAATATTAATATATACCTTACACAGAACAGGTGATCAATAAATAGCTACTAAGGTGTTAAAGAAAATGAATGCCTAGAGAACTGATTTGGGTATGCAATCTGTCTAGCTGAACCAAGGATTATAGTACTGGGTCTCAGTCTCAATACTCAACTTCTCCTATTTCACCCACATGCTAAATAACTATAAATTGCTTGCTTACCACCCTCCATTTTTTTCCACAACATTTGGAAGGACAGAAAGAGACAGCAATAAAAAAACAAACATTCCCTTAAAATAAGTAATGCATATAGAGATAACACCTTCATAAAAAACAAAAAGAATTGCTGGAAGAGTTTTATTTCATTTACAGTGAGGGAAAGAATAGTATTACCATTTATTCATTTGATCCTGTTTCTTCCTCACACTACCATCACATTTCAAAACAACATTTTATCGCTATTAAGGTGTTACGGATTTGCTTTTCTATGTTAAAGTTCCTCTGCATTCACCAGAATGCAGTAGGCTACTTAAGCCAAAGATCCAGGACTATAAACCTTGTTCAGTACAATAAGCTCACTTTAATACTATTCTAATCTTGGAATGCAGTTATAAAGATAGATGATGGCCACAGAGTGCTACTTACAAACAGAAATGGCTCTTATGCAATCTTAAAAGATATAAAAAACTTAGCACCTGAGAATGTGTTAAAAAATTCCCATATTCTGCCAGTCTATTTTACATACCTGAGAATCTTTTTAGGAATCTGTGATGGAGAAGAATGACCCCTCTTCTTCTTCTCTGAGTCCTGTAGTAATGCATTCTCTGCTCTACCCTTCTCCATGACTGCTGCCTGGTCTGCCCCAGCCTTGCTCTGATCCACACTGAGCTGGCCTTGAGCAGGGTCACACCTGTACATGAAGACAATGGCTGGTTTCTCACTGGACTCTCCTTTTGCCTCTGTGAACCAGTGATGGCGCTGAACTGGAGGAGGAGGCAGCATGTGAATGACGGTGCCATCCAGGCCCACCAGTTTCCCTTTCTCTCGCTCTTTCTCTTTGTCATCCTCCTCATCTGTTTTCCGACGGCGGAAGAAGCTTTTAAATGATATCCAGCGCTTAGGCTTTGCATCAGCTGCCCGCCTGCTGCCTTCAGAGTGCAAAACTGATTCAGCTTCTGTTGACCTGGTAGGGCTGGTTGGCTTGGTCCAGTTGGTGAAATGCCTCTGCAAAAGGTTACTTGCATGGTAAGGAGAGGAAGTAGAGCGTGGTGGGGGAAAGGGAGGTGGTGGCTCACTCTGGGGGCTAGTCACTAATTTGGAGGGAGAAGGGGTGACTGGCTTTATGGATGGGTCTTTCTGTACTTTGGTGGTAAGACTGTCTGTGGTCTGAGGTGCTTCAGCCTCACCACTAGGCTGAGATGTAAAGAGAGATTTTGGCCGGACTGGCGTACTCTTAGGTGTACTCTTAGCAACATCAGCATCTGGAGGAATGGCATAAAGCTCTTCCACACTGCAAGCTTTAGGGCCAGATTGAGGTGTTTCTGGAGGAGACTGTGGGGGTTGGATTGAAGCCACGATCTGCGAAAGCACTGTGCTTGCTTTCTCTCTGGTGCTGCTGCTGCCCACCATCTGAGACTCCTGAGTGCCTTCTGTTTTGGCCACAGGCTCTTGAGTGGTTCTCTGGATCTTTGCTGGGGAGCTGTGACTGGAACTATAGCTTCTCTGTGGCGAAGACTGACCTCTGTTGAGACAGTTGTTAAACTCTTGAACCTTCTGAGCCACTGAGCCCCTTTTACGCTCTGTGCTGTTTGAAAACCCTTTAGTTTGAAGACAGTCAGTGGTTTTGCTAGTGGTGTTATCAGGCACTTCGCTTTCAGTTTCTATTTCTTCATAAGTATGGCTTATTACACTTGTGGTTTTTTCCTTCACTGAGAGTTCTCCACTTGTTCCCAGAAAACTTTTGTAGATAGCTAGATTGTCATATGCATTTGGATTGATAACAATGGGAACTTTGATAGCATTTTTGGAACTCCGAGCATAAGTTGGCTCATCATGAATGATGATTGGAAAAGGTGGCATACCAGCATTGTTATAACTATTGAATTTTATTTCAGACAAATTAGGTGACTTAACAGGGATGGTTTTAGAGGAAACGTTTGTAGCTGTGGGTGATGTAGGTGCTGATTTGTGACAGTTTTTCCTTGGAGGAACATTTGGTCCAGTTCCACTAGTAATTAGTTCCACTTTAGGTATCTTTTGTCGTGGACTGGTGCTAGAAGTCCATACTTCCTGGTATCGAATTGCACTGGATTTTTGGAAATGGGCACTTATTTGTCCTGGTGTCAATGAAGATGACGTAACTGGAGAGTTTGGAGTAGATGAGCTTTTTGTCTTGGGGCTGTTAACAGGGCCCTCGAGGTGCTCAGTGGCCATGGCTGCTGACACATCCACGACAGTATATGGCTTGCACAATGGCTGTTCCAGATTCACAACTCGGTAGGGTTTTGCTTGCTCTTCTGTGGGGACAAGGTTTATGGTTACTGCTTGCCCAGCGACATCTGTAGAGGCTTTACTTTCTTCCTTCTCAGTTTGTACAGCAATCTTGCCATCCTTCTCTTCTAATCGGAGAGCAAGGACTGCTTTGTGGGTCTCTGGAACTTTTATTGAGCTTTTGGAAGCTTGTGATGAATCTTTATCCTGATTATTACTAGAGGGACTTTCATAATTGGGCTCAATTTCCTTCATGTCCTTAGAATCTCCTGGGTTACCAGGAGATATTCCCCCATTACAAATCTTCTGGGATAAACTACTGGCTGTCTCAGAACGTGATTCTTCTGTTAAAGAAGAATCTGGTGATGTGGAGTCAGATGACACCATGCTCTGAATGCTTCCTTGTCCATAAGAGACCACCGAATTTTCCTCATAACCATTTAGGATTTCATCATAGCTGTCATCATAGTCCACAGCACAGATTCTCTGCAGAGACTTGTTGCGCAGGGGGATGGTATTCCATTTTTTGTCCACAAAGAATCGAACAGGAGACAAAGTGTTTGCTCTGAAGTTGGCAAAGCGAGGTTGCCCTCTCATGCGAATCTCCATGGCCAACAGCTCTTCATCACTCTCATCCCAACTCTCGTGCTCCTCCTCCATGTTACTGAAAAGTGCATCCTCTTCACTCTCCTCGCCACTGGAAAACTCTGGGTAACAGAACCGGCCCCCTTCATTACTAATCACTTCCGTGCTCCCACTCAGAATAACACGCTTGCCCTGAGTATCCTTTATCCCACCTATCATGCAACTTGGTGGAAGCTTTCTTTCCAATGATCGTTTATAGCAATCATTTATTCTTCCCAAGAATGTTTCTCTGGAGTTTGTTTCATTTCCTCTTATCTGAGGGGCAGTATCTAAGCCTGCTATCTCCTTTAACACTTCAGTTAGTCCATTATTGTTATTTGACATCTTCTTCGCAGTATCATTATTGCCGTAAGGCTTAGGAACATGGCTAATTCCTTCGTCATCTTCATTATTATTGTTAAGTGGTTTCTGACTCAAGGCAGCTCTGTTTCGGTTCCACCCTATGATAACAGGTTTGTTCTCACAGTGTTCTTGGATGCCAAACTCACCACATATACTTTGCCCATCTGCCACTATCATAGTGGGCTTCACAGCTATAGTGGGTTTTTTAGCCACAGGAGGCCGGAAATTTCCGGTGTTCCTGATGCGGTGGTTATTACTGTGATTGGCATTAGTTTTCACATTGCCATGGGTGATGGGTGCCTTCTCAGGGTCTGGGGGGAGCTGGTGCAAACTTTTAGGTTTAAAGCAATTCTTGCATTCACCAGGTTTCCAAACGTGTTCAGTAAAGGTGTTACAAGCAGACATTTTTAAAAACAGAACTTCACAGACAATGTTTTCTTTCAGTGCATGACAAAACTTTCATCTGTTAGTTTTCACTTCCCCTATGTGTTACAGCAGCTCTTCTAAGAATGATCAATCTGTGGAGGGGGAGAAAGAAGAAAAAAGTCTGAATGAAAAAGGCACTATGAGACTTACCATTATTAGTGACTTGAAAAAACTGACCCCACTCCTAAACTTTTCCTTAAATTAAAAGATTGAGAGCTAAACTAATTTGGGTACTTCATAATTTTCCTTTAGTTGATCAGCATATTGGAAAGTGAGCTTTTTAACCATAATTTTATGTACTCTTATCAAACCATACGTAATCTTCAGCTTGATGTCTCTGTTGTAATGATTCTGTGAAATGAATCATTACATCCCTCCCAGAAATGCCTTTGATACCACTCCTTCTGTTATCCACCATTTTCTCTAACACTTCCCAGGCCACTATAGGTTCCTCTTCTTCCACCTACCCTTGTACATTTTAGACATTTCACAGACTCCTCAATCTCAATGCATTGAAAATGAGGCCTCAGGGCTGGGTGCGGTGGCTCACGCCTGTAATCCCAGCATGTGGGGAGGCAGGCCAAGGTGGGAAGATCACTTGACCCTAGGAGTTCAAGACCAGCCTGGCTAACATGATAAAACCCCATCTCTAAAAAAAATATAAAAATTAGCTGGGTGTGGTAGCACACGCCTATAGTCCCCGATACTCAGGAAGCTGAGGCTGGAGGATTGTTTGAGCCTGGGAGGTAGAGGTTGCAGTGGGCAGATTGTGCCACAGTACTCCAGCCTGGGTGACAGAGTAAGACCTTGTCTCAAAAAAAAAAAAAAAAAAAAAAAAAATGCTGAAAAGGAAAGCAGGGGCCAGATCATGCAAGGCCTTTTAGGCTTTTAAAGATTACAGAGTTTATCCTAAGAGCAGTGGGAAGCCACTGAAGGGTTTGAATAGGGGAAACAACATAATCCAATTTGCATTTTAAAAAGACAGCTCTGACTAAAACCCATGATATTCTTAGGTATGTAAGTCCAACAAAATATGTGTAAAATCTAGAATCTATATGAGCAAAACTACAAAACACTGATAGATGAAGGGAGGAAGAAGGGGGAAAGGTAAGCAAATTATAGCCCAGAGGCCAAATGTAGCTCATTCCTGTTTTCATATCCCGAGGTTAAGGATGCTTTTTATGTTTTTAAATGGTTGGAAACAAATCAAATGGAGAATAATGTTTTGCAACAATTGAAAATTATATGAAATTCTAAATACAGTACCCACAAATAAAGCTCCATTGGAACGCCGGTCACACTCATTTGTTTACATACTCATTTGCCTATGGCTGCTTCTGTGCTACAATGGAGAGATAAGTAGCTATGACATGTGTGACACATAGACTGTATGCTTCACTTTTGCTGCTTTGTGGCACTCTACAAATTGCAGGATTTTCACTGGTGCATCTATCAGCTGTGTGAAATGACATTTTTCAAAGATAATACATAAAATTATGAAATACCTAAAATTTCATTACAGATATGCATTAATAGATGAACATTTGTAATCAATTTTGATGAGAGGAAGTACTAACTTTGAATTCCCATCCAGCAAAATGTTATCTTCCCCAAAATGGAATTTTATTCTTCTCACTAGCAAACCTCTGTTATAAAATATTGTACCTAATTATATTTTGCATTTTATCAAAAAAATTTGCAGAAAAAAAAAATAATGATAGGAGAATGAAGACAAGCCCCAGAGTAGGAGAAATTCTGTGAAACATTCATATCTGACAAAGGACTTTGTATCTGGAATATATAAAGAACTTTCAAAACTCAATGAAAAGAAAAACCCAATAAAAAACGGGTAAAAGATCTGAGCAGACACTTAACCAAATATATACGATTTTTGATTTTTTTTTTTTTTTTGAGATAGGATCTCGCTCTGTCACCCGGTCTGGTGTGCAGTGGTATGATCACAGCTCACTGCAGCCTCAACCTCCCTGGCTCAATCAGGCCTCTCACCTCAGCCTCTGGAGTAGCTGGGACTATGGGCGCATGCCACTATGCCTGGCTAATTTTTCTATGTTTTTGTATAGATGGGGTTTCTCTATGTTGTCCAGGGTGGTCTCAAACTCCTGGGCTCAAGGGACCCACCTGCCTTGGCCTCCCCAAAGTGTTGTGATTATAGGCATGAGACACTGTGCCCGGCCAAAGATACATGGATTACATTCAAACAATATAAATATTGTAAATATAATTTACAATATTTACAATATTGTAGTAAATAAAATTTACAATATTTTAGTAAACATAATTAGCCATATGGAAATGCAAATTAAAACTACAATGTGCTACCACTACACGTTTATTAGAATGGTTAAAATAAAATTAAAACAAAAACATCTGATGCTAGCGAGGATGTGAAGCAATTGAAACTCTCATATATTGCTGGTGGGAATGTAAATGGTTCAGGTATTCAGAAAAACAGTTTTGCGGTTTCTTATAGAGTTAATCATAAACTTACCTTGGAGCCCAGCAATCCCACTCCTAGATTTACCCAAGATAAATAAAAACTTTTGTTTACACTAAAACAAATACACAAAGGTTTACAGCCAAAAGCTGGAAACAATCTAAATGTTAGGTGGCAGTGGTTACACAACTGCATACATTTGTCAAAACTCACAGAACCCGCCTGGCGCGGTGGCTCATGCCTGTAATCCCAGCACTGTGGGAGGCCGAGGTGGGTGAATCACTTGAGGCCAGGAGTTTGAGACTAGCCTGGCCAACATGGTGAAATCCTGTCTCTACCAAAAATACAAAAATTAGCCACGCATGGTGGTGTACGCCTGTAATCTTAGCTACTCAGGAGGCTGAGGTATGAGAATTGCTTGAACCTGGGTGGCGGAGGTTGCAATGCGCCAAGGTTGCATTGGGCCACTGCACCGCAGTCTGAGAGTCTGCCTCAAAAAACAAACAAACAACTCATAGAACCACACACTTAAAAAAGGTGAATTTTACTACATGTAAATTTACCCTCAATAAACCTGACTTTAAAAAGACAGCTCTGCTGCTATGTAGAAAATGGACTTGGGAAGAACAGGACAGGAGGCTTAAAGGACTGACATAGGCAAACTAAGATCTGATGAGGATCTAGACTAGGATGTGGTGTCAGGGAAGGCAGAGAAACACGCAGGAATGACTGGATTCTGAAGAGTAAAAGGTATTGAGGTTTTGGGTTTATGTATTCAAATGATTTGTGGAGCCATTTACTGAGATGACAACATTGGAGGAGGTGCAACTTTTGAAGGGAAGATTATGAGTCCATATTTTGTCACCCTGCATACAAGAGAGTATATGAATTTAGAAGTCTGAAACATGGATGAGAATTCTGTGGTTCTCATCTGCTTAGGAATTACTAGTATAGAGATATTTAGGCTGAAAAGAAAATAGTGAGCTAAGGAGGTGGCCTTGGTGGGTGAACCAGGGAGAAGGGGCTAATTCCTCTCCCCTAACTGAAAACTAACAGCCAAGGTGTGATGACACAGAAGCCAGATGAGGAAATGTCGTGAAGGAGAAAGACAATAACTATTTCAAATGCTGCTGAGAGGTAACAGAAAATGAGGACTTACATACATGCCCACTGGACTTGGCAATGTGAGCTCATCAGTGACCTTAGCATGAACTATTTGGTTCAGGTGGGGATGGAAACCAGACTGCAGTAAGTTGAAGAATGAGGTAACAGAGCAATCGTAGATAACTTTTGGAGAAGAGTAGGCAGGAAGGAGAAGCAAGAAGGAGCTAGGAGGATGGGGGTCTAGAAAGGATTTTCTTATTTTAAGATGGGAGGACCTAGATAATGCTGAATGGTAATATTGGGGAAAGATACAGGCCAGGATGAGAGGCTGAAAAAACAGGAAAGAGGGAAGAATCACAATACTTAGAATGTTAAAACTGTGCAGGTTGCTAATTCAATTGTGTTTTATGGAAAAAGGAATTGAAGCCTAGAAGAGAAAGTGAGTTTCCTAAGGATGCACAGTAAATAAAAAAGACCCAGAACTGGGACTCAAGGCTACGACTATCTACAATATGTTTTGTTTTTACCTTTTTTGGTAGATATTTTTTTCTTTTGTTGTATATATCACTGTGGAAACTCAGAAAAGCATAAAGAAAACAGAAACCATATGTAAACCTATTATTCAGAAATAACTTCTATTAACAGTTTGGGGCAGTTCCTGTCAGTCACCAAGAATTTAAATTAAAAAATTCCCTGTATACTTAGCACTGTGCAGCACTGAATACAAAAAAGAAAAAGGCATCTTGGCATAATATCTTGTTAACTAAGTTAAACAGACCTCTAATAAGAGTGGGATTAAGTTTTCTCTTTGTAAGTTCTACAATGTATTTGCTTTTTCAAAGACTAGCAGGTAATAGTAAAAATAATTCCCCACTTTGAGCAAAAGTGAGTTAATTCAGTCAAAAGATGGCTAAGTTGATTAGCAGCTATCACTTATCAACAGAATAGCCAAATGAGACTCACCAGGAAGACCATTTGATTATGTTAGTGTTGTGTGCACTAGAAACCCATCTTTCATATGACATTCGTTTACAAGTTTGTGTCCATCTGTATTCATCTGGTATAAAACTGAGACATGAACCAAGCAAACACCTTTAGCAAGCACCAGATGGAGCTGCTGTCTAAGCCACAAAACCTTAACTACGAGGGCTTCATTTTAAACACTAACTGTGTTTGGAGACAAAGAGGTGCACTTAAAGACACTGTCAAAACTATTTTAACCTACAACAGTTTCATAGAGGGGGAAGCTGTACCAGATGCAGGTCTGTCCAAAGAGCAATCCTTGGGTTTTACAGCCTTTGTGAAATGACTTCAATGGCAATCAATAACTAGCAGCTTTCCCTGCTCAACACCAACACTCCCCAAACGGGAAACTCCAGTCTCCAAAGTTATGCTTGAGAAATAAGAAATGTGTCTCCTGAGGCACTTACACAAGGAAATAAAACAGTCTATCCTGGTGTCTTCTATTTATTTGCCAGAACAGGTCTGATACAGAGCACCCAAATGGAATGTTTGATAAGAAAAGCTCATTTACCTCCACATTCCTCATAATCTCAAAGCAAATCTTCTAGATGAAATAGTCTATGGGAGAGTTTAATGGCTGAAGCTGCCCCTAGGAGATAGCCAGGATTCCATGATCTAAAATCCTATTTCATATTTGACAGTTTTCAGGACCAAAGCTCTTCAGGCTATAGATGAAGCTATTCAAGAGTGGCCTATTTCACTTCAAGTCATGACAGCTTTTTAAGAACCTATTACTGTTTTTTATTCTCTGTACTGCCATACAATGACAATAATTAGTTTGCTTCTAGTCCAGCAGTTTCAGGCAGATTTGATACCAAAACAAACAAACAAAAAAAACCCCACAAAAATACAAACAACAACAAACAAATCCACAATGGATTTCAGTCTTGAAATAAACTGGCCAGCAGAAAGAGCTGGAGCTCCTCAAGCTGGATTCAATTTCCGTTAGTGAAGAAAAGGCAAGTATGTAGGTGGGAGATTAAACACCATACATACAGCATTTCCTAAAGGCACCCAAGGAGAATCTGTTAATAATAAAGAAGGACGGAGAATGAACTGCTAAGCTCCTTCTCCAATTCTGTGACTCCTGAAGGCCATCATCTCTCTCCATAAAATCTGTCACATTGCCATGGAGGCAGAGTCAAGAATCCTCACTGCTGTATGTGGGCTTTTAAGGACACTCTCAGTGAGGATCTATTGCCTGTATGTCATCCCACATATTAGTCCATCTCCGGGATGGTAGGGGACAATTTGCAAGTCAAGGTTCTCACTAGGCTTTTGTTATAGAACATGTGGGTCACTTAAAAAAAAGGAAAGGAAAATGTGACAACCATACTCACGTCACTGTTCCCAACCTTTCCTTCTTCCACAGTGAAAAATGCTGACCTGACACCTCAACCAGCTGCCAAACCCTTCAGTATATGACTAAAAGGGTGGGGAGAGGAAGTGAAAGCAAAGCTGCAGGAAGAAGTTTTGCAGAAGATAAAACACAGCTTAAATTTGGTACACAAATGGAAATTCCATGAGTAAAAGAGACTTTCTTGAGATCTGACTGAAAAAAAAAATTATTGTTCCTTGCTATCACAAGAACATGAGGTTCTCCTATCTAAAAAAGAAACCAAAGTAAAATCTGCTTAATTTTGGAAACTTAACGAAATCTCCAGAAGCCCATTCAGTTCCAATTGTTCTAACCACAACAGTTTTTCTAACAATTCACTGCGCCTGTCACATGGTAGTCATCTCAGAATAAGAATCATGTAACAACAAATGCACCACTGCAAAGCAGCACCTCTCAGTTTCAACTCATTTTTAAATTCAAACTCTTTCATGATTCAGTTAACTACTACTAATAATTATTATAAACTTGGTAATATCTAGTTTTAAGATTAGAAGTTCCAAAATGTTCCCTGAATCCACTTTAGACCCCTACTTAAGAAGGTAAACATCAGAGAAGAGGTTAAAATATTATCTAATAACAGCCAAGACTCCATAGTACTTTATAGTTTTATTTTATTCATAAGCTTTTTCTTCTGCTTGGAATGTATTTCCTCTAACGCTGTTCCATTTGGTGAAACCCTATTTATCCTTCAAGATGCAGTTTAAATTTTACCTCTGTGATGAAGTTTTGCCTAACTCGATTATACCACATTGTTTTGTAATTATGTAAGTCCCCAGAAGGCAGGGCTAAGTGCTTCTCATCTCTATATCTCTTGAATTGTTTGGAATACATTAGATACTAAATAAATGCTTGCTGAGTAAGAATAATTCTAGTTAGCATTTACTACTAAGTACCAGGTCCTTTACCCATAAAAACTCATAATTCAGCCAGGTGTGGTGGCTCATACCTGTAACCCCAACACTACACTTTGGGAGGCCAAGGCAGGCAGATCACCTGAGGTCAGGAGTTTGAGACCAGCCTGGCCAACATGGTGAAACTCTGTCCATACTAAAAATACAAAAATTAGCCAGCCATGGTGGTGCGCGCCTATAGTCCCAGCTACTCAGGAAGCTGAGGCAGGAGAATCACTTGAACCTGGGAGGTGGGAGGCTGCAGTGAGCTGAGATTGTGCCACTGCACTCCAGCCTAGGCAACAGAGCGAGACTCTATCTCAAAAAACAAAACAAAACAAACACCTCATAATTCTCACAAAACTCTATAATAGACATACTATTATTTGCCCTACTTTACTGATGAAGAAACTGAGATTTGCCCAAGGTCACATAGCTAGTAAATGGCAGAGCCAGGATAAATGCATGCAAGCATGTATGCATGCATAAATGGTATAGCTTCATGGCATCTGGAGGCTGCTTTAAACATAAACATGGCAGTATCTGAAAGAGAGTCCACACAGCAGCAGCAGCACTGTCCACCATAGTGGAATTCCACCATGAATGAAGAAGTGTAAGAAGTAGGCACACCCACACCTTCCCCTCCTCAGCTTTAAGATGGTCAGTCCAGGTGCTCACTGCAGAATAAGCCAGAAGGAAACAAACAGGTATAAACTTAGCTAGTAGGCTGTCTCAAAGTTCTGTTTTTTGTGCTTCAGAGTGTTGAGGAAGTAATATTACGAGACAAATTAAGCATGATCTTTCATCCAGCTCTCCAAGTCAGGAACCGCTCTGATTTGGAGGGCCACTGAAGTGGCTGGTTGAGAGTGAGTTGGTGAGATGTTGCTATCAGTCACCTTTCTCTTTTCCTCCTCTCCATTGCCCTCAACCTCACAGCCAACTGCCAAGTGAAGAAAGCTGGACTGCAGGCTAAATTAGGGAGTCACAGCTGATTGAGATATGAGAAGACAGGGAATAAAAAAGAGACAAAATAAGGGCAGAGCAAGATTCAAATAAGAGAAGGCGGGAAAAAGGAAATTGGGAAGGAAGGAGAAATAAGAAAATAGTTAATGATTCTAAGAAAAAATCCCTCTTGAATGTTTATAGCCACATAATCAGAGTGAGCAATGTCATTTGCTACCACTCCGCACTCATTTTTGGAGGCTTTATTGTCTTGTGTTACTTTATGTTTGGCAGGAGGTATTATTTTTCCAATTAAATGAAATTTTACCTTTCCCAGCTATAGAAAAGAGTGAACAATACATACTGTAAAACATTTATAATTTAGACTTTTAAAGGGAAAAAGTACTTCTAAATTAATGAAAGTCTGAATTACACAATACTTTGAAGAAATATTGCTTTTGAGGAAATACCATAATAAACTAGTCTTTCCTAGTGCAGGTATTTGGACCTGTTCTAATCAATAAGTTGGAATTATTTTTGTAACAGTTGTAAATACATAACTTAAAATGCAGTCAAAGAATACTTCTCACACTGGAATCTGGGATGTGTTTTCAAGGGTTTATGAGTTCTCCCAAAGAGCTGAATATTAAACTGAAAGTAAAGTTTACATCTAAAATAAACTAACGTAAACACAGGCAGGATCGTTGCAATGGCCATATTAACTAAGCACAGCAATATAATTTCCAGGACTACAAATACCTTTCTGTTTCTAATTTGAGCTGGCACCAAGCACACTACTTTAACTGTAAGAAGTAATGAGAAAAGAAAGAGGCTCACTTAATATATAGATGATACAGTTCTACCAAGTAAAGACCAAAATGACATCACGGTGCAACCACTGTGTATTTTACCAATCTTGAATTTTCAATACCCTAGAAAGAAATGTGGCGTAAGAAGAGAGCCAATGGTAATGAAAACTGCAAAATCTAGGGTGGCTGGCAGCCCCTTACCCACATAGTAAGCAGCAATTTAGTTTCAGCAAAACTTCGTCTATTGCATTAAATTGTTGTTAATTTGCATTTCATTAGTTTTGCAGGGTTTTTTTGTGCTTAACTTTCACATTTGTTTTATAGCTAAATGACAAATAAAAGCATAAAGATTTATACCTAACTTTGTTTTTTGTATTTAAGAAAATAATAATAATATATGTCAACACTGAGAGAGTGCAGTTATTTTTTTAAGTTAAAAGAGGTCTATAAATTACTAAAGTTTGAAAAGTAGTGCTTAAAAGCAATATTCTCTTATGTCAGGTAAGCATTCCTCTTGTGATCTTATTCACATTACTAATTTGCTAAGAATATGTTAAAGGAGTATAATAACTATCTATCATCAACAAAGGTCTTGTGAAAATGAATTAAGATAAAATATACAAAGTGCCTAATTCGAAGGCTGATTCATAGTAAGCACTTAATAAATATTAGTTATTTTCTCCTTTATTAAATCTCTATATCCAGCGGAGGCCAGGAAGGGGTATGATTCCTCTAATCCCCTCCACACATATCCACACCCCATCTTGACATACCAACTGGGCACTTGGGAAGCTATTTCTGTGGGAACACTGTTAACTCTGCTTAGGTTAGACTTCAGTTATCATGGATGATTTAACTGCAAGTTTTAGCTGGCTTGTAAACCTATTTAAGACTTATTGCTTCTACAGGGAAAACATACTCCAAGTTCTGAGCAAGTGACTTGCAAGGAAACTTCAGCATTCCATCTTGGACTTGTGTTTTGCATCAGTTTCAAGAGATGTTGTCAGATTCTATCAGGAAGGAGTTACTGAGCAATAAGGTAATGTGATACTACTTGTGCTTTAAGAATTCAGGTGGAAATAGAAAGAATATATTGACAGGAGGCAAGGTGAAAGGTAATGTAGTTGGTTCAACTAGTATAATACTAGACCAGAGAAGGCTCCAAATTAATATAGTGGCAGTGGGAATTAACAAGCAGGGGCTGATTTGAGAGGCTAAATTGATAATTTTCATCAACTAGTGGGATACTAAGAGTGACTAAAGATGACCCTGAGGTCTGTCTAGATCAAAACCCAGGATCATTTTCCCAGAGGTATACTGAAATGTGGACAATCAAGCCAGCACCAACTGCACTACTTTAACTGTAGAAAATCATGAGACAGATGATGTCTCAAAGGAAACAACAAACATATTCTAAAACCAAGTATGTGATTCAAAATTCTTCCCATTGAGAAATATCCAGATTTTAAATTACTATTTACTTATGTAAACTTGACTCTAAACCTTGACTGCAAGTGGTTTAGTGAGAGCAATAAAGACGATGCAGGAGGCTGAGGGGGATGGGAGGGAGATGAAAAAGGTAAAGTGACAATTCTTTAGTTAGCATTATTTTATTACAGAATAAAGTTAGAAAAATGAGACTTGGGTTTAGTAACCGAAGCGATGAGGCCAGTAATGGACCACGAAGGATGGGAACTGTGACCAGGGCATTCGAGAAGTCCAGATGGGCATGAGCACATGACAATAGGTTTCCACAGGACTGTTCTCAAGAAAACAGCAGAAGCTCAGACTCTGGGGAGTTACTGGATATTAACACATAAGGAGGCCACAGTCTGACAGAGGAAAAACTAAACTATTCCTCAATAAAACTATGTTGGGTCTTAATTCTCCTCATCAGTGAGATACCTACCCGTGGTTTGTATCACTGGACTGCTAAAGTGAGCCCAGACACCTCTCAACGGAAAGTGAGAGGTGGAATGCTAGCCATTATTGAAGAGGTGCTAGGCCCCTGGCCCTTGTGGGTGCCAGAGCACTAGGAGTATTCCATTCCTATCGTAACAACTCACCAATTAGGAGAGCCCTCAGAGGCACAAATGAACAACACTCAAGGGCATTACTAATAAGATATGTAAAAATAGACAACTTACTCAAACTCTCCAGGCCGAATGGGCCTTATCTTTTTTTTAAATGAAAAAAAATTTTTTTCTTTCTATTATACAAGTAATCAGAAAATAAAAATATGCAAAAGGCAAATGAAGAAACCCCCAAATCTTACTATATACTCTTCTGTGTCTTTTTGCTGTACACAGATCAAGGTGTATATGCACAGACACACAGATATATTTCACAGAATGAACATGCTGTTTGGTAACAAGAGTACCTTTAAAGTCTTTCCCCAAATTTACAATCTATTCAAAACATTATATACATGCAAATTGGGTTAAAATACCATTTCAAATTATTCAAACACATTTAACAAGAGACAAATGAAGTTGGAGTCAGAGATCTTTAATAACCTGAAACAAAAAGAAGATATATATATATATATATATCTTCACATATATATATATCATATAATAAGAAACACCTCTTCTCTATGGATATAGTTATCTGGCAAGATTACCTATTCAGGATACAGCTGAAAACTAGACAAAGTAGGAAAGCACCTTTTGTAGTTTCATTTATAGACTCATTTTATACACAAATTTAATTTGATCAGCTTAAATTAGTTTTATTGATCTTGTTTGTACAGAAATAAAGGTGAATGCTCTACTTATAATTTAAAGAATTATAGCTGTCTCTCTCAGGCTGCCTTATTTGTATATCCTCTATCCACTTTACTAGGAACCAAATGAGACTCTAACGTTAATTTGTTTGAGTGGAGATACGTGTCCACCGCTCTTTTAAAAAAGGTACCCAAACGTCCTTTTCGCAATTATCCTTTTAAAAAGACTCTAGGCCAGGTGTGGTGGCTCACACCTGTAATCCCAAAACTTTGGGAGGCCAAGGCAGGTAGATCACTTGAGGTCAGGAGTTCGAGACCAGAATGGCCAACATGGTGAAACCCCGTTTCTACTAAAAATACAAAAATTAGCTGTGCATAGTGGTGCACGCCTTGTAATCCCAGCTACTTGGGAAGCTGAGGTGGGAGAATTGCTTGAACCCGGGAGGCAGAGGTTGCACACTGAGCAGAGATTGCGCCACTGCACTCCAGCCTGGGTGACACAGTGAGACTCTATCTTAAAATAAAATAAAATAAAATAAAATAAAATAAAATAAAATGACTCTCTCGCCATCTCTTCTGTGATCTTGTCTATTCCCAAATATTTAAGGGTGGAATAACTTTCCAGAGTTTGCCATATAACATATACTTTATAACCTATATTCCAGAATTATACCTCTTGCTCCTGTTGTCTGAAGCTCCAGACTTTGGCTGCCTACTAGACCTTTCCAAACTCAACTAATTACATCTTTGCTCCAAAACACAGTATGCTCAACCTTTTTCTAGGTACCATAACAGTGAATGGTATCAAAACATTGGCAGACATTCAGACTGGTTCAACTTTTGACTCCTCCTGGTCCTTCTTATGCTATATCCAATCAATTGCCAGGTTTTGTCTTTCCTAATCTGTCCTCTCCCTTTGATCCATCTAGCTATAACTTGAGTCCTAGATTTTCATTGCTCTTTGTCTGAAATACTGAGATAGTATATTTTGTGTCCTAATTCCTCTAAAATACAGCTCCTTACTACTTTAACTCTCCACAAAGCCATTAATTGTTCTAAGTTGCCTATATAATACATTTAAACTCCTTAGAATAAAATTTAATGCTTTTTGTGATCTGTTACTGACTTACCATTTTTTAAAGCGTCATTATCTCCTCCATGTCCACTCATACAACAATTGTTCAAAATCCTATAGATCTTTTGATTCTCCAGTCAAATTTTAATTCCCCTGTGAAGTCTCACATCCTCCTCTTAGAATTAACTGCTCCCTTCCCCAAATTCCTATCATATGGTATTTGCATACCTTACCCCACCCCCTGACCCCCACTAGTCTTAGCTCCTTGAATGCAGGAGATATATCTTATTCAGTCTTGGCACTGTATGTTTCTTGAACAGATAAATAAATGATGCTCTGCTATCTGGTTTCATAGACCAAAATAACTTAGAAGGAGACAGCAGCATTCAGACAGAAGTGGCAAGTGACAACTACCTGACAGCAAAGGGAGAGAAAGAAAAATACAAGAACCAAACTTAAGAACTGAAAAAGCTTTTCCATGTGGGCAAATAGCCCTATATCCCTTAAGGGCATCACCATATTTTAGAATAGCACTGTAATTGATGTTGACACCAATTAGAGTAAGATAGCAAGAAAATGTTAAATTATGTTCGGTGTTCTGTGTTTAAGAAGGGAAGAAAACAACTAAAATGTGAAATGTATTCTGGAAAGATTTTCATACAACTTATTTTATTTACTATAAGATTTAATTATAAAATAATTACTCTTTACAGAAAACTATAAAAATAAAGACAGAGAAAAAAAAGCACCCTAAATTTTAGTATGCATTTAAAAAACAATTTAAGTCACATAAGCACCAAATGGTTACTCAAACTAAAAATATTTTAATGCTTAAGAGTTCAAACCCACAGTTATCCAGAAATTTTGGCTAACTAGAATTCATTCTTTCAAAGGAACATAGAGAGCTAAAATTTTACTGTATCATTAAAGTTATTATCCCAACTCTTCTGTCTTAACCAGTGACTGGAAAATGATGAGGTGGGGAGGAGATGAGGAAGTGGGGAATAATAACAAAAGATAAAATATAGAAGTTGAGAGAAAAAGAAAGGAACCCAAAATAAATAAAAGGTAGGAGGACAATCAAGACAAGTGAGAGGAAGAACAGAAAAACAGAGAAAGCATAATATCTGAGCAGACACATTCAGAAAAAGGACAGCTCTTCTTTCATTTCCCCCTTTCTTGACTTCTTTTGTTCTAATTGACTTCAGGCTGATGTGTGTAACCTTAGATGCATGCTGAATTCCAATGAAGTCCTCCTACATGTATACTTTATACCAAAACAATTCAGTTAAAAGGATTTTAATTGGTGTGCACCATTCCCTGCAATTTCAACATTTTAAAAATGAATAGTCTCACTAAGTACCAGATGGTGACATGTACTAATTAATCAGGCCTATTCAATGAATGAGCATATTAAAATGAATGCACCTATTAGACATGTGTTGCCGACGTTCCATCCTGAGGAAGTCTCCCCTCGAATGAGTGCTCATGGAAGGTGCAGATTTACTGTGCAATACTCACAAGTTGTCTCCTGCAATTATTTGCAGTAGCAATGCCATCACTCTTGTGTCTCCCTCCAGATCACTCGATATTTCATGCTAAGCAGCTGGTGAGCCTTGCTATCCCTGTATAATCTGTTTAACCTCTGTAAGCAAGAGCCAGCTAAATATTGGGTCTACAGTGTTTCTACTAAAGTGAAGGTCTTACAAACTCATCAAGGTCATTTGTTAAATGGACAATGGGTGAGGGACAGATCAAATGAGGCTCTTGATCCAACTCTCTTCCTCCTCAATTTGTCTGTCAGTCAGTGAAAGCCTGAGCACTGCTAGCTGAAGGAATAAAACAGTGCAAATGGCAATCCTGCATGACAGGCTGCCATGCTCTGATTTTCCTGAAATGTTGTTAGCATTGGAGAGAAAGGTATATAATAACCTACTGGTAGGTCTCAAAATCCTACTAGGTACTCTTTTTTGAATGTGACAGAAATCTTAGAAGTCATTAGTTTTCTTAGCTCCTCATACTCATCACTCTTCTATTTTATACTATCTTGGATCACCATAATTTCAAATGCATTCTAATAGTAGGAAATTCCCCAAATCTCTCTAAATTTACTGAGAAACACTGGCTTCTTATTTGTTGAAGGCACTGAAAACTGAGCAGCTGACTAGGTAGGGAGACAGCAAGGCATACACAAAACATGGACTTTGGAGAAAAAAGGGGTGTTGTGAGACATGCATGTTATCTGGTACACAGCAAGCACTAACAAATGTTAGAGTTCTCCCCCAGATAATAGCAAACGGTAGGAAAAATAATCAACTTGGAGGGAAGCATCACTGAATAACAGCCTAAATATGATTACTTTTAGAGAAACTGAGAGGTTATAATAGAAAATGTGATTTTTTGCTATACTTTAGAAATTAAAGACAATATACTTTAACCTTCTAAGACAGCTTAATTAATTAATTAGCTAATTTACACACAGGGTCTCACTCTGTCACCCAGGTTGTAGTGCAATGGTGCGATCATGGCTCACTGAAGCCTCCACCTCCCCAGGGTCAGGTGATCCTCTCGCCTCAGCCTCCTGAGTAGCTGGGACTACAGGTGTCTGCCACCATGCCTGGATAATTTTTTTTTTTTTTTTTTTTTTTTTTTTTTTTTTGTAGAGACAGGGTTTTGTCACATTTCCCAGGCTGGTCTCAACTCCTGGGCTCAAGCGATCCACCTGCCTTGGCCTCCCATAGTGCTGGGATTACAGGCATAAGCCACCACGCCCAGACTAAAACAGCTTGGAAGACAGAATTTTGAGACATTTGTGCTTGTTTCTGATGCATGGCAATAGATATTGCTTAAAATTAGAATATCACCCAAAAGAAAGCTTAGGGAAGGGTAGCCAATGACAGAAACAACAACATTAGTAGTTACCAGAAAAGCCTTCAAGACAAAGGCGATTTTATTACTTTCCTTGGGATCTTGCCTAAAAACAAGAGGTGAAATTTAGATATTATTCAAACAGAATTTAATTAATTTGGACATAACTGAAAGTCCAAAATAGCAAGAACATATTCATCAAGAGGTTTCTATGCAATGATTAAATAATCTTTTGAAAGTTTCTGTTACTTTGGTCTAATAAATTTTGGTAGATTTCTGTTACTTTTAAATTTTTGGTTCTACCTTTACTTTTTTTCTACCTTAAATAATATTTTGATACAGTATCTGGCATAGAAATAGGTCTTTATAGGAGTCTTGCATTCTGAAATAAGATAAAACCCAAGAAAACAAGACATCAAAACCAAGTGTAACTCCTAGCCCAAACATTTAAAAGAAAACATGTTAGGGAATGAAGAACTCTGACTAACTGAAAGGAAAGTAATGATTTATAATAATCTAAGTAGACCAAGACAATTTTCAGACTACAATTGGCCCTTGAACAACATGGGTTTGAACTGTGCAGTTTAACTTACATATGGATTTTTTCAATAAATATATTGGAGAATTTTATGATGATTTGTGACAATTTGATAAAACTCACAAACAAACCATCTAACCTAGAAATATTTAAAAAGTTATGAAAAAGTTAGCTATGTCACAAATACATAAAATATATGTAGACAGTATATTTTATCATTTACTATCATAGAGTATATATACATCTATTATAAAAAGTTAAAATTTATCAAAACTTAAATATGAGAGAAAAGTAAACCAATGTAAAGATGTAGTATTAAATCATAACTGTGTAAGTATATGAATAACTGCATACTATAATACATACTATACTATTGTAATACTTTTGTAGCCACCTCCTATTGCTACTGAGGTAGCTCAAGTATTGTATCACCTTAAAAGGCCATGTGATGCTAATCATCTCCACATGAACAGTTCATCTCTCCAGTAAATTGTGTATTATAGTAAAAAGTGATCTCTTGAGGTTCTTGTGTATTTATCATATCACGTTTGTTTTTAGTGCAATGCTGTAAACCTTAAATAACACCATGGGACCCATATGAAATGCCACCAGTGATGCTGGAGGTGCTTCCAAGAAGCAGAGAAAAGTCATGACACTTTAAGAAAAAGTTGAATTCCTTATTATGTACTGTAGATTGAGGTCTGTAGCTCTAACTGCCCACCACTGCAAGATAAATGAATCTAGTCTAAGGACCGGTATAAAAAAAAAGAAAATGAAGTTCATGAGCCATCAATGCAGCAATGCTAGCAGGCATGAAAATCTTGCACTTTTTGAGAAATATCTTTTTTGTATCATATTGAAAACAGCATTTATGTGGGTGTAGGATTGCTATAAGAAAGGTATACCTATAGACTACAATATTATTCAAGAAAAAGTGAGGTTATTATATGACAACTTAAAGCAAAGGGAAGGTGAAGGAGCTAGAGAATTTAATGTCAGCAAAGGATGGTTTGATAATCCTAGAAAAAGATTTGGTTTAAAAAATGTCAAGATAACAGGAGAAGCAGCTTCTGCCAACCAAGAGGCAGCAGATAAATTCATAGATGCTATTAAGAAAATCCTTGAGGAAGGATATCTGCCTTAGCAGGCTTTTAGTGCAAATGAAAGTGCCCTATTATGGTGGTGGGGGGCGGAGGGGAGAAGCCATAAAGGACATTTATTTCATCTATTTGTACGAAAGAGAAGTAAGCACCAGGATTTAAGGCAGGAAGGGATAGGCTAACTTGACTGAATTATGCACAAATGTGGTCAGATTTATGATTGGGACTATCCCTATCTATAAAGCTACTTATCCCCAAGTCTTGAAGAGAAATGATAAACCCCAGCTGCCACTCTTGTTTGTACAGCAAGAAGGTCCGAACGAAAGCCTTTTTCTGAATTGGTTCCATCAATGCTTTGTTCCTAAAGTCTGAAAGTACTTTGCCAGTAAGAGACTGCCATTTAAAGTTCATTTGGTATTAGACAACGTCCCTGGCCACCCAGAATACCATAAGTTCAACACTGTAGATATCAAAGTGGTCTACTCGCCATCAAACACAATGTCTCTAATTCAGCCTCTATATCAGGGGGTCATAGGACCTTTAAGGCTTATCATGCAAAGTACCATGTGGAAAGGACTGCCAACATTGCGAAAGAGAACTCTGATAAGAGAACACCGTGAAAGTCTGGAAGGATTAAACTGTTGAAGATGACATCGTTGTTACAGAAAAAGTTGTGAAAGTCATCAAGCCCAAAACAATACATTTCTCTGGAAAACTCTGTGTCCACATGTTGTACATGACTTCACAGGATTTATGACAGAGTTAATTGAAGAAATCATGAAAGAGACTGTGGATATGGCAAAAATGGTATGGGGTATGTGTGTGTAAAAGATGTCAAGATATGGCTCTTAGCGACATTGAAGAACTAATATACCTCACATCAGAAGAATTTATGGAAGATGACTTGGAGATGACTGCTTCCAAACCAGCACCAAACAATGAAGATGAAGATGTAGAAGAAGCAGTGTCAGAAAACAGACTAAGGTTAGACAATCTAGTAGAAGGATTCTGACGATTCAAGACTGCTTTTGACTTCTTTTACAACATGGACCCTGCTCTATGATACAGGCACTAAACTAAAGCAAACAATGGAAGAAAGATTGGTACTATATAGAAACATTTTTAAAGAAATAAAAATAGCAAAAAATTCAGACAAATTATAACATATTTCCATAAAGTTACATCAAGTGGGCCTGTCTTTCCTGCCTGTTTCCACCTGCTCAGCCTCTTCTGCCTCTGCCATCCTTGAGATAGCAAAACCAACCAATCCTTCTTCTTCCTCCTCCTCCTCAGACTACTCAACATGAAGACAAATAAGATGAAGGCCTTTATGATGATAGTTTAACTTAATGAATAGTAAATATATTCTCTTCCTTATGATTTTCTTAATAGCATTTTTCTCTAGTTTACTTTCTTGTAAGAATACAGTATATCGTACATATAGAATACAAAATAAGGGTTAATCAACTGTTTATGTTATTGGTAAGGCTTATGGTCAACAGTGGTCAGGTTTTGGGGGAGTCAAAAGTTATATGCAGATTTTTGACTGTTGCAGGGGGGTCAGCATTCCAACACCTACATTGTTCAAGGGTCAATTGTATATTCTAAAATTCACCACTCAATGTATGGTCTGTAGCCCCAGACTTACTGAATCAGAATCTACATTTTTACAAGATGCCCGGATACTTTATAAACATATTAAAGTTTAAGAAGTACTCTACTGAAAAACAGCAAGTTTTATCAAACTGTGAATATAGCATAGTAGCTTCACACTGTACAATTTAAAAGTCCCCTCAATTTGAAAACCATATTCAATATCTAAAAGGCTTTTATTTATTTTGAAAATCTACTCATTTCAGAACTACTGACAACAAAATTAAAGAAGGAGATAAACTGAATAAAGGGCATATTCAATAGAAAGTTTAATGTTAGCAGGTGATTGCTTCATGTTTGAAAGATCTTCCATTAGGGTCAAATGTGCTTCATGTCATTCTGCCTGGCAGTGAAATGGTTACATTTCTTCTTTCTTTCTATACTTTTCCTTCTAACCAATTTTAGATAGTTACTACATACAGACTCATACTTTACCGCAACTTACCTCTGGAGTAAAATATATTATTTAAAACATTTCTTCATATACTTATACTGTGATGTGAGCTCTTTATCAACTATGTAGATGCTACCAAATGTTTTTAGCATTTCTCCTCAGATTTACATGTCATACACTAAATGTATCAAGTTGAGTTCAAGCAACTCAAGATTATTGTTACTGATTTCTGGGAACAGATTCGTAAAAAGGGGTTTTACCACAATGTCTTTCCAACTTTAACACATACATCAACCCTTGGTTTTACTGTATAAATTGATAAGCCTTTGTGTCTTTTCTTTTTTTTTTTTTTTTGAGATGGAGTCTCGCTCTGTCGCCCAGGCTGGAGTGCAGTGGTATGATCTTGGCTCACTGCAAGCTCTACCTCCCAGGTTCACGCCATTCTCCTGCCTCAGCCTCCTGAGCAGATGGGACTACAGGCACCCGCCACCACGCCTGGCTATATTTTTGTATTTTTAGTAGAGGTAGGGTTTCACCGTGTTAGCCAGGATGGTCTTGATCTCCTGACCTCGTGATCCATCCACCTCAGCCTCCCAAAGTGCTGGGATTTTACCGGCATGAGCCACCACGCCCGGCCCAAACCTTTGTGTCTTAATGCCACTATTTTCCTATTTCCAAACATCACAGTTTGCTCATAAAGAAATGATCATTTCTGCCTCCCTTTGATTAGTCAAAGGCTCTTTCTAGTGTTGATATACTACATATACTGCTTGAAGTTCTAGCATATTCCAAATATTGACTTTTCATCATTTTGGTATATATCATATGGCAAAAGCTAATTCAGTCTGTTTTTATGTTAATATGTTCATGGCCACATTCCAAGGAATGCCAGGCACCTTGGAATATAGCCTGTCACTTAGCTAGGGGCATAAATGACTAACTCAGCATTGTATCTTAAAGACAGAAGCAGAAGTAGAATTTCCAACCCTGTGTGAGATGTCATACTTAGATCACACTGGCTCGCTCTGTGCATCTGATTCATCTGCTTTTTGTCAAATTTGGTATTCATTTTAGACTCCAATATTGTTCCAAATCAGGCTAAGCTTTAATATTAATGCAGTCTTCTAGTTAAAGCTGCATGTAATCTAAGACTGGGTGCTGTGCCCTTTTTCATGCAGTTTCACATTTAGCTATTTATAACCTCTATGTTCAAGAAGCATCATGTTTTCTGCCTGGATTTGTGGGGTATTGCTCAATTGTGCATCTTGGAATTTAGCAATAGATTATTTCTCAGATCCTTGAACGACATGGGTTAGGAGTGCCGACCCCTCATGTAATAAAAAATCTGCATGTAACTTTTGACTCCCACAGAACCTAACTACTAATAGCCTGCTGCTGACCAGAAGCCTTACCCATAATATAAACAGTTGATTAACACATATTTTGTACATTGTATGTACTATATACTACATTTTTACAAAAAAGTAAACTAGATAAAGGAAAATGTTATTAAGAAAATCATCTTTGGAGCTGGGTGCAGTGGCTCACACCTGTAATCCCAGCACTTTGGGAGGATGAGGTGGGCGGATCATGAGGTTAGGAGATTGAGACCATCCTGGCTAACACGGTGAAACCCCATCTCTACTAAAAATATGAAAAAAAATAGCTGGGCATGGTGGCAGGTGCCTGTAGTCCCAGCTACTTGGGAGGCTCCGGCAGGAGAAGGAGAATGGTGTGAACCCAGGAGGCGGAGCTTGCAGTGAGCAGAGACCGTGCCACTGCACTCCAGCCTAGGTGACAGAGAAAGACTCCATCTCAAAACAAAACAAAACAAAACAAAACAAAAACAAAAACAAAAAAAGAAAATCACCTTTGGGAGGCCGAGGTGGGCAGATTGCTTGAGCTCAGGAGTTCAAGAGCAGCCTGGGCAACATGGCAAAACCCTGTCTCTACCAAAAATATAAAAATTAGCTGGGTGTGGTGGCGTGCACCTGCAGTCCCAGCTACTTGGTAGGCTGAGATGGGAGGATGGCTTGCGCCCAAGAGGCAGAAGGTGCAGAGAGCTATGATCATACCACTGCATTCCAGCCTGGGCAACAAACCCAGACTCTGTCTTGGAAAAAAAAAAAAAAGAAAATCATAAAAGAAAATGTATTTATGCATTAAGTGAAAGTGGATCATTGTAAGGGTCTTCATCTTCATTGTCTTAATGTTGAGTAGGCTGAGGAGGAGGAAGAAGGGTAGGGGTTGGTTTTGCTGTGTGAAGAGTGGCAGAGGCAGAAGAGGAGGTGGAAGGGGAGACAAGAGAAGCAGACACTCTCAGCGTAACTTTTATTGAAAAAAATCTGCATGTAAGTGGACCCACGCAGTTCAAACCAGTATTGTTTAATAGTCAATAAAACACAGAGATGATAAAAATCTGGGAAACAGTAGCTGTAAAAATTTAAAAATCATTTATATTATTGCTTGAATAAGTAGGCAAAGCAGAATACAATGATGACGTTTTATTCTTGTGTTTTAAAATCAAGAGCACAACCAGAAGAATAAACACAATTTTGATGAAGAGCAAAATTGGAGGACTGACATTACTCAACTTCAAGACATACTATAAAGCTACAGTAATCAAGACAGTGTGATACTGGTAAAAGAACAGACAAGTAGATCAATGGGACGGAACAGATAGCCCAGAAACAGATCCATACAAATACAGTCAATTAATCTCTGACAAAGGACATTCAGTGGAGAAAGAATAGCCTTTTTCACAAATGGCACTGAAACAACTGGACATCCAAATAAAAAAAAAAATCTCAACACAGATACTATATCCTTCACAGAAATTAACTCCCAATGAATCAATGGCCTCAATGTAAAACATAAAACAATAAAACTCCTAAATGATAACATAGGAGAAAATCTAGACAATGTTGGGTTTAGTGATGACTTTTTAGATTTGACACCAGAGGCATGATCATGATCCTTGACAGAAAGCACTGGTAAGCTGAATTTCATTAAAATAAAAAACTTCTGCTCTGCAAAAGATACTGTGAAGAAAATGAGAACACAAGCCACATAGTGATACGAAATATTTGTAACACGTATCTGCAAAGAGGCTGTTATCCAAAATACAAAAAGAACTCTTAATTCTCAACAGTAAGAAAATGAACAACCAATTTAAAAAATGTGCAAAAGACCCGAATAAACAGATAAAGACGATATACAGACAGCAAATAAAAAGATGCACCACACCATATGTTATTAGGGAATTGCAAATTAAAACAGTAAGGTACCACTACAAACCTATTAGAATGTCTAAAATCTACAGTAGTGACAAAACGAAAAGATAGCAGAATGTGGAGCAACAGAAACTTATCCACTGCTGTCAGGAATGCAAAATGGTACAGATTCTTTGGAAGACAGTATGATAATTTCTTGAAAAACTAAACATAACTCTTACCATACCATCCAGCAATCATACTTCTTGGCATTTACCCAAAAGAGCTGAAAACTTATGCCAAACAAAACCTGCACGTAAGTGTTTATAGGAGCAGCTTGGGTGGTGAGAGGAGCAGCAGTGTCCAGGCAGCCCAGCTTCACAAAGGCTCTCATTGCGCCATAGCCCACACGCACCAGGTCATACCCTCCCCACTGCCAACATGCCCAAGAGGAAAGTCAGCTCAGCCAAAGGGACAGTGAAGAAAGAGCCCAAGGAGATTGGCCTGGTGGTCAGCTAAATCTGCTCCTGCAAAAGTAGAAAGGAAGCTAATACCAGCACTTTGGGAGGCCGAGGCAGGCAAATCACGAGGTCAGGAATTCAAGACCAGCCTGGCAACATGGTGAAACCCCGTCTCTACTGAAAATTAAAAAAATTAGCTTGGAGTAGTGGCAGGCACCTATAATCCCAGCTACTCAGCAGGCTGAGGCAGGAGAATCGCTTGAACCTGGGAGGCGGAGGTTGCAGTAAGCCGAGATTGCGCCACTGCACTCCAGCCTGAGCAACAGAGTGAAAATCTAAAAAAAAAAAAAAAAAAAAAAAAAAAAAAAAAAAAGGCAGCAGGAAAGGATAAATCTTCAGACAAAAAAGTTCAAAAAAAGGGAAAAGGGGAACAAAGGGAAAACAGGCCAAAGCGGCTAATCAAGAAACTAAAGAAGATTTACCTGCAGAAAATGTTAAGACTAAAACCGAGGCATGTCCAGCCTTTGATGAAGCCGGAGAGAAAGAAGCCAAGTCTGATTAATATCTTATATCATGTCTTATCTATGGTCACTATTTCTCTTTTTGTACAATCCAGAGGAATATTTTTATCAACTATTTTGTAAGTGCAAGTTTTTTAAGTAGCTCTAGACACATTTTCAAGAAGCATGGAATCCCATTTCATCCCACTTTTTTTTTTTTTTAAGATCAAATGCCTTTTTTTTTTTTTTAAAAAAGAAGTTAAATAATTTGCTGGTTAGTTTTTGGTACAACAGAAGATAGTGTGGGATACTGAGTTATGGGAGGCTTTGACTGTCTTGGGTTTCAGCTTAACGTTCCATAGATGAGGTTTTAGTTTTAGGATATAGTTATATCCTATAATACAAAGCATACTAAACGGCAACATGGAGCCACAGTCCTGCATTTAATCTCTTGAACATTTTAAATTACTTCTATTCCCATGTTGTTTTATAGCAGAATTGATTCCTAAAGAAAAATACTCCTTGATCATGGCTCTCCTTATCAGAATTGTGTGCACTCTGTAACGTCTTTGGTTGTGGCAGTCTGTTTCCCTAATAACTCTTAATGTGCTGTGAAAGATGAAAACTTTGAGTATGTAGTATACATGCTATTAAATTGTGAATTGGTAGGATGTATGTAACAGCTTATGAACATGTGAAGATGCTTAATAGCCAGTACTTGATAGCCACATAAGGAAACTCTGCCTCCAAATTTTAAGCTGGAAAGTCACTGGAATAAATTTAAAAAAGAACTGCATCGTTCTTTTTAGATTCTTGGTACATATGTTAAGAATTGTGTGCAAATTGAGATGTCTGTGGACTGATCCTCAACACAACCAATAAAATCTCAATTATGAAAGAAAAAATGTTTACAGTCTTTTTATTCATAATTGCTAAAACTTGAAGCAAGGAAAGTGAATAGATAAACTGTGGTATACCCACACAACAAATACTATCTAATGACAAAAATGAGTTACCAACCCAAGAAAAGACGAAGACATAGAGGAACGTTAGATGTACATTATTAAGTGAAAGAGGCCAATCAATCTGAAAAGGCTAGATATTGTATGGTTCTAAATATATGACATTCTGGAAAATGCAAAACCGAACGTTGAGATAGTAAAAAGATCAGTGGTTGCCAGGAATAAGGGGGAATGGAGGAATGAATAGGTGGAGCAGAAAAGAATTTTAGGGCAGTCAAACTATTCTATATAATACTATAATGGTGGATACATTACACAGTTGTCATTACACATTTGTCAAAACTCATAGAATGTACAACAAAAAGAGTAAATCCTAATGTAAACTATGGACTTTGGTTGATAAAGGGGTTCTAACAAGAAAACCATGTTTTACATTTCCAGTTAGGCTTCCAATTTTTCTTTCAAGACTCTCACAGTGCTCCTGCTCAGCTCCAGGCTCATACATACCTAGGAACAGGTTAGGCTAAAAATGGATCTGTGCTACTCTGAAATAAGGGACAAGGCTCTGAGTGTGGCTCTTCCCCAAGACTTTCAACAGAGTTGGTGAGAAAATCCAACCTTAAGCAAACTGTGCTTTGCATCCGCCCATCAACTTAAATCTGTTGCTTTTAGCTTTATAGCTACTATACACTGTGTTTTGAACACTACTATGTATGACACATCTTTAATTCAATACAATAATCTTGAGGGGCAGTAACTATCATCATTTTAGTACATTTTAATAAAATGGCGGATTGAAGATATTCAATTCCTTGCCCAAGCTATGTCACTTTTAAGTAGTATGCTGGGATTTGAACCCAGGCCTAACTCATTACAAAGTCCCACTCAACTCTATGCAATCATGCTGTTTCTGTAATCTTTGGTAACCACATATCTTCTCTAGTTTCTGATCTCAGCACATCCGATTCCCCTCTGTACTTGACCACTCCCTTGTCTAGAGTCACTAGTATCTTTGGGAAAACGATACCGTCACTCTTGGTATTGTTTCCACAGGACTTCTATCAGTGAGGCCAGCAACTTCCTCTTAGGGTGAATATTATGTTCATCTTTTCCTCTATTTTCTTAATTACAATGCTTGCATTAACTAGAAGAACTATGAATTGCAGGCAATGTTATATAGGGAAAAAAACACTGTTCTTCCTGCCAAAGTAAAAAAGCAGGAAAACGACAGAAAAAACCAATCTTCTATTTAGAATAAAACAATATAAAATGATGGGTTATAAAACAGCTACAGCCTAATGTGTGAAATATGTGAAAATACCTGGTTTTGGTAAGACAGAAATATTTAACTGTAGAGAACTAACTCACTGATGAAAAACTGAAAGAATGGCCTAAGAAAAATAGGAAGTTATGACCAATTATTAAATAATAATATTTGTCCTTACCACCTCCATTATACTGCTTTGTACAGCAGCAATAAAACAGAGATGTTACCTAAAGGGTTTCTTTTCATTGTACTAATTTTTGAAGGACTATCACCAGTATGTTCTTAACTACTTTTGGAAATTAGGAAAGATTTGTCTACAGACTAACAAGTAAACTGACAGTATAGATTCAACTACTTACTGGCATAATGGAAAGCCAGGAAATGAGTGTTGAAAAAAGTTCTATAAAAAGAAAATTGAAACCAGATCTAAAAACAGTCTAGTCTAAGATAACCCTTTTATGTCTTTTAATATAAAGAAAAAAATTGTTTGCGACATAGAGGACATAGAAAGCCCAAGATTTCCATATATGTACTTTTAGCTATTGAGTCTAAACACTAGCAAATGGAGATTTTCAAAGTAACCCGAATGAAGTCAAGACACTGCATCCATTTTATCCCAGGCTTATTTCTTTATCCTTCAGGAAAAGATGTCTTTTATACCAGAAACTATCAAACAAGCTAACAGATGGCAAGGGCACTGAATCAAGTCTAATTTGGGTTGAATTCAAATTTGATTATCTAGAGACATGAAAGCAATATACCTATATTAGCATCAGATGCCTAATGCTGATAAAAATGTTATGGAAGCATGATACAGAAGAGAGTTTTCTGGACTTAAAAGATCCCTTCGGGCTAACTAGTTAGAAAACTCTGGCAAAGTCACAAATTCCTTCTGCCTCAGGATCCTTTACCTACACAATGGGATGACAACTGGTCTTCCTTTCTATAAGATGCTGAGAGGATACAATGGAATATTTTAAATTTCTTTTCTTCACTGGGTATGGTAAGCAGAATAATGACCCCACAAAGACGTCCAAATCCCCAGAACCTGTGAAATTGTTACCTTATATGGATTCTCCCTTAGAGCTGTCTGAAGGAATGCAGCCCTGCCAAAACCTTGATTCTAGCCCAGTGAAACTTATTTCAGATTTCCAGCCTCCTGAACTCCAAGATAATAAATGTATTGTTTTAAACAATTACGTTTATGACAATTTGTTATAGCAGTAATAAGAAAGTAACACATTGAGTTTGGTCTCAGCTCTGACACTTTCCCTGTCCATGTATCCCTGGGCCAGTTATTTATGTCTTTGGACTTTAGTTTCCTCATCTGTCAAATAAGAATTAACAATAGCAACTACCAGCTGTTACAGAGATCGAACAGGATAACCAAGTGCTACAGCATAAGTGATTAAAAATGGCAACTATCCTTATATTTATTGCTTATGTTATACTAAGGAAATATAATGCAATTATTTTTACACAACCTACATTCAACTTATAGTTTCCATATATACCAGAGATGTATATTAAAACTTCTATCACTAAAGTTATTGGTAATATATTGATGTACAAGTCATTAGTTTGTTCTTGCAGATCATAAAGTTGAAGTTCTTTTAGATCTCAAAGTTCCCAAAGGGAAGAAGCAATATATATGTAATTCATTTTAAACCCAGGATTTTAAATCCAGTAAAAAGTCAAGACTCTGCACTGATTTTGTCCTTAGATTACCTCCATACCCTTCAGGAAAAAGTGTCTTTTGGACCAGACAACTTTTGATAACCAAAGATAACACTTAAAATAGGAATCTGAAGGAATAGGAATCCTAAAATAGGAAGAAAAATCATTGATTAAGAAAATAAATTCAGGCTGGGCGTACTGGCTCACGCCTGTAATCCCAACACTTTGGGAGGCAGAGGTGGGCAGGTCACCTGAGGTCAGGAGTTTGAGACCAGACTGGCCAACATGGTGAAACTCCATCTCTAGTAAAAATGCAAAAATCAGCCAGGTATGGTGACAGGTACCTGTAATCCCAGCTACTCGGGAGGCTGAGGCAGGAGAATTGCTTGAACCTGGGAGGAGGAGGTTGCAGTGAACCGAGGTTGCACCAATGCATTCTGGCTTTGTGTGCTCAGGGCAACAGAGCAAGTCTTTGTCTCAAAATAAATAAATAAATAAAAATAAAAAAATTTTTAAAAATTTAAAAAATCACAAGGAAGTTTAATGATTTGGGTTTTTTTAAGCAATATTCAGCTAGTTTACGTTAGGAATGATTATCTACAGGGTTTTCTACTTCTAGATCTGTGCTATTTTATTACAGTAGAGATCAGCAAACTATGTCCCATGGGTAAAATCTGGTCTTCCATCTCTTTTTGTAAATAAAGTTTCATTAAAACAGGCAAATGCATCCATTCACACATTGCCTATACCTGCTTTTGTGCCACAAAGGCAAACTGAGTAGTTGCAATAGAGACTATGCCCTGTAAAACCTAAAGTACTTAGAATTGGCCCATATACAAGAAGTGTACTATCCCTAGTGTTACAGCATATTACTTCTCAAAGCATGTAAGTTTATTTTATCTTATAAGGTGTTTCAAAACAATAGATAAAATGAATTTTCTGCAAAGTATTAAGGTTACACAAATAAAGGAATATTGTGGCTTGATGTACCATACAATATTAAATATGGATGAAATTCTGGATAGTACAGGTTCTATGGCTCCACTGAGATACCATGGAGGTGAGTTCAATTCTGGCTAAATAATGTTGATTTATTAACAGCAAAATTACTCAGCATATAAATGCTGAGCAAAATAAAATAATGACTTATTACTGCTATGATTATTATTCAATAAAAGCAACTGCAGGCCGGGCATGGCGGCTCACGCCTGTAATCCCAGCACTTTGGGAGACCAAGGTGGGTGGATCATCTGAGGTCAGGAGTTTGAGATCAGCCTGGCCAATGTGGTGAAACCCTGTCTCTACTAAAAATACAAACATTAGCCAGGCATGGCGGCGGGCACCTATAATCTCAGCTACTCAGGAGGCTAAGGCAGGAGAATCACTTGAACCCGTGAGGGAGAGGTTGCAGTGAGTCAAGATCGCGCCACTGCACTCCAGCCTGGGAGAAAAGAGCGAAACTCCATCTCAAAAAAAAAAAAAAAAAGTGACTGTAAACAAGTTTGATCATAATTTATATTCAGAATTGATCATGATTAAAAATGCAAAATACTGTTTCCTTCTCTAGTGTTTTCATAAAACATTTATTCATTATTATTTACTGAGTTCCTCATCTTATCCTTTTACAAGACTCATACAAGTTATGTTTTCTTATGATCAAGTATGGGAAAGAACTAATAACTATTGGATATGAAGATGTTCTAGAAACTAAAATATACAATCATTGAATTTTCAAAATAAACTTATAAAGAAAGATTTTTCATTTCCATTTTATAGATGAAGAAACAGACTCGGGGAAAGTGAACATTCCCTCCAAGGTTAAGCTATTAGAGCCATTAGGGTGGCTAAGCTGGGAATTCAGCCAAGGTTTTTCAGTGGCCAAGGTTCTCTTTTTAGTACTTTTCCTAGTTCATAATATCTCAGATTCAATGACCTCTTTGGTATACTTGGTATTGAACTGTTGGTCCAGTTGACTACCTGTTCAAGTTCTTTGGATTTAAAGCTCCTTTTGAGAAAATAAAAAATTAGCCTTGCTTACTTGGGGAGGTGGAATAGCCCTAACTTTGGGAAAAAAGGTAAGTCAGGCTCCTAACTTTTAAAATAAATATCAACTCTGCTATTTATACAATTGTGTCATCTAAAGCACATGGATCTCCTCTGGACTCAACAAGACAAAATACAGACGTACCAGAGACTCATAAGAGAATTTGACAAAAATTTATTCAATCCATTTTCTTTCTAAAGTTTGCTTGTTCCTATTCAACAGAGGCCAGACAAAGGACATTTTATTTATCTGCTCTCCTCACTAAACTCTATACTTGTATGTAGATCATCTACAAACAACAAATCAGGGCAATGTTATCTCAAAAGTCCTATGAAAAAGTCATAAATTAATTCAGATTTAATGTTATGACCCTGGCTTTTTATAAAGAGTGATATCAGAAACATCTCATCAGAGAGCATTTCTAGCTCTTTTACAAAATCCCAGCCTGAGATATTTGAATTCTTATACTTGATGCCCCTTATATAAGGATCAATGTAATACCTCCTAAAGTTCAGTATTAGCAAAAGTGATTTTTTCATTTATTAGCAATAAACATCTTTTTAAAGGAACACATAAGCTTGAAATCTGAAAAAAATTCTTTTGAATAAAGAAAATTCTGAAAGATCATAATTCCCTATGCTGAATGTATTCTGAAAGCAGTGTTTGTAGTCAGAAAAGACTGAAATCCAATTAACTGGAACCCTTCATTAACTGGAATAATGTTCTATGCAATGCTTTTGAGAAAAGGAAATAGAACAAGATATGCAAAAATTAGGCTTCGGGAGAATCAAGGTAAAATAAAAAATTGTCCCTATACACAAAGAAATTAGCTTAGTAGGGGAGTAGAAATATATAAATAAAATGACAAAACACAGAAAATGATCATTAGGACCCTAAGATTTACAGATAAAGAGTTCTGGGAGTTCAGAGATCATTTCTACATGGCTTCCAGTAGAAAAAATAAAGATTTTAAAAACAGGTGACTACCAGATGCGGTTGCTTATGACTGTAATCCTAGCACTTTGGGAGGCCGAGGTGGGTGGATCACGAGGACAGGAGTTCAAGACCAGCCTGGCCAAGATGGTGAAACTCCGTCTCTACTAAAACTACAAAAATTAGCCAGGGGTGGTAGCAGGCGCCTGTAACCCATCTACTTGGACAGCTGAGGCAGGAGAATCGCTTGAACCTACACGGCAGAGGTTGCAGTGAGCCAAGATTGCACCACTGCACTCCAGCCAGGGTGACAGAGTGAGGATTTGTCTCAAAAAAACAAAAACAAAAACAAAAAACAGGTGGCACAAACCTGGGCTTACACGATGAACAGGATTTATTTTCCTTCTTGTTTATTAAGACATTATTTACATACAATAACATTCACCAATTTTAAGTGTACAGTTTGATAATTTTTGTTATTTATATACAACTGTATAACCAACATAACAATGAAGATATAGAACAATTCCCTCACTCAAAAAAAGTGTCCTTGTGTCCCTTTGTACTTGATCCCTTTTCCCTAACTCCTGGCCTCAATAACCAGTTTAATCTGCTGTCAGTCACTATTGTTATTCCTTTTCTAGAATTTCATATAAATAGAATTATATATTACATAGTAGTCATGTTTGACTTGCCTTACTTACCATGTTGTTTTTGAGATACATTAATCTTGTGTGTATCACTATTTGGTTCCTTTTTATGGCTAGTATGATTCCATGGAATGGATATACCACAATGTATTCCTCTCCAGTTTTCAGCTATCATGAATAATACTATTATAAACATTCATGAACACATTCCTGGGTGGGCATGTGTTTTCATTTCAGTTGCATAAACACCTTTGTATCAGTTCATTCTCACACCTCTATAAAGACATACCCAAGACTGGGTAATTTATAAAGAAAAGAGGTTTAGGCCGGGCACGGTGGCTCACATCTGTAATTCCAGCACTTTGGGAGGCCGAGGCGGGCGGATCATGAGGTCAGGAGACCAAGACCATCCCAGCTAACATGGTGAAACCCTGTCTCTACTAAAAATACAAAAAAAAAAAAAAAAAAAAACATTAGCCGGGCGTGGTAGCAGGCGCCTGTAGTCCCAGCTACTCGGAAGGCTGAGGCAGGAGAAGGTGTGAACCTGGGACGCGGAGCTTGCAGTGAGCCGAGATTGCACCACTACACTCCAGCCTGGGTGACAGAGCAAGACTCTGTCTCAAGAAAAGAAAAAAAAAAGAGGTTTAATTGGCTCATAGTTCTGCAGGCAGGCTGTACAGGTTTCTGTTTCTAGGGAGGCTTCAGGAAACTTACAATCATGGCAGAAGGCAAAAGGGAAGCAAGCACATATTCATATGGCCAGCAGAAGAGAGAGAAGGGAAGAGGAAGGTGTCACACACTTTACAACAACCAGATCTCTCCTAAGAACTCTATCATGAGAACGGCAATGGGGGAGTCCGGCCCCATGATTCAATCACCTCCACCAGGCCTCCAACACTGGGAATTATAATTTGACAAGAGATTTGGGTGGGGACACGGAACCAACCATTTCAACCTTAAAATGAAATTGCTAGGTCAAATGGTGAGTGGCTTAACTTTATATGGGTATTACCACTATATTGTTTTTCAAAGCTTTGTACCATTTTTGCATTCCCACTTGCGATATATGAGAATTCCAATTGCTCTACAACCTCATCAACACTTGGCATTGTTGGTCTTTTGTTAAAATTTACATTTGTCAGATAAGTGATGTTAAGCATCTCCCCATGCGCTTACTGACCATTCATATATTTACTGTGAAGTTCATGTTCAAATCATTTGCCCATTTTAAATTGGGTTTGCTTACTGAGTTGTAAAACTTCTTCATGTATTCTAGATACAAGATCTTTATCACATGTTTTGCAAAAATTTTGTCCCAGTTTGTGGATTGCCTTTATAACTGTCTTTTGGAAAGCTAGTTCTTAAATCTGATAAAGTATAGCTATCCCTCAGTGTCTGTGGGGGATTGATTCTGGGACCCCTGAGGATGCTCAAGTCCTTTATATAAAATGGTATAGTAATTGCATATAACCTATGCACATTCTCTTGTATACTTTAAATCATCTCTAGATTACTTATAATACCTAATACAATGTAAATAACTGTTGCGCCGTATTGTTGAGAGAATGACAATAAAAAGTCTGTACATGTTCAGTACAGATACAACCAACCTTTTTAAGAAAAATATTTTCGATCTGTGGTTGGTTAAATCCACAGATGCAGAACCCATGGCTATAGAAGGCCCACTGGACATTTAAACGATAACTTCTTTTAGTTTCTGCTTTTAATTATCTTTTTCTTTTTTTGAGATGGAGTCTCGTTATGTTGCCCCTGCACCTAGTCAATGATCTTTTAAAGAAATCTTTGCCTAACACACGTAACAAACACATTTCTCTGTGGTTTAATGTACAAGTTGAATACCTTTGTTACACTTAGATTTATGATCCATTTTGAGATATATTTTATATTTATATTTATTTTTGTCACTACCAGACTGTTTTGATTACTACAGCTTTACAGTAAATCTTGAAATCAAGTAGTTTGTCTTCCAACTTTACTCCATCACAATTGTTTTAACTATTCTAGGTTGTTTATCTTCCCATATAAATCTAAAAACAACTTGTCCATATCTTCAAAAAACCTGTTGTAATTCTGATTGGAACTGCGGTGAATTTATGTCTATTTGAGGACTGCCATCTTAACATATTTTTGAGTCCTCTGATCAATGAAACAGTACACTGCTCCATTTATTTAGGTCTTCTTTAATTTCTCTTTGCAACATTTTGTATTTTTCAGTGTATAAGTCTTTAATATGAGGGATCTTTGAAAAGTTCATGGAAAATGTGTATTATGGAAAAACTGCATGGATTTCAAAATTTTTCTGCACCAAATAAACTCATACTAAGTTGTGATAGCATGTCTGAATGGGATCTAGTTTGAGGTATTAAAAAGAATAAGACATCAGTTTGAAAAGAGTCCTTATCAGAGAAACATTAAATCTGCTAAAATTGAAGCAAGAACAAACATCAACTTTATAGTAAAGCTTGGGTGGAAGCATGGTGAAGGAACTGATGCCTTATGAAAGTTTATGGGGTTAATGCCCCCAAAGAAATCAGTAGTTTACAAATGGATAACTTATTTTAAGAAGCAACAACACGATGCTGAAGATAAAGCCTGCACTGGCAGTCCATTCACATTAATTTGTGAGGAAAAAATTAATCTTGTTCTGCCCTAACTGATGATTAGCAGCAGAAACAATGGCCAATACCATAGACATCTTATATTAGTTCAGCTTACATGATTCTGGCTGAAAAATTAAAGTTGAGCAAACTTTCCACTCAATGGGGGCCAAAACCATTACTCCTAGATCAGCTGCAGACAAGAGCAGAGATTTTAATGGAAATTTTAAACAACTAGGATAGAGATCCTGAAGCGTTTCTTCAAAGAATTGTACAGGAGATGAAACATGGCTTTACCAGTATGATCTTAAAGACAAAGTACAGGCAGGGTGCGCTGGCTCACACCTGTAATCTCAGCACCTTGGGAAGCTGAGGCGGATCATTTGAGCCTAGGTGTTCAAGATCAGCCTGGGCAACACAGGGAGACCCTGCCTGTACAAAAAATAAAAAAAAAAAGCTGGGCATGGTGGCATGCACCTGCAGTCTCAGCTGCTCAGGAGGCTGAGGTGGGAGGATCACTTGAGTATGAGATGTTGAGGTGGCAGTGAGCTTTGCTACTGCACTCCAGCCTGGGTGACCAAGAGAGACGCTGTCTCAAAAAAAAAAAAAAAAAAAAAAAAAAAAAGGCAGGTTGTAGGGAACACAAAGTACAGTCAAAGCAATGGCTACCAAGACGTGGAAATGGTCCATTTAAAGCAAAAGTGGACTGGTAGCCAGCAAAGGTCATGACAACAGTTTTTTGGGATGCTCAAGGCATTTTGCTTGTTGACTTTCTGAAGGGCAAAAGAATGATACTATCTGATTATTATGAGAGTGTTTTGAGAAAGTTAGCCAAAGCTTTAGCAGAAAAATGCTGGGAAAAGCTTTACCAGACAGTCTTCCACCACAGCAACATTCCTGGTTCATTCTTCTCATTAAACAAGAGCAATGTTTTGACAGTTTTCATTAGGCATCTGCCTCAATGTTCTGATTTGGTTCCTTCCGACTTCTTTTGGTTTCCTAATCTTAAAAAAATTCTTTAAAGGGCAACTCATTTTTATTCAGTTAATAATGTAAAATATACTGCATTGATGTGGTTAAATCCCCAAAACCCCAGGTTCTTTAAGGATAGACTAAATGGCTGATATCACTGCTTATAAAAGTGTCTTGAACTGGATGGAGCTTTTGTTAATTAATAAAGTTTGTATATTTTTTCATTTCCACAAACTTTTGGAAGTCTTTATGTTTTTTGTTAAATTTATCCTAAATACTTTGTTTTTTGATGCTACTGTAAATGAAATTGCTTATTAAAATTTCATTTTCTGAATGTGTACTGCTAATATATAGAAATGAACTGATTTTTGTATATTGACTGTGTATAATGCTACCTTGCTAAATTTTATTATCTTTTAAAAAATTCATTAGAGTTTTCCACATATATGACCATGTCATCTGTAAATAAGGCTAGTTTTAATTATTCCTTTCCAATCTGTAAGCCTTTATATTTTGCCTTATTGCACTGGATAAGTCTTCTAGAACAATGTTAAATAAAAGTGGTAAGAGTGGACATCCTTGCCTTGTTCCTGACATTAGGTAGAAGGCACTGAGCTATTCATCATCAAAGATGAATATAATGCTATCTGTAGGTTTATTTGGTAGATAACCTCAATCAGGTTGAGGAAATTTCTTTTTTTTCTTTTTCTTTTTTTTTTTTTTTTTTTGAGATGGAATCTCACTCTGTCGCCCAGGCTGGAGTGCAGTGGCTCAATCTTGTCTCACTGCAGGCTCTGCCTCCCAGGTTCACGCCATTCCCCTACCTCAGTCTACTGGCGACCACCACCACGTCTGGCTAATTTTTTTGTATTTTTAGTAGAGATGGGGTTTCACCGTGTTAGCCAGCATGGTCTCGATCTCCTCACCTCGTGATCCACCTGCCTCGGCCTCCCAAAGTGCTGGGACTACAGGCGTGAGCCACCGGGAAATTTCTTTATAATACTAAAGTTTCCCCATCACCACTTTGATATAAACATTTTTATCATGACAAGATGTTAGACTTTGTCAAATGTTTTCTCGCATTTATTGAAATAATTTTTTTTTGTGGTCTCCTACATTCTATTAAAATGGTGAATTGTGTTGATAGATTGTTCAGATGTTAAACCAACATTGTAACCCTGGGATGACTGTATTATTCATTTTATTTATTGCTGGATTTAATTAGCTAACATTTTGTTAAGGAAGTATGCCTCTATTTTCATGAGGACTGTTGGTCTTTAATTCTCTTTTCTAATATTTCTTGGTCTGGTTCTACAATCAGGATATTCCAGCCTAGGATACATAGTAAGACCCCATTTCTTGGGGGAATACAGTGGTTATTCACAGGCACAATTACAGTGCACTAAAGCCTTGAACTTCTAAGCTCAAGTGATCCTCCTGCCTCAGCCTACTGAATAACTAGGACTAATGGCACACACCACTGCGCTCAGGTATATTTTGCATTTTTTCCCCCAGTTTCTCCTTTCTGATTCACTAGACCAGAAAGGCTATACGTTTTTCCATGTGTGGGCCATTGCTACCCATTTCACACTGCACAGATTACACTTAGTTCCTGGTTGCAAGTGAGTGTGGGGGTGGTGTGGAGAGAGAAGGGAATGACATACTAAACTACTCAAGGAAAGGTATGAAGGTAAGAAATCATATGAACAGTGAGATGCAATGAGATGAGCAATAATATAATTTGAAGTTAGGATTAAATCATGTACATTGTTGAATACCAGTTAGATCTAAGAGTATGGCTAATGAAATATATATTTTAGACAGAAGGATAATATAATCATATCTATACTCTAAATTAAGATTAATGTGCATACACTGTATATAATGAACTGTAATACAGGCAATGACTGCAGGTAGGGAGAATAATAAAGAGGCAGTTCCAGAAGTGCAGGTGGGAGGTAGTGAGGTCTTAACTAGGCTAGTGGCAGAAAGAATAGAAAGGAAGGATTGGAAATGAGATGATTCAGCAAATGATTGATGACCCTGAAATTTTTCAATTATCTGAATTATCACAAAAAGATAAGATTTTTATGGTTATTTGGAGGGAGCGTACACATTGTTTATATAATAGTGAGGGCTATTATACAAGCAAATCAATGTAAAATAATTTCTTTATATGTATGAGCATAGTTAATTTGGTGAACAACAGACAATTACATACTGTGATTATAAGGGTTTTAGTATCAGTTACCATATAGTGGGTACTCTTTAGTTAGGATATACCTATATAGGTGCTAAATTAAAAATCAATCTTATATCTCAAATTTACTTCCTAGTAGAGTGTAATGCTGCCATAATTGCAAGCCTAATTATGGGGTTGTCCATACTGCAGTCCCATCAGTACTCATACACCAAAGGGTCGGGCCTGTGAAGACTGGAAAAAGAATAAAGTCTCTTTTGACTGAGATACTACAAAAACAAAAATGACTTTCTGGCTACCATTACTGCAAAGAATAAAACTCAATTGAAAACAATATGTAGCACTTAAAAAGTACTCATTATCTTCAAAGCACCATTTTAAACTAATTGAGACTCTAAATTCATTGGTTCTACTATAATTTTATACCCTAGTAATTTTATATGCTAAAATTCATTTATTAATAGGCCATACTTTAGTTGAATATTTGTTAAATAATTATATTTTGACTCGTGCAAATTTTAAAATACATGTTGAGAAGCATGTAGACATCAACATTTCCTCCCTCTTCCACAAAAACAATTCACAGATGTTAGCAATTTAGGTAAGACAAAAGCAAAAGATAATTGGATTTTTGTTTTTCAAAGTGGGGCAAGACTGGAGGAAGAAAAGATGGTCATAATTAACTAGTAGATAAAAGGGTAAAAGTGTGCTCCTCAATGAAAAGACTGTCAGTTAAAATTCTTCATGAGAAGTTTGGTAAAAAACAATGGAGTCTTAGTAAAATTATTTGGTTTTAGAGAGTTGATTAACAAAAATGTACTATGCATTGAGGTTTGATTTACTTAAAAGTTGCAACTTTTACTCAGAAGCTTCAAGGCATTTCAGAAAAAATTAAATGCCTTTTAAAAGTTGTCTTGTTACCACTTAGATGTTACTTGACTAGGGAATACATCCCTTTTATCAACATATGATTGGAGCTGATAGGTATATGCGAAATTACCTGAGATACTTTAGTAAAAATAATTATAATGTTGCCAATATAATAGCTCACTACAATTCATACAAGTTAAAATTAAAAAAACGGTGGAGAACCAGTTAATCATCCATCAAACTGCTTTTAAAATAGGCAATATGTATCAAAACATCCCCAGGCAAAACACAATGAAACAAAGTAAAAGCAAACAAAGTACATTAAAAATTCACGTCTTTTCATCTTGCAATTAATTTCTAGGAATTTATATTAAAGGAAGGTAATGATATGTTCAATGATTAATCTATATGCACAAATAAGTTTCCTCAGATATTTCTATGTGTTATTTATGACAGGGAAATGACAATCTATATGTCCCGTAGACAGTATAGCAATAGGAGAGAATATTATAGTTATTAAAATGGAGATGATTACTTAGTTGAAAAATGTTCATAAAATATAACCAGATTTAAAAAATAGATTAGAAACTAAATACAGAATAATCCTAGTTTTGCTAAAAACAATGTATACAAACTTAATAAAAAAGATTGAAAGACTAATAAATAACAAGATATTGAATGGAAATGTATGTCTTCCAAATATTCTACTATGAAAACAGAATTCATTTAATATTTATTGTTTTCATAATCAGAAAAAAATAACTTCGAGTTACTAAAAAACTGTAGCATATGCCCTTTACCCACACGTAATGTACTCTAGATATTCTAGGTCTGATGGTTATACATAAACTTTCTACTCTGTCATTGCAGTTGTGAATGAGCCCAGCAAAGATCATTTTAACATCTATCACGTGGTCAGTCACTTGGGAGGGATTATATAAAATTATTATGAGTTTGGGGACCTAAATGATTGCTCTGTTGTAGACCAACACTAAAGTAAGACTATGGGTGTCCTAGGCAAGATTTGTTCTCTAGAGGTGAGAGGGCAGTGCATTAACCAGGTTTTATATTAAATGTCTTCATCATTTGTGAGCAGCCAGATGGTTGCTAATACGTGTAGATATTTTGAAACATAGGCTGGCTGATTTCAATTAGCTTTGAAGTGAGACAAATGATAGTGAGGATCTGTACTGCTAAGCCCAGGGGTACTGAGAGAATATTTTCTTACAGATGAATATCCCATCAACTAGAGTTCCCATTTATATAATATAGCTAATAGGTTATCCTGGAACACATGTGCTGTTGGAAGAATCTCTTTTATGAAGCACCTAACTGGGCAAACATTTCATGTACACTATAAGAAAACCAGTTAATGTGAGAGAGAAAAGAAAATTTTAAAAAAAACATTATAGCCCATACGCTTGTATTTCAGAATGTACTAAGAAGTTTTGTGAAGGATTTTGGCTGCAAATAAAAATGTTTCTAAGATAATCTGCAGGAATTTTGGGCCAAATCAAAGGCTCTGCCTGAAAAGATTACTAACCGAACAAATGTTGGCTTGCCCAGGTTTAGCATGCAATGCCAATTTTAAGCCATGTTCCTCAAGGTGCCAGCTGTGTTCCTGATGATTCTCCTCTACACTATACTCAGAAAAAGAGTACAGCAAGAATGCCACTACTGGGGCATATGTTGGCCTCAAAAATTCAGATGAGTTAGGATGTAATGGAATTAATTCTTTTTTTATTCTTTTTCAAAATAAAGTTGAGGATCTAAAATTTTTCTGAATCACAGGAGTTCTAATGGACATTCAGAAAAATGATTTGACCCAAGTTTTCCAAAGGAATCTAATGAATAACTTTTTTAAACATGAAATAAAGTAGAAACATAAAAAATACAAATGAAAACATACATTTAACCTTTTTCTTTCATAGAAAACAAATCACAAAATTTGTTTCTCCTTTCGCTCTCCTTGTTTGCTGCCTTACAAATGAAATGTCTCACATTGAGAAAATTAAACAGTTTTTAACGATTGTTTCATTCCACTCAGTGACAAGGATGCTTGTTATTAACTATTAAATGCCTACTATAATGCAGACAGTACACTCTCCAAGTGTTTCATATATATTACTGCTAATCACTAATTGTCCCAATGACCTCATGCATTTTACAGACTAAGGAATTTTCATTTTATTTTGATTTTATAGACTAAGGGATTGAGAGTCAAATAAATGAAGTAACTTGACCAAGGTCACACAGGTTCTACTCCAGAATCCACGTTCCTTTCACATAATGATAGTTAAGTGGGAAAATCTCTGTTAATCAGCTGGCCTTGGTGATTCATTTTTCTTGCAAGCAGAAGCAATGAAAGGCTCTTCTGGGTCCCATCCTATAGCCCTCTGGACAAACTCCAGACAAAGCCTGCCAGAACTCCAGAGAAAGCATGGAGTTCCCACTAATAAAAGGGCATGTCTTCCAGAGGCTATTTTCTTTGCCACAGAAAGCACAGCATTAAGAAATAGTTCAAAATGGCAAAATAAAGCTCAAACAAAGCTAATCTTACACGCAAAAAGTCAAACAGAGTAAGAAGACAGGTGACACAGGTAACAAGGACAACTATTTAGACTTTTGCCACTCAAAATGCAGTCCACTAACTAGCAGCATTGGTAATACCTGTGAGCTTGTTAGAAATGCAGTGTCTCAGGCCCCACTCCAGATTTAGAATCACTCCATACTTTAGTATGTATATGAAAATTTGAAAAGCAATAATTTTAATTATAATTAAGCCACTAGTGACCAAATGATGGCCAAAACTGGTCTAAAGAGCTAGAAATTAGCACATAGCCAACAAAGCTTCCAGAAACAAGATATTCTAATGCATTTCCCTCATTTGATTAATATTGTAAATTGTGAATTCACTTTCTATGAGCCCTTTTGAAGCAAACTTGGAAGTCATTATTCTATTATTTCAATTCTACCTGGTAAGAACTTAGTAGCATTTGCACCTTTCACTAACTCACTCATAGTTTCCAACCAAGTATAAGAAAAGCAGGCCGGGTGCGGTGGCTCAAGCCTGTAATCCCAGCACTTTGGGAGGCCGAGACGGGCGGATCACGAGGTCAGGAGATCGAGACCATCCTGGCTAACACCGTGAAACCCCGTCTCTACTAAAAAATACAAAAAACTAGCCGGGCGAGGTGGCGGGCGCCTGTAGTCCCAGCTACTTGGGAGGCTGGGGCAGGAGAATGGCGTAAACCTGGGAGGCGGAGCTTGCAGTGAGCTGAGATCCGGCCACTGCACTCCAGCCTGGGCGACAGAGCGAGACTCTGGCTCAAAAAAAAAAAAAAGAAAAGCAGCAGCACATGTTTAGTCAGAGTCTTACCTTAGAGTAATCAGAGCCAAGATATGTTTTGTGGGGATTAAATACATTTGTAAGCAAGAGCTGTCTTCACCAAAATTCAAGGTTTTCCATATGATTTAACTATCATAGCAAGCAATCTGGATATTACCCCACAAAACACATTTTTGTGTGTGTCAACAGTAGTCTCTAATACTGTGGCTAGTGGAAAGAAGCTATGGATTATTTTGTCAAGACAAAAGGTCTTGTAAAAACAACTTACTTCTCTTAAATAGCATGCCAATACTCAAACAATTAGACTAGTAGGAAGAATGGTAATGCATTTGATCATAGAGAGAATGCTTAATTAAATCTGTTAAGTAATTGATTGATGATACTACCACTGTCCTGTTATATAAACTAAAACATAAAATTACTGTTGGATCCCTCCCTTCACTGAAAACAGTAGCTATGCCAGATAGTTAAAAACAATTTCTGGAAATAGCTGACCAGATGATGAGTTAATTTTAGAGGAAAACAATAGCCTAATTTGAGATTTTATTTTTTTACTTATTTATTGCTTATATTTATTAGGTTTAGAAAACACTCATATGGAACAACAATGAAGACTGTGTCAAAATCTGTCCATTTGGTTATATTTCAAGAGAACCCTTTTTAAAACCAATTTTAGTCATTTTCTTACTTTTTTGGTCAGGGTTATTCTTTATCACTCATAATAATTTAAAATATCTGAATCAAAATCCTCAAAATGTTTACAAAATAAGTAGTAGCTTTTGTTTTTTTCCTACTTTAAGAATCTAACCAAAGGAAAACAAATTCAGACCAAAAGACTGAGATATTTTTTGGTTTCTAATTAGACTCTTCTACTTTATAACCTTGTAAACCGAACATTCTTAACATTCTACAACAAAAAGCATTGAAAAAAGGTTGGTTCACACAGATACTATCATAATGCAGGAAAAGGATTTGTGACAGAATTCAATGTTCACACTAAATAAAATTTTCTTAATTATCTAGTTTTTACTAATACACTGGTCTTTTGTCTGATGGTGCCTTTCTTTCTGTGCTTTCTTTTCTGTTGCAATGACTGTCAACTTTGCTTAAAAGAGGACTGATTTGTCTCTGACTTATCAGATGGCTAAAGTCTGCCTTCTTTGAGTAAGCTCTTTTAAAATGCTGTTTTAGAAAGGTCAATTAGTTCCAAACAAAGATATTCAGTTCAGTAAGCAACTCCTATAGAGACACTTCCTACAGAGATAAGCCAATATTTCCTGTTGTGCTGCAGTATACAAAGGGGCAAAGGAAGCTGTAAGTGAATGCACACTGCATCAGTTGGAGTCCCCAGAATTTATAATTTCTCACAGCACTTACAGGAGATTTCCACTGAGCTGCTACACCAGCATTTTCTAGAATTTTGCTGAATTATTTCATTTGTATGGAGAGAGGTGTTTCAAAATACATCCAATCTATCATGAAATCTGGATAATTTTTTTTCTCTTTGGTGATTTTTGGTTTGGCCCATCTCTTTCCATTTCCACAGTTGCACCTTTCACATCTAGTTTGTTCTGGTGGTCTCCCATCTAATGTCTTTGCCTCTAGGCCTTCCCACTCCATCCATATGCAATCACAAATACAATGTTCCTCAATTAATTTCATCATGTAACTTGCTTGTTCAAAAATTTAAAGTAGTTCCCAATTTTTCAGCATATCAAACCCACTTTTCTTAGCTTAGGTTTCAAAATCCTCCACATTTCAAATCAATGGTTATTTTACAGATGAGAACACGAAGGCACTTTGAAGTAACTTGCCCAGGGTTACACAGTTAGGGGAATTGACATTTCAGCTCAGGAAATCTGATTTCAGAGTTTAGGCTTTCAAGTATCACACTACATTATTTCCGTTAAGAGTTTGGTGTGTAACTGTTACGTTGCAATTGCATTGTATTTGTCTCCAGATATTTCCCCAACCACATTATTCTGAGACAGTACATTTCATTTGTATGTTCACATAAAACCTATATATAGCAGACAATTTATTTCATTAGCTGATGCTATACTAGAATGGTTTTTCAGATAAACCATAATGCCAAGATTGCAACTGCCTGGAGTAAAAGATCGATAAAGATATAGGTGGTTAAAACTGTTTCCATCTATTTATATCCTCATCTGCTGCAATTTCTGCTTAAAAATAGTTGTGACATTAAATTTTCCTATAAGGTGTTCTGGTCCAGAAGTAAGCAATGGTGCCATCTGAGCAAGACTTTCTATAGATATGTGTGTGTGTGTAACTATGTAATTTATGTACATATATGGCAATTCTAGAAAGAAGTAGAAAAGGTACACCAAGCATGAAGTTATGTAATCTCTAACACTTGTAATGTTTAAATTTAAAAGATTTAATATACTCTCTGTTTTTCATATATGACAAAACCAACAGTCATAAAGAAATGGCCCCTTCACTGAGAAAATATTGTGAATGTGTATTTCATAAGAGAATGCAGCTAGCCATAGTCTTGTTAAATGCTAGGCAAAGTTCATGTAAATTAAATGTTTATGCTTAGTTATGCTTAGCATTATGCTCTAAGTATTTATTCAACCCTTAACCAAGAAAATAAAATCAATACTTTCTTCTTAATTCTGTCAAAGTCACAGCAACTGAAAATAAATGGATACATATATATATATATATGTGTAATGTAATACAGACAGGAAAGACCATTACGAGGAAACAGAACAATAGTTCTCTTTTCTCTAGTGGTTTTTTGCATTACATTGTCAGTTAAATATTCTAAAGATATTTCAAGAAAAAAAATCCCTGTCTTTGATATTTGATCTGAGATGTTTGAAAAGAAAATCTGAAACATTATCATTTACAAATCCAGACATTGACCACATAAACATATAAAGATGAAGTTATCATAACGAATTAGGTATTCATATGTTTCACTGACAAAAATCCATTGTTCTACGGTTTTGCAACTAGTAAGTTTATGTCCCAAGTTCATGATATACCAATATATCTGTTCTTAATATAAGACAATGAATAAATTTGTAACAGGATCCAGAAATAATTAGCCACTCCAGAGGGTGTTGTGGAATTTGAAAACCAAGATGCCATGTATTTTCTCTGACGCTATTTTCTGAATAGTCCAAATAAAAACTTGGAGGAAAGTTCAAAGCCCAAAAATAAATCTGTCTAATGAAAAGACAGCTTGAGGAAGTTCTGCATATTCTTTTGGATGCAGAAAAGAGCTACTGTGAGAAACACCTCACTCTTCGTAAGTCAAGATGAAAACTGAGGATAATATCATTCTACCAGAATAACAATAGTTACCACTTACATAATATGCCAGGCACTTTTCATCTGTTTCCTTTAATCCCTCTACTTCCTTATAAAGTATTACCACCCCTATTTTACGGACAAGGAAGTTGAAGTTCAGAGAGATTGAGTGATTTGCTCATAGACCTAGGACTGGATCATACACTTAGATCATGGTATATCTGAACTCTGGACTTACATCTATCTAGCTCCAGAGTCTATAATTCTTTCTATTTTGCCATATGGTAGTTGTCCTCAACCTTTAATGCCTGTCACAATCATCTGGAATCTTTATCAAAATACAGATGCATGAGTTGCATTCCCATAGATCCTAAACCGGCAGGTCTAAGATGGGGCTCAAACATCTGAAACAGTTCAGGTGCTTCTGATGTGTATAAAAAAGAGAACTTGTATTTATTATTAGACTGGAAAAACAAAAATGGCAATCTAGAATAAGTTTATCATTTTGTAATTACTTGTTTTTCAGCAAATTTACTAATCTCACTACACACTTTGTAGGCATCCATTAAATCGTCCCATTTTCTAACATATGATATCCCTAAACAAATAAAGGGGATGGAATAGTATAAGTAAGACAGAGGCATACTCTCTATAGTAGAAAGATCAAACAGGGGCTGACAGTTTTCTACCCATAATATGAAAAATGAACAACATACAGACAAGAGAAGTAGAAGTAAGAGCAATATTGCTCTAACATATTAATATAGCACATACTTAGCATTAGACTGAGAAGAATAAAACCACATAAATATACAGAAAATAACAATTTAAAAGAGTTCTGGGTTTAATATTCAGAAGTTTATAATTTATAGAAATGAGATTTAAACACTTTAGATAAACCATCTCCAAAATGTTTTATGCTGTTTTGCTGCAGAGAATAAATAAGAAAAAAGTCCTATGATTTGATACTTTTTCTAGTAAATATATTTTTCTCTTAATTAAGAAAATGAGGCTGGGCACAGTGGCTCACGCCTGTAATCCCAGCACTATGGGAGGCTAAGGCAAGAGGATAACTTGAGCCCAGGAGTTCAAGACCTTCCTGGACAATATAGCAAGGCTCCATTTCTACTAAAAAAAAAAAAATAGCCTGGTATGGTGGTACTTGGGAGGCTACTCAGGAGGATCACTTGAGCTCAGGGGTTCAAGGTTGCAGTGAGTTATGATCACACCACTGTACTCCAGCCTGGGAGACACAGACACTGTCTCGAAAAAGAAAAAAGAAAAGAAGTTGATATTCTACATATATTATTTTATCTACTCATAAATATTTGTTGGACACTTACAACATATAAGGTACTTTACTACTTCTAATCTTTTACCAGTTGCATTATAATACCACGATTCTCATGTTCTAACATTTATGAACATGTACTTCTGAGTGGGCTCACAAAAATTATAGGGTGGCTAGCAGGCCTGTTCTGGGTCCATATGGGTCATCAAAGATATGAGTTGACAATAAAATCATGTGAGATAATTTGCTTTAGCCTGGAACTTCCGCAGAGCTTCTGATGCAGGACTTCATTTAATAAAGTTTGACCTGCAAGGGCCCTTAATGTTGCCTGGTCCAAAGTCCTCATCAAACAGATGAAGACACTAAGGTGTAAAGAGGGAGAACAACTGGATCAAAATATCACACCTCTGCCCAGAACTTGCTGCTCTTTCACAGTCTAGCACAAACCCTGAGAGGATGGGTAGGTCCCAGGCAGGGCCCAATTATGACTTTTGTGGGCTTTTGATACTTGTCTTTTTGGTGCTTTCCCCATTAAAAAAATTAAAAACTATACTTTATGACCACTTTGGTATGAAGACAAATATATTAATGTTATATATTAAAATACTTTGTTCAACAGTAAAAGATATTTTTCTTCTAATTTTAAAAGACATTAAGCATTTTCATGTACCCCTAAAAGTATTGAGGACCCTAGGTTCTAATGGGATAAGCTAGCCCTGGTTTCAGGTCCTTCATTTGACAGTTTAAATCAGCTTTACTCTCCTCTAGAAGACTTGGTTCGGCCATAGGGGACTCTTTATGTGGCTTCTCTGACTCAGGATGTATTGGTCATAGAAAGTTTGGCCTTTTATTATCAGGCTACTCCAGAGGTTCTCATTCCAGCAGCCAGTCAGGACCTACTTCCCCATTCTGAACCAGGCAGTCCCCTAGAAAACCATTCCAAGAGATTGCGGAGTACTCAACAGAGATCACGTACCAAGCCTCTGGGAAAGAAAACAATCTCCAGGGCCTCAAATAAGACATACCTTTCTGAAGGTCTTTCTACTACATTTGAAAAAACATTAGGCAGAGCACTTCATTGAAGTTTAGCACCTTTCACGATGTGGCTAGTAATAACCTGCAGATACATCCTTACTCTAAGAACACAATGAAGATTTGCTGCACTAGGTATGATTTTGTTTCCAATACATTCAACTGTGTGAAAAGGTTACATGATTCATAAAATGGCAAGCAGGGAAAAAATAAAATAGCAAATTTCCTCTATTTACCTAATTTCACAAAACTGCCATCTTAAAGCAGAATTTATTATTCTCATGACACTCATCATTCTTTTTTCTTTTTAATTAATTAATTTATTTTTTAAATTATACTTTAAGTTCTAGGGTACATGTGCACAACGTGCAGGTTTGTTACATATGTATACTTGTGCCATGTTGGTGTGCTGCACCCATCAACTCGTCAGCACCCATCAACTCGTCATTTACATCAGGTATAACTCCCAATGCAATCCCTCCCTGCTCCCCTCTCCCCATAATAGGCCCCGGTGTGTGATGTTCCCCTTCCAGAGTCCAAGTGATCTCATTGTTCAATTCCCACCTATGAGTGAGAACATGCGGTGTTTGGTTTTCTGTTCTTGCGATAGCTTGCTGAGAATGATGGTTTCCAGCTGCATCCATGTCCCTACAAAGGATACGAACTCATCCTTTTTTATGGCTGCATAGTATTCCATGGTGTATATGTGCCACATTTTCTTAATCCAGTCTGTCACTGATGGACATTTGGGTTGATTCCAAGTCTTTGCTATTGTGACTAGTACCGCAATAAACATACGTGTGCGTGTGTCTTTATAGCAGCATGATTTATAATCCTTTGGGTATATACCCAGTAATGGGATGGCTGGGTTATATGGTATTTCTAGTTCTAGATCCTTGAGGAATCGCCATACTGTTTTCCACAATGGTTGAACCAGTTTACAATCCCACCAACAGTGTAAAAGTGTTCCTATTTCTCCACATCCTCTCCAGCACCTGTTGTTTCCTGACTTTTTAATGATTGCCATTCTAACTGGTGTGAGATGGTATCTCATTGTGGTTTTGATTTGCATTTCTCTGATGGTAAGTGATGATGAGCATTTTTTCATGTGCCTGTTGGCTGTATGAATGTCTTCTTTTGAGAAATGTCTATTCAAATCCTTTGCCCACTTTTTTATGGGGTTGTTTTTTTCTCGTAAATTTGTTTGAGTTCTTTGTAGGTTCTGGATATTAGCCCTTTGTCAGATGAGTAGATTGCAAAAATTTTCTCCCATTCTGTAGGATGCCTGTTCACTTTGATGGTAGTTTCTTTTGCTGTGCAGAAGCTCTTCAGTTTAATTAGATCCCATTTGTCAATTATGGCTTTTGTTGCTGTTGTTTTTGGTGTTTTAGACATGAAGTCCTTGCCCATGCCTATGTCCTGAATGGTATTACCTAGGTTTTCTTCTAGGGTTTTTATGGTTTTAGGTCTAATATTTAAGTCTCTAATCCATCTTGAATTAATTTTCATATAAGGAGTAAGGAAAAGATCAGTTTCAGCTTTCTACTTATGGCTAGCCAATTTTCCTAGCACCATTTATTAAATAGGGAATCCTTTCCCCATTTCTTGTTTTTATCAGCTTTGTCCAAGATCAGATGGCTGTAGATGTGTGGTATTATTTCTGAGGGCTCTGTTCTGTTCCATTGGTCTATATCTCTGTTTTGGTACCAGTACCATGCTGTTAAATTCGGTATTGATGGAACGTATCTCAAAATAATGAGAGCTATTTATGACAGACCCACAGCCAATATCATACTGAATGGGCAAAAACTGGAAGCATTCCCTTTGAAAACTGGCACAAGACAGGGATGCGCTCTCTCATCACTCACATTCAACATAGTGTTGGAAGTTCTGGCTAGGGCAATCAGGCAAGAGAAAGAAATAAAGGGTATTCAGTTAGGAAAAGAAGAAGTCAAATTGTTCCTGTTTGCAGATGACATGATTGTATATTTAGAAAACCCCATCATCTCAGCCCAAAATCTCCTTAAGCTGATAAGCAACTTCAGCAAAGTCTCAGGATACAAAATCAATGTGCAAAAATCATAAGCATTCTCATACACCAGTAACAGACAAACAGAGAACCAAATCATGAATGAACTTCCATTCACAATTGCTTCAAAGACAATAAAATACCTAGGAATCCAACTTATAAGGGATATAAAGGACCTCTTCAAGGAGAACTACAAACCACTGCTCAGTGAAATAAAAGAGGACACAAACAAATGGAAGAACATTCCATGCTCATGGATAGGAAGAATCAATATCGTGAAAATGGCCATACCACCCAAGGTAATCTATAGATTCAATGCCATCCCCATTAAGCTACCAACGACTTTCTTCACAGAATTGGAAAAACTGCTTTAAAGTTCATATGGAACCAAAAAAGACCCCGCATTGCCAAGACAATCCTAAGTCAAAAGAACAAAGCTGGAGGCATCACGCTACCTGACTTCAAACTGTACTATAAGGCTACAGTGACACTCATCATTCTTATGAGTTTTACTTTAGGGTCCCCATGCATGAGGCTCAGCTAAAGTCCTCTCCTCTCCAATAAATCAACATTAATAACTTCTCTCATCACTAGAGGTATCTGATTCCTGACCATTTTTGTCATATACGTTCCTTTTCTTTATCTGTTTCTTTCTTTTCTTTTTTCTTTTTTTTTTTTGAGACGGAGTTTCACTCTTGTTGCCCAGGCTAGAGTGCAATGGCGCAATCTCAGCTCACCGCAACCTCTGTCTCCCGGATTCAATTGATTCTTCTGCCTCAGCCTCCTAAGTGGGATTACCGGCACCCACAACCACGCCCAGCTAATTTTGTATTTTTAGTAGAGACAGGGTTTCACCATGTTGGTCAGGCTGGTTTCGAACTCTCAACCTCCGGTGATCTGCCGGCCTTGGCCTCCCAAAGTGCTGGGATTACAGGTGTGAACCACAGCACCTGGCCTTTCTTTAGCTCTTTCTAACCTTTGATTCAACAAATACTATTTTGTGATTAATATGTGCCAGCTATGACATGGTATATACAAAGATTAATAAAACAAGACACCATTCTCAAAGAGCTAATTTCAAGTGAGGGGGAGAATAATATAAAATATACCAATATTTAAGACAAGGAAAACATTATAAATGCTATTATAAAATACTTATTGGGTGAAGGAAGTGTCTGGAAAGACATCATGAGGTGACAGCATTTGAGATAAGTCTTTTTTTTTTTTTTTTCTTTTTTTTTTTTTTTGAGACGGAGTCTTGCTCTGTTGCTCGGGCTGGAGTGCAGTGGCAATCGATGCAACCTCTACCGCCCCTGTTCAAGCGATTATCCTGTCTCAGCCTCACAAGTATGTGGGATTACAAGTGCGCATCACCACACCCAGCTAATTTTTTATTTTTAGTAGAGACAGCGTTTCACTACGTTGGCCAGGCTGGTCTCGAACTCCTGACTCAAACGATCCACCCACCTCGGCCTCTCAAAGTGCTGGGATTACAGGCATGAGCCACTGTGCCTAGCCTGAGGTGAGTCTTAATGAAGACAGATTACTCAGATTTGGAAAGAAGGTGGAAGAGAAACAGCATAGAAGAGACAAAGAAACAATGAGTGGGATCTGTTTATCAAACAGCAAGAAGTGAGCTGGGCACGGTGGCTCATACCTATAATCCCACCAATTTGGAAAGTGAGGTGGGATGACTGCTAAAGGCCAGGAGTTTGAGACCAGCCTGGGCAACACAATGAGACTCTGTCTCACTGTGGTGGGAGGATCACTTGAGTCCAGTAGTTTGAGGTTACAGTGAACTATGATTGTACCACTACACTCCAGCCTAGGAGACAGAGTGAGACCCTGTCTCAAACAAGACAAAACAAAAACCAAAAACCAAACTAAACAACAAAAACCCAGTAAGAAACATAATTTTGTTTATAGCATGTAGTACTAGTATGAAGAAGTAAAAACCAAAATTAGGGCATAATATAAACATCTAAAAGGAAAAACAAAGATCCAAGACTTTGTGTTTAGTTTGTATTCTCTATAGGACCAGCCCATCGTTGGGTGTAATATATAATATTTGATGATTGATTTAAGCTGTCATAAAAAGCATCAACAATGTATACAATAATTCAAAGGCATCTAATAATCACAGTAAATCAACAGTGATTTAAGGTACTTAAAAAAAAGGCCCCCACCCAATTCATAATAAAATAGCTTCAGTTAATTGAGAATATATGTGGGGGAAACCATTCTTACCTTTCTTGCAATACAAATTCAACAGTTAAAAAAATTATAATAGGCTCCACTAATTTCATGATGTTTCTTCAGTGAAGCTCAGAAATAAATGTTACATATAAGTGGGTTTCAATAAAAAAGGAATCTCTACTGGTTTAACCTACTCTGTCCACTTTTCATCAAGTCTTTCAAGACAGGTGCAAACTGAATTTAATAAGAAAATTGCAATAGCTTTGCAAGCAAAGGGAGGGAGCTAAAATTAGACAAAAGTTTTACTGAGAACAAGTTGCACTTGCATAATTAGGTATAACTCAGGTAATTAAAGATGACATCTTCACTTTGGTAAACTGCCCAAATTAAAGTGAAAGATCAGAATTTTCTTGTAGTAAAAAAAGTTTTAGAGTATAATTTTCTTTTCAGATATGGGCAAAAATTTCAAATTTGAAAAATAAATATAGATTCAAACTTCCAGAAATAAATGATGGGTTAAATATTTGAGTAATTAATTGCATATGAAATTGTAATATATGGAGGTAGAATGCAACAGCTGTTCATCTAATAATATATTTTAAAAGCTAAATTTATAATAGAGCAATTGTTACACTCATTTCCTCCAAGCAGTAGTCTACTCACTACTGAAGTCTTGATAATCAATATCTTTCTACACACTCACACAAATTCATTTTCTTAAAAGTACTTCTGACTATGTTTAAATAGGTATACTGTGAAATTTGAAAAACAAAACAAAACAAAACAAAACAGAGGTATTACTTTAATACTACTATTATGACCCAAAGCAATTGTGAATGTTTCTTCAAGAGTGGCCCACAGCCCACAGGAATCATACTTACCTGAGATGCTTGCTTAAAATGTTGAGGCTTACTCCAATAATTCCTGGATCTCACTGAGATACAAAATCATTGCCCTTATCATTTTAATCAGTATTCTCACTTCCCTCTTTACTCATATTAAAATCCATGAACAACCATCAGTTTTTCATTTTGCAAACACTCTCTTGACCCTCCTTCCCTCTCTTTACTAGTAAAATGCCAACCCAACCATGAGCTTACACCAAACCTGCTTCTGAGCAGATGAACAGTGCCAGGAAACACACACACACACACACACACACACACAGTGCCAACTGTGCTCACTTAAAATTTATTACCACAAATCTCAAATGGGGATTTAACACCGTCAGATACAAAATCCAATCAGTTCTTTCTATATATTTACCTTTCCATTTTCTGATAAGTTTTTCACCAATCTTCTAGTCTTCTCAAATCTCCAACATCCCTTCCCCAGGTCACTTGCTACTTAGCCTCATACTTCAGTGAGAAAATAGATCCAACCAGATGAATTTCGTCTCATGTTCCCACAAATTCTACCAACCTAACTGTATCTACTCTCACACACATTGCCTTTTCTACCTTTACAATGGAAGTAGTGTTCATGTTTTTCTTTAAGGACAACCTTTCTACTTGTGGCCAGGATCTCATCCACTTGTAACTTCTCAAGGAATGTTCTTGAAATACCTTTCTTCTCTTTTTGTTTTGTTTTGTTTTAAGATGGAGTCTTGCTCTTGTCACCCAGAGCTGGAGTGCAATGGTGTGATCTCTGCTCACTGCAACCTCTGCCTCCTGGGTTCAAGCGATTCTCCTGCCTGAGCCTCCTGAGAAGCTGGGGTAACAGGCACCTGCCACCACGCCCAGCTAATTTTTTGTATTTTTAGTAGAGACGACGTTTTACATTATTGACCAGGCTGGTCTTGGACTCCTGACCTCAAGTGATCCACCCGCCTCGGCCTCCCAAAGTTCTGGGATTACAGGAGTGAGCCACTGTGCCAGGTCCTTTTTTCTCTTTTGCATCATCAGTTTCTCCATTCCAGATAATTCCCACCAGTGTATGAATGTGCCATAATCCCATTCATCTTAAAAAACAAAATAACTTTCCTTTGTACTCAGGTTTCCCTCTAGGTACCACTGCATTTCTCCATTACCTTCGAAAGCAAAACTCCTTAAAAAGAGTGCCCTTCACTTTCTCCCTTCCATTTTCTCCTCAATCCACTTAGTTCAGGTTTTTGTTCCCATCAGTTCACCAAAACTCTGCTAATTAAGGTGTCCAAAGACTATATTTCCCCTAAGGCCACTGGCCAATTCTCTGTTCTCACCTTATCAAACCTATTATCATCATTTCATATAGTTGATCACTCCATCCTTCCTGGAATATTTCCTTCTCTAGCTTCAGGGTTGCCACACTTTTCTGGTTTTCTTTCCAACTCGTTGGCCAGCTCCTTCTTAGCCTGTTTCATTGGCTTCTTCAGTACTAGATTTCTCAATGTTGGAGTGACCAGAAATATCCCTTATCTCTCTTTTCCCGTCTTTATCCATTCTCTTGCCCTAGGGGTTTTATCCAATCCTGTCTGTATATCATCTAATTTATGTTTTATTACTCCCAAATTTTATTTCTGGTCCATTTATCTCTTTTGAACTGTAGTATTTTTTATATAACTGTCTTCGTGACATCTCCACTTGGACATCACACTTAACAACAGTTCCTTCTTATAATTATTAGTTAATTCAGTTTTTACCATTCCTTATTACAATTTGAATAAAACATATTTATTAAAACTTGTTTTTTTTTTTTTTTTTTGAAAGACATAGGGTCTCACTTTGTTGCCCAGGCTGAAGTGCAGTAGCATGATCATAGCTCCCTTCTGCTTCAAATTGCTGGGCTTGAGTGATCCTCCCACCTCAGTCTCCCAAGTAGCTGTGACTATAGGTGGGTGTCATTGTACCTGGCTAATTTTTAAATTTTTTGTAGAGATGGGGTCTTGCCAACTTGCCCTGGCTTGTCTTGAACTCCTAGACTTGAGTGACTCTCCCACCTCAGGCCCCTCAAAGTGCTGAGATTACAGGCGTGAGACACCGTGCCCGGACAGCATTCACATTTATTAATGTAAACTTATACATAAAAGTTCTTATAATTTTACAAATGTCTGTATTTTTAGCTGTGCTTCCTTTTTTAATTACCAATATCAATTAATATATTTTCTTTCTCTTTCAGACTTGCCAAGATTTATCTATTTTATTTATCTTTTAATGAACATTGCTGTTGGATTTCTACATTCATCCTTATTAATTTGGTCCTTTATTTTCTTTGAATTATTTTATCATTCTTTTTAAAAATCTTTAATATAATTGTTTACTTATTTAAGCAAATAACTTAATTTTTATAAAATAAAGCATGCTTCCCTGAAAAATGTAAGAAATACATAAAAGCACAAAATAGTAAAAGGAATAAACCAACCAATGTCCCATTACCCAGAAAGAAAAGGTGTTAACATTAGTGGAGTACCATTCCACACATCTCTCTAAGTATATATAGAAATGAATGGATGAACACACAGAATTGGAGAGATACTGAGATTACAGAACATTTTTTTAATTTAAAATTTAAACATTTCTTAAATTTAATTTTTAAAAAATTTGTGCAAGATCAGAGCTTACTGCAGCCTTGAATTCCTGGGCTCAAGAGATCCTCCTGCTTCATCCTCCTGAGTAGCTAGGACTACAGGTATGGACCTCCATGTCCAGCTAATTAAAAAAAATATATATATATTTTGAGACAGGGTCTTGCTCTGTTGCCCAGGCTGGTCCTGAATTCTTGGCCTCAAGAAATCCAATCCTCCCCTGAGGACTGGATCAAGGGGTGGTTTCTCCCATGCTACTCTCATGATAGTGACTGAGTTCTCATGAGATCTGATGATTTTATAAGCATCTGGCATTTCCCTTGCTTGTAACTTCTCTCTCCTGCCACCTTGTGAAGAAGGTGCCTTGCTTTCCCTTCACCTTCCACCATGATTTTAAGTTTCCTGCAGCCTTCCCAGCCATGTGGAACTAGGAGTAAATTAAGCCTCTTTCCTTTATATGTTACCCAGTTTCAGGTATTTCCTTACAGCAATGTGAAAACTGACTAATACAATAAATTGGTACCAAGGTCATGGGGGACTGCTGTAAAGATATCTGAAAATGTGGAAGTGATTTTGGAACTGGGTAACAAGCAGAGGTTGGAACAGTTCGGAGGGCTCAGAAGAAGACAGGAAGATGTGGGAAAGTTTGGAACTTCCTAGAGACTTGTTAAATGGTTTTGACCAAAATGCTGATAGTGATATAGACAACTAAGTCCAGGCTGAGGTGGTCTCAGGTAGAGACAGGGCTTGGGAACTGTAGCAAAGCTGACTCTTGAGCATCAAGTCTGTCCTAGAGATCTGTGGAACTTTGAACTTGAGAAAGATGATTTAGGGCATCTGGCGGAATAAATTTCTAAGCAGCAAAGTGTCCAAGAAGACGCAGAGCATAAAGGTTTGGAAAATTTGCAGCCTGAGATGTAATAGGAAAGACAAACCCATTTTCTGGGGAGAAATTCAAGCCAGCTGCAGAAACTTGCACAAGTAACGGACAGCTGAATGTTAATCACCAAGACAGTGGGGAAAATGTCTCCAGGGTACATCAGAGACCTTCACGTCAGCCCCTCTCATCACAGGCCTGGAGGCCGAGGAGGGGAAAATGGTTTTGTGGGCTGGGTCCAAGGTCCCCCTGCTCTATGCTGTGTTGAGACATGGTGCCCTGCATCCCAGCTGCTTCAGCTCCAGCATGGCTAAAAGGGGCCAATGTACAGCCTGAGCCATTGCTTCAGAGGGTGCAAGCCCTAAGCCTTGGTGGCTTCCATATGGTGTTGAGCCTGTGGGTACACAGAAGTCAAGAACTGAGGTTTGGGAACCTCTGCTTAGATTTCAGAGGATGTACAGAAACACCTGGATGGCCAAGCAGAAGTTTGCTGCAGGGGCAGAGTCCTCATGAAGAACCTCTGCTAGGGCAGTGTGGAAAGGAAATGTGGGGTTGGAGTCCCCACTCAGTTCCCACTGGGGCACTACTTAGTGGAGCTGTGAGAAGAGGGCCACCATCCTCCAGACCCCAGAATGGTAGATCCACTGACAGCTTGCACTGTGCACCTGAAGAGTTGCAGACACTCAATGCCAGCCCATGAAAGCAGCAGGGAGGGGGGCTGTAACCCTGCAAAGCTACAGAGGCAGAGCTACCCAAGGCCATGGGAGCACACCACCTGCATCAGTGTGACCTGGATGTGAGACATGGAGTCAAAGGAGATCATTTTGGAACTTTGAGATTTAATAATTGCCCTATAGATTCAGACTTGCATGAGGCCTATAGCCCCTTTGTTTTGGCCAATTTCTCCCACTTGGAATGGGTATATTTACCCAAAGCCTGTTCCCTCCATTGTATCTTGGAAAGAACTAACTTGTTTTTGACTTTACAGGCTCATAGGCGGATAGAACTTGCCTTGTCTCAGATGACACTTTGGACTTGGGCTTTTGAGTTAATGCTGGAATAAGTTAAGACTGGGGAACTGTTGGAAGGGTATGATTGTCTTTTGAAATGTGAGGACATGAAATTTGGGAGGGGCCAGGGATGGAATGATATGGTTGGGCTGTGTCCCAACCCAAATCTCATCTTAAATTGTAGTAACCATAATCCCCATGTATCACAGGAGGGACCTGGCGGGAAGTGATGGGATCATCGGGGCAGTTTCCCCCATGCTGTTCTCGTGATAGTGAGTGAGTTGTCATGAGGTCTGATGGTTTTATAAGTGGGTCTTCTCCTTTCACTTGGCACTTTTCCTTCCTGCTGCCTTGTGAAGAAGGTGCTTTGCTTCCCCTTCACCTTCTGCCATAATTAAGTTTCCTGAGGCCTTCCCAACCATGTGGAACCATAAGTCAATAAATCTCTTTCCTTTATAAATTACTCAGCTATGAGCCACTGCACCTGGCTAGAAAATAATTTTTTTAAAAGTAGGCTTATACTATGAATGCAGTTTTTAAAATGAGATTTAATTTTACATGAATTAAACAGAAGAAACAAATAAGTAACACTGAAGATATTAATTACTTTTGGATAAATATTTCACTAAAAAAGATTGTAAATCCTAAAATATTTCTGCAAGATAAAGTACAAAAAGTTAAAATATGATTAAAAATTCAAATTTCTCTAATATTCTAAGAAATGCATTAAAAACTACAAATTTCTTCTGAGTACATTTTGACACTATCCCACAGGTTTTCATATGTAGGGCTCTTGGCATCATACATTTCTAAAATGTTTGTTATTTCCCATTTTTACTTTATTTTATTCCTAAAATTTAAACTTTTTTTTTCTTTTAAATCTCCAGTTTTACCTTCTATGGTCCGTGAACATGGTGTGTATAATTTTGTTTCTTTTAATATTTGTTTACATTTTCTTGTGTTTTAACATTTGATCAATTTTTGTGAATGTTTCCTGTATATCTGAAATGAATGTTTATCTCTACATATCAATTACATTAAGCTCATTCACTGCTCATGTTACATAAATACATGTGTTTATTTTTTTCTACTTTGTTCTGTCAACTTCTGAAAGATGTGTACTAAAATCTCCCACTATGATCTTGGTTTTTATCAAATTAAAAAATTATTAGCTTTCTCCTCTTTATATCAAAGCTATATTGCTAAATGGATTAATATTTATAAAACAATTTACCAAGATGATAATGAAATGTATCTTCATTTCTTTTAATTGAATGAGTTTTTGCTTTGAATTCTATTGCTACGCCTACATTTTATTTGCCTGATTTATCTTCTTCCTAACCTTCTAGTCTGTGTTTTATGTGCTTCTTGTAAACAGCAAACATTTTTTCAAACTGATTTGAGAGGCTACCCTTTAATAGGTGAATGCAACCATTCTACATTGCATTTCTATTTCTCATGTTTTCTTATAGCTTCTATATTTTCTTTTCCTGCTATATGCTACCTTTACTGAATTTTCTATGTTCCATTTTTCTTTTTCCCTAATGGTTTTGAACTTAAATATAGTTTCTTTTCATCTAGTAATTATGCTTATCATGAGTATTGCATGTCTAAAAGAATGTCAGTTTTATAATTTGGACAGGTATTGAACTCTTAAGTACAAAATTATTTTCCCAAAGAATTTTGAAAGATACTATCCCACTATTTTTTTGCATCCAGCATTGGTAATTATAGGATTATTTCTGGTTACTACTCTTTCTATCTATCCTCAGTGTCTCTCAACTCGCCTTTTTTTTCTTCCTAATTTTTTGTCCTTTCTTTTGAATTGTGAACTTCAAAAAGCTCTAAAGTTTTCTTTTTTGATGAATGCAGTGCCATCCTCCATGTCTCTGAGGATAGTAATTATATTTATTCTAAAGCCTTGTTTTGCTTCCTTTATTAGCTCATCCCTTGGGCATTAGTTCTTCCATTTATATAGTTTGGTACTCTTCTTCATGATATTAGTTTTCTTCAAATATTTTGTGATTCTGGGTTGTGACCCTATCTTTGTTTGGACTTTAGAAATACCCTGTTAGTCTGTGACTGCTGTATGTGATTACAGCAGCATGAGTCAGGGGAGAAAGATGTGCCACTAGGTAGTTAAAATGGATAGTGTTCTAGGGGTTTCCTATCCTTTCTGGATATTGACAACATTGGGAGTACTCCCTTGGCTTTTAAAGCACCCAGATTTCCTGTTTTTGCACATCAGACACCAAGAAAAACTGTAAAGGTAGGGAGAGGTAGTTCTACATGTCTGTTTGTCCAGGAGGCTAGACATAAAGCATCCCCAAATAGCCATTCATACCTTTTGCAGTATTCCAATCCTACACATATTTTAGATTATAGTTCTTATCTGTATTCCAGTGCCATTTATCAAGGGCTCTCCATGGTTTTTGGCACGTTTTGCTGTTTCCTATCACAGTTGTATTTAATTGGTACTATATATTCTTTATAGAGGGAGAGGAGGATTATTTTTAGGAATGTGTAGTAGCAAACGGAGGCTGCAGCATGTTCTCAATGTACCATCTTGTACTGAAGTTTCAAATAGATATGTTTTGGCAGAGATAAATGGACAATATTGTACATACTTTTAAGGGAAAATGTGCTTTTTTACTATACTTTCCCTTCTACTGAAGTATGATCTCATAATAGTAAGCAGGGGGTGTTTATCCAGTAGTTTCTAACTCTAGATGCACATTGCTGTCCTGAGAAGCTGCTCAAACGTCAAAGTGTAACCCCAGAAATTGTATTTTAATTGAACAAGGGTGAGAAACACTGGTACAGCAGAAGAATAACTGCAGGTTAGGGAACAGACTAATTTGAGTTCAAACCACCACTTACTAAATTATGTGACTTTAGGCAAAACACTTTTTGAGCCTTAGTTTCTTCAGCTGTAAACTGGGTTTATAAAATTGTGGTGAGGACTAGAGATAATATAAGAAGAGAGACTAGTATCATGCATGGCAAATAGCATATGCTTATTAAATGTTAGCTGTCCTAATGCTATGTATAAGTAAGTAGATGAAAAACATGGCATAAAGGAAGATCAAGTGAAACAGGACATCCCTTCATACATCAAAATCTTACAATGACTAAAATTTAATTCCAAATGTTACAGGAGCTGACAATCACTACCAGATTTACAAACTGAGCAAGATTATGGGATTTACAGAGTATTTCCTTCACATATTACCATACCTCCTGGGCTCTTTTAACATTCTCCTTTCAATGCATCTTTCAAAGACCACTCTCTAGGATATCACACGATTGCTCAATTCTACATTTCCAAATTTCAGAGAGTAAAATCTGTCAATAATAATGGCAACCTAATTACATGTTGCTGTTTGTATTTTTTCAAATACTATGAAAAATAGATGAGCACTTTTAAGTTGCAGGAAGAAAGAATAACTAGAAAGCTGTGGATCCCAGGAATTAAAGAAACTTTAGTGTCTTCCAGGCAGGAAACAATCCAAATCTAATTACAACCAGCTGGAGACAGCTCCAATTTCAGGACAGCTTAGATACTAGCAAAACACAGTGATGCCCATTTGCTGACAAGTAAATGTTCATATCTTTGTCATCTGTGTCATTCAGAAACATTCATATGTCACTTGGCAAAACAACTTCTTAATAGGTAATATTCATTGAATTCTTATAAAAGTTTTAATTCATTTCCAAATACAACTATAATACTTCACTATTTCAACATTTGAGAAAAATTATTTTCTCTTGTTTCTTTACAAATGTTTGGTTTGGCTGGGTGTGTTGGCTCACACCTGTAATCCCAGCCCTTTGGGAGCCCAAGGCGGGAGGATCATTTGAGCCCAGGAGTTCAAGACGAGCCTGGGCAACATAGGAAGTCCGTCTCTACAAAAAACAAAAAAAATGAGCCTGGTGTAGTGGCTTGTGTCTTTAGTCCCAGCTACTTGGGAGGCTGAGGTGGGAGGGTCTGCTTGAGCCCAGGAGGTTGAGGGTGCCCATGAGTCTGGGCAATAGAGTAAGACCCTGTCTCAAGAAAAAAAGTTTGTGTTCATAAATTATTAATGATCATATACATTAAACAATACAGCCTCAGTTTTAAAAACTTTATTGTAAAAGTAAATCCATGGGTGTAATCACAGTAAAACTGACACCACCACCTTTATTTAGACTTAAACTAAACCTTAAGAGGGCCCAACTCTGGCTGAATTCAATATATATTAACATGGTAAGTCTGACACTAATCCTCAAAAACAAATTCTGTGGCCACTAAGCACATGGAAGAGTGTTCAATGTCATTATTTTTCAGTGACATGCAAATTAAAATTTCAATTCTGAACAGTTTATTCCAGAAAAGGAAGATATACTTCCCATTTATTTTATGAGATCTGCTTTATCATGATGCTAAAATCAGGCAAAATGTTTGGTATAATTTGTTTGGCAGAAAACAAAATTTAAAAAAGGCAAAACAGTACTAAAAAAATCAATAAAAACTATACATCAATATATCTCATAAACATAAACACAAACATCTCAACAAAATGTTCCCATTGTATGTAAAAAGCATAATGCATCACAACTAAGTGGGGTTCATCCTGGGAATATAAGGAAAGTTCAAAAATTTTTTAAAAATCTGTAAATGTAAACCACTATATTAACAGCTCAAAAAATAAAATCCATATGATCATATCAATTGATATGGAAAATTTGACAAAATCCAACAGCCATTCATAATGAAAACTCTCCGCAAACTTGAAATATAAGGGAACTTCAACATAAAGGGTACCTACAAAAAAATTACAGCTAACATCATATTTAATAGTGAGAGTGACTACTTCCTTCTGAAGAGAGTGCAAGACAAGAATGCCTATACTATCATCATTCCTCTTCTACATATCCTGAAAGTTTTAGTGCAACAGACAAGAAAAACAAGTAAAAGGCATATATTGGAAAGGAAAAAATAAAACTGTACCTATTTGTGTATGACACGATGATGTATGTGAAAAATCCCAAGGAATCTATAAAAAACTTCCTAGAATTAATAAGTATTTTAAGATTGCAGGATACATGGTCAACACAGGAAAGTCAATTATATTTCTATATACAAGCAATGTACTAATAGAAACCAAAATTTAAAACAATAACTTTCAGATCAGCTCCAAATAAAGAAAATTTTTAAAGAAATCCTTGGGTATAAATCTAAGAAAGCCAAGAATAGGAGGAGTATGTTGAGAACTATAAAATGCTAATAAAAGAAATCAAAGACCAAAATAAATGGAGAGATAGACTAGGTTCAACTGGAAGACCCAACATAGTAAAGATGTCAGTTTTCTTCAAACTAATCTGTACATTTAATACAATTCCAATCAAACGCCCCCTTTTTTCATTGAATAATATATAACAAATATTTTTCCACATCAATATTTTTCTATAATATCATTTCAAATAGCTCAATTTCTGGATTTATCTTAACATTAATTACCCAATCCTCTGAACTTGATGTTGAATTTTAGTATTTACAGTATGTTCCATATTTCTCTATTATAAACAGGGTTTAGTAAATATTCTCCTAATTCAATATTTGCACACATCTTTATTTCCTTAAGGTAAATTGTTAGAAGTACAATTTTTGGATCAAACAATACACACACACACACACACACGTATATTTATGCATGTGTGTGTATATATATATTTAAAGTTTTGATAATACATATTGTTAAAATGCCCTCTAGAAAGGTCTTTCACCTTTTAAATTTTGACTTAAAACTTAACTCCTCTGAAAAGCCTTCTCCAATTAGCCTTTTCCCGCCAATCTCTATTTGGTCTCATTAAATTACGGTATTATTTATCGCACTGTTTAAACAAGTACTGCTTTAATAAGACATTAAGCCTCTAGGCTATCTGCTCAAAGTCCATGCCTTTGACGAAATGTAACAGGAGAAAATACATAGGATGATAAACTGATGGGCTATGAAATCGCTAACAAAGGCGGCATGAAAGGATAAAGAATTGGAGTTAAGAGGGTATCACTTTTTTTTTCCACGAAAGGGGTCTATTCTAATTGTTTTTAGATTTTCCTATTTTCAGTTTGTGTCCATTAAAAGGCAGTAGTTGCAGGTATGGTTTGCATTTTCTGTATTATCTTTGGAATCAGTTACTAAAAAAAGTTCAAGCTATGGAAAATTTGTCAAATTCTCCATATCCTCAAAATCCATGTACGCTTTCTCTAGCTTTCTATCATGCCTCACTTATAACACATGAAATTCAAGTCAACTGATGTCTTCCAACAGGGAAGTAAAACAATCATTCAGAAACACTGCCTATTGTGCCTTACTCTACTTATGAAATGAAATCACATATATTAAATAAGAAGAAACTACCAAACTATGCATATTCAGCATTTGACATCACTCACAATTAGCTTGTACCAATTAACTAGGCCCAACGTTGTGAATATGTTTCAATTAAGAAAAATTAATTACCTCTGTTAATTATGAAAGTCATAATGGGATTGTGCTGCTATCTTTTAGGAATTATTTGCTGAGAAATGCTTTCCCTAGTTTATTTCTATGCTTCCAGTATATGATTTTAAAACATGGCAGCCAGTGTATTGCTAGATTCTTGCAAATATTAAGCAAATATACTAAAGCAGGAGCATATTTTACATAACCATGTGTCAGACTAAATTTGATCCAAGAATGAGAATGAATGCAACTCATATCTGATTTATATTTGACAAATACAGAGATATCATAAGCTCCTGTTTTGAATGCCTACATGTTGTTTCCATGGCAACTGCATAAACATTTTCCTCATAAAACACAGCCATCTTCATTCTTTACATCCCATTATTTATTTCTTTCCACTCTCAGGAAAAAGCTTAATTCATTCCCCAGGAAAAATCGATCAATGATTTTCTTAATCAGTGGCATTTGAAGAGTAGGTGGCACAGTTATTTTTATGGAAAAACAATTTCCACCAACGCTCTTGCTATGTGATAGAAGGCCGAGGGAAAATAAAAGTAGTTCTTGCTTTAAGGAAAGTGTGAGTACAAGCTGCAATGAATAATCCTTCAAAGAGAGATGAGAATGTGTATCAGAAACCCACAGATGGGCCAGGTATGGTGGCTTACACCTGTAATCCCAGCACTTTGGGAGGCTGAGGTGGGCAGATCACCTGGGATCAGGAGTTCTAGACCAGCCTGACCAACATGGAGAAACTCATCTCTATTAAAAATACAAAATTAGCCGGGCGTGGTGGCGCATGCCTGTAATCCCAGCTACTTGGGAGGCTGAGGCAGGAGAATTGCTTGAACTTGGGAGGCGGGGGTTGCAGTGAGCTGAGATCACGCCACTGCACTCCAGCCTAGGCAACAAAAGCAAAACTCTTTCTCAAAACAAAACAAAACAAAACAAAGAAAAAGAAAAAGAAAAAGAAACCCACAGATGGTTGGCAAAAGTGATCACATTCAACTCTTACTTCTCTTTTCCACATGTGTAGAATATGATGACAACTCCTTTATGAAAAAAATTATCTTTCATTCCTACAGAGTTTGGTAGTCTTTAAAAAAAAACCTTTGCTGTGTGATAGAGACTGTATGGAATGGCTAGCAACTACAGACAGGCAAGAGAAAGATGAGCCCACTTCAAAGTAGATCAAATGACAGCAAAAGGAGGATAAAAAGAAACTTTGTCTATTCTTTGAGACTGAGGTAATTATCACAGATTTCTGTGGCAGCAGATGGCAAGATATCCCATATTGGAGTTTAGCTACCAAATTAACAATTTCTCAAAGTCCTCAAAGGAACAGTGGATCTATTGACATTTTTCAGTGCTCAGAATACTCCAGCCTTTAGTTCCCTTCTGCACTTGGAGCTCATTGGGCTAGCTGGGGAAGCCAATAGGGATGAGTATAGGTATTTACTGCCCTCTCCTCTGGGCTCTCCCGGTCCAACTATAATAGCATTTATCAGTGTTTTGTTATTACTTATATATGATTTCCTCAAGATACTTTTTTTTTCTTTTTTTCTTTTTTTTTGAGACGGACTCTTGCTCTGTCACCCAGGCTGGACTGCAGTGGCACAATCTCGGCTCACTGCAGCCTCCACCTCCTGGGTTCAAGCAATTCTTGTGCCTCAGCCTCCCAAGCAGCTGGGACTATAGGCATGCACCACCATACCCAGCTAATTTTTGTATTTTTAGTAGAGGCAGGGTTTCACCATGTTGGCCAGGCTGGTCTCAAAACTCCTGATCTCAAGTGATCCACCTGCCTTAGCCTCAGGTGTGAGCCATCATACCTGGCCTCAAAGGACCTTTATAACATCCTCCCAGTCTAACACAATGTTCTGTGAGTTGTAAGGTGCTTAATAAGCAAGTGGAATAAAAGAAAATTTATTCATAATGTATACACATTTTCTACAATACATAATGCCCCTCAGTCAAAACACTGAACTTTCAATAATTCCCCCTACCACTTCGATGTTTCGATTCTCTTCACAGTCTTATTTCTTCCCCATTTGTACAAAGTGAATCTCTTAATAATCTACTCTTTTTCATTTATTTCCAAGGCCTATGTCAGGTATAGGCCAAGTATCTTTTGTATCTTTTTGTTTTTGGTCTTAAATGGATATCTATTACCTGGGCATGGTGGCACATGCCTGCCATCCCAGTTACTTTGGAGGCTGAGGTGGGAGGATCACCTGAGCCCAGGAAGTCAAGGTTGCAGTGAACCATGATCATGCCACTGTACTCTAGCCTAGGCAATAGAGCAAGACTCTGTCTCAAACAATTAAAAAAAAAAAAAAAAAAAAGGATGTCTAACTGTTCTTGTACCATTTGTTGAAAAAACTCATCTTTTTGACCAGGCACGGTGGCTCATGCCTGTAATCCCAGTACTTCGGGAGGCCAAGGCGGGTGGATCGCCTGACATCAGGAGTTCAAGACTAGCCTGGCCAACATGGTGAAAACCTGTCTCTACTAAAAATACAAAATAATTAGCCAGGCATGGTGGCACACACCTGTAGTTCCAGCTACTTGGGAGGCTGAGGCAGGAGAATCACTTGAACCTGGGAGGCAGAGGCTGCAGTGAGCCAAGATTTTACCACTGCACTCCAGCCTGGCTTGGGCAACAGAGTGAGACTTCGTCTCAAAAAAAAGGAAAAAAGAAAAAATTCATCTTTTTTCATTAGATGACCTCTGCATCTTTGTTAAAAATCAATTGAATGTGTGTGTCTACTTCTGGACTATCTATTCTGTTTTACAGATCTCTTTATCCTTTTAATGACAATATACTGCTCAAGTACTGCAGTTTGATTAGTAAGTCTTGAACCAGGTAGTGTGAGTCTTCCCACTTTGTTTCTATTCAGAATTGTTTTTGACTTTCTAGTTCCTTTACCTTTCCAAAAAATTTTTAGAATCAGTCTGTTGACTCCTATAAAAAAATATCTGCTTTTTTTTTTTTTTTTTTTTTGAGACAGAGTCTCTCTGTCACCGGGCTGGAATGCAGTGGTACGATCTTGGCTCACTGCAACCTCCACCTCCCAGGTTCAAGCGATTATCCTGCCTCAGCCTCTTGAGTAGCTGGGACTACAGGCGCGTGCCACCATGCCCAGCTAATTTTTGTATTTTTAGTAGAGATGGGGTTTCATCATGTTGGCCAGGATGGTCTTGATCTCTTGACCTCGTGATCTGCCTGCCTCAGCCTCCCAAAGTGCTGGGATTACAGGCATGAGCCACTGTGCCTGGCCCCTGCTGGACTTTTGATAGGGATTTTATTCAATCTATAGAACAATTTGAGAGAGCTGACATCTTAATATTGACAAAGCATGGTGGCTTGTGCCTGTAATCCCAGCTACTCAGGAGACTGAGGTAGGAAGATCACTTGAGCCCAGGAGGTTGAGGCCGCAGTGAGCGGTCTGGACCTCCAGCCTGGGTGGCAGAGTAAGACTTTGTCACAAACCAAAAAACAACTCCAATATTGACTCTTCCAATAGTTGAGTACAATATCTCTTTATTGCGATTTTCTTTATTTTCATGAGTGCTTCGTAGATTATCAGCACAGATGTTGCACATTTAAAAAAATTTGTATCTATGTATTTGTGTTTCATGGTGCTATTGTAAATGCTATTGTAAATTTTATAATTTCAATGTCCAATTATTAATTAATAGTGTATAGAAGGACTGGGCATGGTGACTCATGCCTGTAATCCCAGCAATTTGGGAGAGGTGGGCGGATCACGAGGTCAGGAGTTCGAGACCAGCCTGGCCAACATAGTGAAACCTGTCTCTACTAAAAATAAAAAAAAATTAGCTAGGCATGGTGGTGGGCGCCTGCAATCCCAGCTATTCAAGAGGCTGAGGTTCAAGAATTGCTTGAACGTGGGAGGCAGAGGTTGCAGTGAGCCAAGATCACGCCAGTGAACTCCAGCCTGGGTGACAGTGCGAGACTCCATCTCAAAAAAACATAGTGTATAGAAATATGATAGATTTTTATATAATGATTTTGAATCCTGTGACTTTACTAATTCACAACTTATCATTAGTTCCAGTAGACTTTTTGGTAGATTCTCTGGGATTCTGTGCATAGAAAATGATTTCATTTGCAAATACTGAGAGCTTACTTCTTCCTCTTCAATCTGCATTCCTTTGATTTCTTTCCTTTTTTTTTTTTTATTTCTTTTATTGCTTTACTGAACTTGATATGACTACCTTGTCTTGTTCCCAATTTTAGGAAGAAAGCATTCACTTTTTCACCATTAAGTGTTACATCAGCTATATGATAGTTCTCTTTGCCCTTTACCAGGCTGAGGAAATTCCTTCAATTCCTAGTTTGCTGAGATTTTTTATTATGAATTAATGCAGTATCTAACCACTGAATAATCATATGGGTTTTTAAAATTTTTTCTTTTTTTTTTTTTTGTGAGACAGTCTCACTCTGTCGCCCAGGCTGGAGTGCAGTGGGACAACCTCCACCTCCTGGGTTCAAGAGATTCTTGGGCCTCAGCATGCCCCAGAGTAGCTGGGATTACAGGTGTGTGCCACCGCACCTGGCTAAGATTTTTATTTGTTTTTTCAGTAGAGACAGGATTTCACCACGCTGGCCAGGCTGGTCTCAAACTCCTAAACTGAAATGATCTGCCCGTCTTAGCCTCCCATTCTTTTAATGTCTTGATATGGTGAATTGCATTGATTCATTCTGAAGATTAAAACAACCTTGAATTTTTGGGGATAAAACTTACTTTCATAATGCATTATCATTTTTACATACTGTAGGTTTTGATTTGCCAATATTTTCTAGAAGATTTTTTGTCTATGCCTGTAGTTTTCTTTCTTGTAATCTATCTGACTTATTTTGATATCACAATACTACTGATTTAATAAAATGAGTTGGGAAGTGTTAAACCTTCTTTTATTTCCTGGCATAATTTGTGTAGAACAGATATTATTAAATATTTCCTTGGTAGTATTAAATTTTTTTTTTTTTTTTGGTAGAGATGGGGTTCTTGCTATGCTGCCCAGGCTGGTCTCAAACTCTTGGCAAGTGATCCTCTCACCTTGGCTTCTCATAGTGCTGGGATTACACGTGTGAACCACCGCACCTGGCCAATCTATTATTTTCTCAAATGAGCTTTGGTAGTTAAGAGATGAGGTTATGGAGTCAGACAAGCTTAGCTGTACCTCTAAATAGTCATTTGATATTGGACAATTTACTTAACTTTGAGAATGATTTCCTCATATATAAAATGGAAATATTGATAACAAGACTTATTGTCAAACAGATTTGTAAGGTTTAAAGATAATCCATATTCCGCTGAATGAATGTTTGTGTCCTCCTCAAAATTCTTATGTTGAAACCTAATCCCCAGTGTGTTGTCATTTTGAGATGGAGCCTTTGGCAGGTGATTATATCATAAGGCCAGAGACCTCATGCATGGGATTAGTAAGAATCCTTATAAAAGAGACTCCAGAGAGCTCACTTGCCCCTTCTGCCATGTGAGGACACAGTGAAAAGACACCATTTATGAACCATAAAGTAGATGCACTTACCAGATACTAAATAAGCTGGTACTTTGGGACTCCCCAGCCTTCAGAACCATGAGAAATACATTTCTGTTGTTTTCAAGCCACCCAGTTTAGGCCCAATGGACTAAGCATATTAAAAACTAATCCCAAAGTTTCATATACAGTAAGCACTTAGTACACATTACTACTACTATATGTTATGTTATGTTATGTTATGTTATGTTATGTTATGTTATGTTATTTTTGAGATGGAGTCTCACTCCGTCACCCAGGCTGGAGTGCAGTGGCACGATCTTGGCTCACTGCAACCTCTGCTTCCTGGGTTCAAGCGATTCTCCTGCCTCAGCCTCCCAAGTAGCTGGGATTACAGGCACGCGCCACCACATTTGGCTAATTTTTGTTTTGTTTGTTTGTTTGTTTTTTGTTTTTTAAAGACAGAGTCTCACTCTGTTGCCCAGACTGGAGTGCAGTGGAGCAATCTCAGCTCACTGCAAGCTCCGCCTCCTGGGTTCATGCTATTCTCCTGCCTCAGCCTCCCGAGTAGCTGGGACTACAGTTATCTGCCACCATGCCTGGCTAATTTTTTTGTATTTTTAGTAGAGATGGGGTTTCACTGTGTTAGCCAGGATGGCCTCGATCTCCTGACCTCGTGATCTGCCCTCCTTGGCCTCCCAAAGTGCTGGGATTACAGGCGTGAGCCACCGTGCCCCGTCCAAGATATTTTTAATCAAGGTTAATGTTAGTACAGGGAAGAATAATTAGAATATTCATTCTTTGCTATATACTTTCTCCTGCCTTATACTTATCAACAGGAAACAGGTTCTGCATTCCTTAGAATCATTAGAACTAGTACATGATGCTATTTGATTGACTTTTCACATCTCCTGCATTTCAAAGCAAGAAACTAGTTTCGGTCCATCATATCCATTCACTATCAAGACATAGTGACTCAAGCAAACAAATGATTATCTCTCAAAATCAAATTAACAGAAATCCAATGAGTAAGAGTTATAATTGTTCACTAGGATTTCATTTAAAAATTGGAAATATTTGAATCTTTACAAAACATGCATTGACATAATTCTAGCCTAAGACTAAGAGGATCTAAGAATGATAAAGAATCTTAAGCCTTAATATAATTGCTTTCTACTCCACTTGAAATCAAATAGTATTTTCAATTTCACAAGAAGAAAAAAATCTTATAATCCTTTAAAATTTCCCTCTCCTTTACTATTCTGGATTCTTGCGCATTTTATAACTCCCAATTCTTTCAAGATGATTTTCAAAAGGTAGAAAGAGAGGCAAAAGAGTAAATAAAGACTGTATTAAAATAAGATATCTAGAGACTAGATGTCAAGTAAGGAAAACAAAACATGAAATAAAGTTCAAAAAATAACACCAAAAAACCCTTTGTATATTGAATAGGAACTACTACCTATGTTACTTGATTATTTCTATGAAACGAAAAAGTAATTGTTGAAGGATGAGAGGTAGGAGGCGGGACTTGACTCCAGAGGTGGGGCTCAGACACTAGACAAGATAGAGGACTAGCTAAAATGGTGATGTCAGGGGGAACAGCAGCCTTCAATCATGCCATGTGAATTTACTGTTGCCATGGCAACACCCAGACGTTACTGCCTCTTTCCATGGCAATGATCCAATGATTACTACCCTTTCCCTAGAAATTTCTGCATAAATCATCCCTTAATCTCCATGCAGTTAAAAGAAGGTATAAATATGACTGCAAAACTGTCCTGAGCTGCTACTGTCTGCCTACAAAGCACTCCTGCTCTGCAGGAGCAGTCAAAGAGCTGTGATACCATTGGAGCTGTAACACTGCCTGTTCAGCAAAGCTGTTTTCTTCTACCTCTGGCTTGCCCTTTAATTTGCCTTCACGAAGCCAAGTTCCCTCATGGGTTAAGCTCTGCTTTGGGGCTCACCTGCCCTGCATCAGATGGACTTCTAAATATACTAATATTTTCCATATTCTTTCTCAAATAATCTTACATTTCTAAATTAAGTTTATAACTAGGGAAAAAAACTCTTGTGAGCAAACATTAAGGACCAAAGTCTGATTACGCTAAGTAAGTTATAAAATTTTAAGCTTTATCTATAGTTTGGCATGTAAGTTAAACATTTAAACTTAAAAATAAATTCTTTCCAGTCATCTAAAATTCTTGGTGGAAATGTAACATGTTAGGAGAATTCTGCTTACCGTTTAAATCTGAAACACTTCATTCATTCTGGTGACAAAGGTGGTTTTAGCAGTTGGCATAACATTCCTTCCAAATTTCAAGGTGCTTTGGGTCTTTCCAAGATGAATGTCCTTTCTTCCTTGCCTCTCATTCCTTAGTTTCTGAAGATAGCAATGTTAACTGCAAGAGAAAAAAACAGAGCAAAACTGGAGAGTAATATCGTTTCAAATGTACTGGACATCTTTTCTCAGATATTCCTAATATCATCCTCACTCAACAGTTATAATTCATCTAATTCATTTAAGAAATATCGTCTTTACTTAGGTGGAGATACGCATGGAATCTCACACACTCAAGACCTCCCCATGGCATACCAAAGTATCAGTAACTTACAAGAACCCAAAGAGCACGGATGCACTTGAGATTTTCTAAGTCTTCATTTGATTGTTTTTGTAGAGACTTATTCTACTAGAAGTTTATGAATATTAATTGAATGACAAGTCATTAAACTCAAACATTATAAAAATATGATTCTAAGGGCCACAATGTCCAACTTTGGTATAACCTTTCTAAAATATTGAAAGCAGGGATCTCCAAATGTAAATACTTCACTAGCCACTTTGCAGTTTTAGTTTAGGCTCAAGTACGATTTTTAATTTGGTTTTTAAAAATATCACCCAAAATTAAATACATGTCTACTTATTTCTGATTCTTGGGCATCCATTTTATGCATGTTCAAAACTGACCCAACCCCTAATTTGTTTCACTATAACACCAAACACAAGGAAAATAACTGAGTTACTGTATACTATATACAAGAGGATATATATAGATTATATGCAAACACTACATTTCATAAAGAACCTGAGCATCTGTGAATTTTGGTATGCATGGGAGGTGGTCCTGCAGCCAATCTCCTGAGGACACACCAAGGATGACTGTAATTCCATTTATTATATTCTTTTGCTAGTGTGATCATATATTATACCTCTACATATATTACAAAACCTCATAATGATACCATTCAACTTTTGTTTTAAAAAGTCAGTTTTTTTTTTTTTTAAAGAAAGTGACAGAGGCGAAAAAAAAAAAAGAAAAGTCATTTGTATTTATCACTCTTGGTGGTATTCATTTCTTCCTGTAGAACTGAGTTTCCATCTGGTATCATTGCCTTTCAGCCTTAGAAACTCTTAGTAGTTCTTATACTGTATGTCTATTAACAATAAATATCTAAGTTTTTAAAATCTGAAATTGTCTTACTTTACCTTCATTTTTGAATGATATTTTCATTGGATATTGCATTTTGACTTAAAGTTTTTCTTTTCTTCTTCTTCCTTACAACTCTACTGATGTCATTCCATAATTTTTTGTCTTCGATTTTTCTGTCAGCTGTCAGTAATACTATTGCTATCCCGTATTTAATGCTTCTTTTGTTTTCTGGCTATTTTGAAGATTTTCTCTTTATCTTTGAACTTTATTTCTATTTTTTTTGAGATGGAGTTTTCTTCTTTTGCCCAGGCTCAGGTGGCATGATACTGGCTCACTGCAACATCCACTCTCTGGGGTGAAGCAATTCTCCTGCTTCAGCCTCCTGAGTAGCTGGGATTATAGGCGCCAGCCACCACGTCTGGCTAATTTTTGTGTTTTCAGTAGACATAGGGTTTCACCATGTTGGCCAGGCTGGTCTCAAACTCCTGATCTCAGGTGATCCACCTGCCTTGGCCTCCCAAAGTGCTAGCATTTCGGGTGTGAGCCACCACGCGTGGCCTAACTTTGGACGTTAGTAGTATGACTATTATATGTCTAGATTTGATTTTCTTTGTATTTATTCTACTTGGAGTTTATTGACCTTCATTCTGAGAGTTATGTTTTTGGCCAATATGGGAAATTTTTAGCACTTATTTCTTAAAAAAAATTGTTCTGTCCCATATTCTCTCTTCCTCTTGGGGATTCCAATATATACATAAGTTTGACTGCTTATTATTTCACAGGTCATTGAGGATATGTTCTTTTTTAAAATTTTTTTCTCTTTATTCTTATTTTTTTATTTTCTAACTAAGTAAGCAGCAATAAGTATTTATTATTTTGTTTGTTTGTTTGTTTAAGAGGCAGGGTCTTACTCTGTCATCCAGGCTGGAGTGCAGTGGCATGATCACAGCTCACTGCATCCTTGACCTTCTAGGCTCAAGCAATCCTCCTGCATCAGCCTCTTGAGTAGCTGAGACTACAGTCACACGCCACCACGCTCTGCTAATTTTTACATTTTTTGTAAAAACTGGGTCTCACTACATTGCCTACGCTAGTCCTGAACTCCTGGGCTCAAGCTATCCTCCTGCCTCAGCCTTTCAAAGCACTAGAATTACAGGTGTGAGCCACCACGCCCGCTGACATACTTTTATTTATGCATCTTTCTAGTCAACCACATATGAATTATATACTTAGGAACTGCTGTGTGAAAGGCAGTGTTCTAAGTACTAGAGAGACAATAAAAACGCAAGATCTCTGCTCTCATAGAGTTTACCTTCTAGTACAGATAGATGGACAAATAATAAACTGATTTCAGAGATATTCAATGTTCTGAAAAAAAATAAAATTGAGTGTTACAAAGAGAATGGGAAGGTGAAGATGCTGTTTTAGATAGTATATAAACTAAAACTCTCTGAGGAGATGATGCCAAGTTGAAATTGAATAAAATGAGCCAGACACACGTAAAGATTTAGGAGTAGAATTTTCCAGATATAAGGCACACATGTCATAAGACAGGTAGGAGTATATAATGCTCTTAGAAAAAATGTTTCTAAATTATCAAAACAATTAATTAACAATTTGTGAGAAGATATCTTAAATATCATACCATTACCATGCCCAAAATTTAAAAATTGGCCTGATTTTAAACCTATTTACTAATTATTCCTGTGTAATAACAACAATGAAATAACCTTTTTAAATTGTTAACTTATTTTACTAACAATGGAAATTGTGTTTGGGTTCTGACTTGCCATTTATTCAAAGCTTCTGCCAGTACCAATCTTTATTTTTATTTCATATTTGAAAACAAAAGTTCTTCTCTCCCTACATTAGAAAAGAAAGAAGTTGCCTTTCTGTTTTATTTCTTGACAGTGTTACGATGTTTTGGGAAAACATCATGAAGACATGCAAACAAGAAAAGTATTCCCCAAATATGCAGCCACATGCTGCTATGTCACCAACCATTTATGATGCAATAGCAGCACTCACCTAAATTAAACCTAAGCAGTTTCTTCCAGAACTTTCATGGTACTGGATTTTGGCTACTGGTAAAGAACAACATCAACTATACACCTTAAGGAGGAAGGAAAGAAAATACACTTATGGTATAAACTATGAAATGCATAATAATTCTTCTAAAGTAGGACTTGAATTACCATTATGGATATAGCACCAAACAAAACAGTAGGGGATATATTTCAATCCTGCTTCAGATAGATATTAGAAAACAAATTCTGAGCATTCTAACAGGGGACTGACCAGTACGCTAAAGGATATCAGGTAGAATAAAGAAAATATGCTTTGAAATGTATTTTGTATTCTAACTGGCTAATAGGGTTATGTGAAAGACATTATAGAAACATAGGTAATGCAGAAAAGAGGCTATAGTCTCAAGATTGTGAACTAAGAGGAAAAAAATCCAGGATCTTGTAGGTGGGGACAGCATTAAGTTAAATATAAGGTGAAGGGACTTTCTGTTCATGAGTAACCAGCCAACTTCATCCAAAAATGACTAAATTCAGGATAAAGAACTATGTACTAATTTGGGAACATTAATAAGATAAGCATAATAAAACAAAAATAGGGAGGAAGGAATTTAGCCTTGCATGATTGAAAAATATAAAATGTGCAGGCTTGGTAGTAAGATAAATTAGACACTAGCTTCAATTCCCCAATTGGTTGAAGAAACTCAGACACTATAAATTATTTCAAACCTTTGACACTATATAATCTTTCAAAGCCCCACAGGCTAAAATTTGTGTGATCTTATTTACTTTGCTATTTAACTTAATAGTAGGGAACAGTTTCAGGTAAAAAAAAAAAAAAAAAAAAAAAAAAAAAAAAAAAAAAACATCATATAGAATGGAAATACAATGGTCTACTAGGAATCTGACAGCTTACTGAGGAGATTTTTAAATCATAAAGTAGGGGTTGTCAAGCCTTTACCCATAGTTCAAATCCAACCTGCCACCTGCTTATATATGGCTTGCTAGGTAAAAATAATTTTTACATTTTTAAAGAGTTGAAAAAAATCAAAAGGAGAATATTTTGAGACATAAAAACTAGATGAAATTCAAATTTCATGGTCCATAAATAAAATTTTATCAGAACACAGCCAGCTCATTTGTTTATATATTGTCTACGACTGATTTTTTACCATAAAGGCAAAATTAAGTAGTTGTTACAGGAACTAAATGCCTACAAAGTCCAAAATATACATTATTTGGCCCTTTACAGATAACATTTGCCAAATTTCTAACACAAACTACATTCCACATGGCTATTCTCTAAAATTTTAGAATTCCTATTTTAAAAGACTAGATCAAATGATTTATTTTGGTCCTTACACTCTGATAATGCTATTCCTTCATATTTCTAATCAATGTTAATAATTTTATATTTAAAATTAGTATCTCATAAGAGACAATTTTCATATTCTCAAGAAATCAATTTTCCTGATTCATAAAATTTATTAAGTATGATATATCCTTTTCTTCTGATCAGTTTCTGATTTAGAGTTTGTAATGGGCTCTCTGATTTGAAAAATAAATAATAGTTCCCATAGCAGACACAGTTCATTTATAACAATACTGAGAAAAAGTACATCAATGCATAAGTGTTAAGAAACAATTTCCTGGGAGCTTCTGAATTCTGCAAAGGTGTTAGCATTAAAACCTATTCTAGAATGATTCAACTTCTGCTTCTGACCATGAGGGAGTAAGCAGTGCCAGGACAATCCTCTCACCATAAATAATTAGAATACAGCATAAAATACTGGAAAGGACTATTTTCAGACACAGGCAGTGCAGTACTATGATCCCTAAGAAAACAGAAATAAGGGGAGTCCTACCATCAACTCAGGCTCTCAGCCAGAAAGAAATTTACCACTTCAGTACCAGGAGGAAGAACTTAAACAGAGCCTGGCAATCTTGTTTACTTGGAGAGATAGAAAAAAGTGCAAGGAGGCCAAGAAGGCTAGAATTTATGGGGCAGAATTCCAGAGAAGAGGGAGACAGCTAAAGTAATCTGAATAAGGGTTCTCCTGAGCATTTAGCTGATAAAAACGTTACATGAAGTAGGGCAAAATTTTTTTTTTGAGACCAGAGAAGAACATCTAAGGAAAAAATGTTACCAGAGAGTTGCAATACAAAGATTCTCAGAGCTGACACAGAACCAAGAATTTAACAAGCTCCCTTCAGCAAGAAGGGAGAAACCCAAATATACAAAGCAATCAGCAGGGACCCCAGAAGGGCCAAACCACTGAGATAGGGGCCCTAGTATAAAGGCTACTCTAGATATGCCTGAAAGGAGTGTTTAAGCCTAGAACTGAACAAATTAATCTGTACTTAACAAAAATGCTTTCCGGGAATAAGTCCAACATTCTTTAAAGATACACAACGAGATTAAGGATTCAAGTATTTAAATTCATAAATATTTATCATTTAATAAAAAAGTTACTGGACATAGTAAGAATCAGGGAAATGTGGCCCATAACCAGAAAAATATCAGTCAATAGAAAGAAACCCAGAAATGATAGAAATGATAGAATTGGCAGGCAAAGACATTAAAAGGGCTGTAATGACTATGCCCTATATTCAAAGACATAAATGAAAAAAGGAATATAGTAGAGAGAGAAATAGAGGATTTTCAAAAAGAACCAAAAAATAACTTCTAGAGATAAAATATATATAGAGAAGTGAATATTTCACTAGATAGAAAAGCAGTAGTTTATACACAGAAGAAAAAGAAGGTAGTGAATTTGAAAACACAGCAATATAATTTACCAAAAACGGTCAGAGAGAAAAAAAATGACCGTGAGACAACGGAAGAATACTGTTGAAAAGGTCTTAATTATATGAGAAATAGTATAATATTATGTAATGGTAGATTATAATAAGTTAAAGAGGCATATATAATTATAAAGGAATCAGTAAAATAAGTAGAACAAAGCCAATAAGGAAATGACTGAGCCAATAGTGGAGGTTAGATAGAATGCCAAAGCATATTTAATTCAAAGGAAGGGTTAATAGAAAACAAATAGAAAGATGGTAGATTTAAACTCAATCACATTAGCAACACATTAAATGTAAATCATATAAATATTTCAATTAAAAGACATAAAAAAGTAAGAACCAAACATATGCCGTCTATAAGAGTCTCACACTAAAAACAAGAAAATAAGTTAAAAGTAAAAGGATAATTAGTCAGGCATGGTGGCGGGTGCCTGTAATCCCAGCTACTCGGGAGGCTGAGGCACGAGAATCACTTGACCTGGGATGCGGAGGTTGTAGTGAGCTGAGATCATGCCATTGCACTCCAGCCTCTGTCAACAAGAGCGAAACTCTGTCTCAAAAAAGAAAAAAAATAAATAAGAAGTAAAAGGACAGAAGATATGCCATGCAAACTGAAATCTTAAGAAAGCTGGAAGAGCTGTAATTATACCAGACAATTATACTAAATTAAAAAAGATATATATTATCAGAGATACTGAGGGACATTTCATAATGATCAAGGGGTAAATTCATTAGAAGACAGAACAATTCTAAATGTGTATGCACACAATGCTAGACCTACAAAATACACAAAGCAAAAACTGACAGAACTGAAGGGAGAAACAAACAATAACAGTTGGAGACATCAACATTCTCTCATTAACTGAAAGAATAAATATGATGACAAAAGTGCAGCAAGGATAAAGAAGACTTAAGCAGCACTCTCAACTGAATTGCAATCTATAAAATATTCCAATCGACAAAAGCAAAATATAAATTTTTACAATGCCCATGAAACATTTGCCAAGACAGACTATGCACCAATTGATAAATAAGTCTTACAAATTAAAAGAATTGAAACTATACACAGTGCCTTATCACAATGGAATTAGAATTCAATAAGTGAAAGATATCTAGAAAATTCCCAAATATTTAGAAATCAAGTAGGGGCCAGGCACGGTGCCTCACGCCTGTAACCCCAGCACTTTGGGAGTCTGAGATGGGCGGATCACCTGAGGTCAGGAGTTCAAGACCAGCCTGGCCAACATGGAGAAACCCCATCTCTACTAAAAATAAAAAATTAGCCGGTGTGGTGGTGCATGCCTGTAATCCCAGCTACTTGGGAGGATGAGGTAGGAGAGTTGCTTGAACCCGGGAGGCGGAGGTTGCGGTGAGCCGAGATCATGCCACTGCACTCCAGCCTGGGCAACAAGAGCAAAACTCGGTCTCAAAAAAAAAAAGAGAAATCAAGCACTATATTTCTAAAATAATCTATGGACAAAATAAGAAATTATGAGAGAAATTAGAAAATATTTTGAGCTAAATGAAAACTCAACATATAAAAGTTTGTAAAATGCCGTTAAAAAGGTGCTTTGAGGAAATTTATAGTTTTCTATTCCTTTATTAGGGAAGAAAAGGTCTAAACTCAGTTATCTAACCTCGCACCACAGGAAGCTAGAAAAAAGGAGGAAATTAAGCCAAAGTAAATACAGAGTAACAAAATAACAAAGAAGGGAAATTAAAAAAAAAAAGATACCTGAAAAATAGAGAAAAATCAATGCAACCAAAAACTGTTCTTTGAGAGAAAATTAATGAAATTGGTAAACTTGTAGGTAGACTGAACAAGAGAAGAAACAGAAAATCACCAATATTAGGAATAAAAGGAGAGACTATCACTAAAGAATCTACAGACATTAAAAAAAAAAAAGACTACTATAAATGATTTTATGCCAATACGTTTGACAACTAAGATAAAATGGACAAATTCCTTAAAAGACACAGATTACCAACACTGACTTAAGAGGTAATCTGAAATCTACGAAACAAATACTACAACTATTAAATAATTTTAGCAAGATTGCAGAATAGAAAGTCAATACACAAATATCTATTTTATTTCTATAGCAACAAGCAGAAATTTAAAAAATCCAAGTACCATTTATAATAACATTAAAAAATGAAATATTAAATTTATCAAAGAATTAGAATTTGTAAAACCTTCCCACAAAGAAAACTCCGGGCCAGGCGCGGTGGCTCACGCCTGTAATCCCAGCACTTTGGGAGTCCAACGCAGGCAGATCAGGAGGTCAGGAGTTTGAGACCAGCCTGACCAACTTGGTGAAACCCTGTCTCTACTAAAAATACAAAAATTAGCTGGGTGTGGTGGCGCGCACCTGCAATCCCAGATATTCAGGAGGCTGAGGCAGGAGAATCACTTGAACCTGGGAGGCAGAGGTTGCAATGAGCCAGGATTGCGCCAGTGCACTCCAGCCTGGGCGATAGAACGAGACTCCATCTCAAAAAAAAGGAAAAAGAAAGAAAACTCTAGCTCCCAAAAGATTTGTTGGTGAATTCTATCAAACATGTAAATGAAAAATACCAATCCCACATAAATTCTTCCAGAGAGTAGAGAAGGAAACACTTCCAAACTGACGTTATAATAAACAGAATTGGATTGATTCTAAAACTAGAAAAAAAATTCAAAAAAGAACCCTAAACCACACATCAATATCCCTCATAAACACAGATACCAAAAAAAAAAAAAAAAAAAAAAATCCTTAGAAATAGCAAATCAAATTCAGCAATATATAAAAAAGAACACAAGGTTGATTTTACATCTCAAACAAATTAATGTAACCATTGTATTAGTCCATTCTTGCATTGCTATAAAGAACTACCTGAGACTGAGTAATATATGAAGAAAAGAGGTTTAATTGACTTGCAGTTCCACATGCTGTACAGGAAGCATGGCTGGGTAGGCCTCAGGAAACTTACAATCACGGCAGAAGATGAAGAGGAAGCAGGCACATCCTCACATGGCAGAGCAGAAGAGCAAGAGAGAAGGAGGAAGTGCTACACACTTTTAAATAATCAGATCTCGTGAGAACTCACTATCACGAGAACAGCAAGTGGAGAAGTCAGTCCCCATGATCCACTCACCTCCTACCAGGCTACTCCTCCAACAGTGTTGGAGCATTACAGTTTGACAAACTGGAGGATTACAATTTGACATGAGATTTGGGTGGGGACACAGAGTCAAACCATATCAGCCACATTAACAGAATCAAAGAGAAAACCAATATTTTCATTTCAACAAATAAAGATAAAAAAGCATTTAACAAATTTCAATACTCATTCATAAAAAAAACTTTGGGAAATGCAGAATAGAAAAGAACTTCATTAATTTTAAAAAGGGCATCTGTAAAATATACACAGCCAACATCATACTTAGTGAAAAACCAAATGATTTTCTCCTAACATCGGGAACCAGGCAAAGATGTTCACTTCTGTTCAACATTACAATGGAGGTCATAACTAGTGTAATGAGACAACAGAAAAATAATGAAAAGCATAAAGATGGGAAAGAAAGAGGTTAAAATGTCTTTATTTGCAGAAGACATGATTATATGCATAGAAAATCCTAAGGAAACCTACAAAAGAAATACCACAACTCTTGAGTGATTTTAGCAAGATCACAAATTAGAAAGTCAACATACAAATATCTGTTCTATTTCTATATCTAACAACAAGTAAAAATGTTAAATACCATTGATAATAGCATTAAAAAACATGAAATACTTGAGTTTAACAAATTATGAATCTAACAAAATATGAGAAATGCTTATAAAATGCTATCTTAAAAAAACACTGCTAAGACAAATCAAACAAAACTGAAATAAATGAATATATCAGGTTAACGGATTGGAAGACTCAACATTATTAATGTGGCAATTCTTCCCAAATTAGGTCTACAGATTCAATCTGACACCAATCAAAATCCTAGGTTTTAATCATAGAAACATACAAGCTGGTTCTAAAATATATACGGTATTTGTCTTTCTGTGCCTGGCTTATTTCTCTTAACAGAATGTCCTCCAGTTCCAGCTATGTTATTACAAATGAGAGGATTTCATTCTTTTTTATGGTTGAATAATATGCCATTGGGCATATGTAGCACATTTTCTTTATCCATTCATCTACTGATGGAAACTTAACGTTAAGTGAAATGTGCCAGCCACAGAAAGTCAAATATTGCATGTTCTCACTGTTACATGACAGTTTAAAAAACTGATCTCAAGGAAGTAGAGAGGAGAATGATGGTTACCAGATGCTTGGAAGGGTAGTGGAGGGTGGAGGATGGATGGTTGGTTAATGAGTGTAAAAATATAGTTAGAGGCTGGGCGCGGTGGTTCACGCCTGTAATCCCAGCACTTTGGGAGGCCAAGATGGGTGGATCACTTGAGGTCAGGAGTTCAAGACCAGCCTGGCCAACATGATGAAACCCGGTCTCCATTAAAAACAGAAAAATTAGCCAGGCATGGTGGCGCATGCCTGTAATCCCAGCTACTCGGGAGGCTGAGGCAGAGGTTGCAGCGAACCAATATCACGCCACTGCCTAGCCTGGGCAATAGAATGAAACTCCATCTCAAAAAAATTTTTTTTAAACTCCAAAATATAGTTAGATAGTAGAAGTAAGATCTAGTGTTTGGTAGCACAAAAGGGAGACTATAGTTAACAATAATTTAATGTATATTTCAACATAACTATAGGAGTAGATTCAGAATGCTACCCACACAAAAAAAAATGATAAATGTTTTGAGTTGATGGAGATACCAATTACCCTGATTTGATCATTACACAATGTATGCTCGTATCAAAATATCACATGTACCCCAGAAATATGTACAACTGTTGTGTATGCATAACAATTTTTAAAAATGTATATGAAAACCCAAATGAAAAACTTATTTTGAAAATAAAGAATGAAGTATGAATACTTCTAATAACTGATCTCTAGATTTATAACTAAGCTAGAGCAATTGAGATAGTTTGATCATGGCCTGCAGATAAACATACAAATGGAACATAATAGAGAATACAAAAATAGACCTACAAATATATGCTACATTGATTTTCAACAAAAGTGTCAAGCTAATTCAATATAGGAAGATAATATTTTCAACAAATGGTGTAGAATAGGATATTTACCTGGCATGAAAATGAACTCTCCCTTTACCTCACACCATACATATAAACTCAAAATGCATCATAAACCTAAGAGTGAAACTACAAAACATCAAGAAAAAAGAAAAAGGAAATGATGTTATGACCTTAGGATAAAGAGAAACCATAAAAACACAAAACAGAACTCACCTCATAAACTGTAATTTATAAAAATTAAAAACTTCTGCTGTTTTAAAAACAGAATTAGAAAAATTAAGTGGCCAGTAAGTACATGAAACAATTAAAACCATAAGATACCACTTCATACACATAGAAAAGATAAATTTAGAAAGACTGACAATTTCAAATATTAGCAAGAATGTCGAGCTGTGGTGTCTATGTCAGTAGCTACTATATTGGATGATGCAAATATAGAAAATTTTTTATTACTGCAGAAAGTTCTATAGGACAACAATGATGTAGAGTATCTGAAATGCTCATAAATTGCTGCTAGGAATGGAAAATTTTATCAACATTTTTAAAAAGTTCGGCAGCTTCTTCCAAAGTTTAAAATAAAATTTAAAAACTTACCAAAGAACCAAATAGTTTCACTCCTAAGTATTCACTCCACAGAGTTGGCATCATCAGAGGCCTAGTAGGAAGCTGAAACTCCCACCCCTGCCCACAACAGGTGCCTCCTACCAAGTGTCACTGGAGGATGATTAGTACCCTAAACTTATTCCTCTACCTGACAGTAATGAGGCAACATCCTTCCCCCTGCCAGTATACTATCAAAAGAGACCTGCCAAAACAGAAGACTTAAATGAAATGCAAAATCTCATGACATAATGTCCAAAATGTCTAGGTTTTGATTGAAAACCATTTGCCATATCAAGAATCAGGAAAATCATAACTTGAATGAGAAAAGACAATCAATGGATACCAATACCAAGATAACAGACATAAGAATTATCTTACAAGGGAGGAAAAATGGCAGATAGGGGTCAGGACTAACTTCAGCTCCCAGTTGGATGGATACAGTAGCATGTGGAGACTCACATCATGAACTTCTGCTCCAACAACTACCGCAGGAACATACCAGGAAAGCCGAGATAATCCACAGACCCTTTGAAGGAGCTGGATTGCTGCTGTAGGCTCTGTGGGACAGCCAAGGAACTGTGAGTCAGCTAGTTTTCTCAGTGGGGAGGCTTATAGCCTGGGACAAAGTTTTCAGCCCTCCTCACTGGCTGCCTGGAAATCAACTCCGTGTTGTTGGTTGGGGGGCACAGTGGGAGTGGGACCAGCCTTTTGGGTTGTAGGCTGCATGGGAGCTGTATGAGGACTCTGGCTGCAGGTATTTTCTACTTCCCTGGCAACCTGTGTGATGCAGCAGAGGCAGCCATAATCTTCCTGGGAACATAATTGCATTGGCCTGGGAAACACGCCCCCATCCTCTACAGCAGCCACATCAATTCCTGCCCAAGGAGAGTCTGAGCTCAGACACACCTAACCCTGTCCACATCTGATGGTCCTGCTGGTAGCTGAAGACCAAGGATATACCCTCTTGAGAGGTCTATGGCCCCAACCTCCACCTCATCCTCCCTATACTACCACAGTTCATATGTTCTTTAAAGCACCACCTCCTATCTGAAGGCCAACCAACACAAAACCAGCTCGGGTAACAAAAATACAACCAGGAACCCTCACAGTATCCACTTCATGCCCCTGCTACCTCCACCAGATCAGGTGTTGGTATCCATGGCTGAGAGACCTGAAGACAGATCACATCATAAGACTCTGCAGATACTCCCCAGTACCAGTCCAGAGCCTAAGAGCTCTGCTGGATGGCTAGATCCAGAAGAGAAACAACAATCACTTCAGTTCAGCTCTCAGATATTCCCATCCCTATGGGAAAGGGAAGAGCACCACATGAAGGGAGCAACCTGTGGGACAAAAGAATCTGAACAGCAGCCTTTGAGTCCCAGATCTTCCCTTTGATACAGTCTACTCGAATAAGAAGGAACCAGAAAAACAATTTTGGCAATAGACAAAACAAGGTTCTTTAACACCCCCAAGAGATCACACTAGCTCACCAACAATGGCTCCAAACCAGGAAAAACAATCTCTGAATTGCCAGAAAAAGAATTCAGAAAGTCAATTATTAAGCCAATTGAGTAGGCATCAGAGAAAGGTCAAATCCAAGAAATCAAAAAAAGATACAGGATATGAATGGAAAAATCTCCAGTGCAATAGATAGCATAAATAAAAACTAATCACAACTTCTGGAAATGAAGGGCACACTTAGAGAATTGCAAAATGCACTGGAATGTCTCAGAAATAGAATTGAACAAGTAGAAGAAAGAACTTCAAGCCTGAAGACAAGGCTTTTGAATTAACCCAATCTGATAAAGACAAAGCAGAAAAAAGAATTTTTAAAAAATGAACAAGCCAGGCACAGTGGCTCATGCCTATAATCCCAGCATTCTGGGAGGCCAAGGAGGGCAGATCACTTGATGTCAGGAGTTTGAGACCAGTCTGGCCAACATGGTGAAACCTTGTCTCTACTAAAATATAAAAATTAGCTGGGTGTGGCGGTGTGTGCCTGTAATCCTAGCTATGTGGGAGGTTGAGGTAGGAGAATCACTTGAACCTGGGAGGCGGAGGATGCAGTGAGCCCAGATTGCACCACTGCATTTCAGTCTGGATGACAGAGCAAGAAACAAAAACAAAAACAACAACAACAACAACAAAAAACTTCCAAGAAGTTTGACATTATGTTAAATGATCAAATTTAAGAATAACTGGTGTTTCTGAGGAAGAAGAGAAATCTAAAAGTTTGGAAAACATGTTTGAGAGAATAATTGAAGAAAACTTTCTTGGCCTTGCTAGGGATCTAGACATCCAAATACAAAAAGCTCAAAGAACTCCTGGGAAATTTCATTGCAAAAAGATCACCACCTAGGCACACAGTCATCAGGTTATCTAAAGTCAAGATGAATGAAAGAATCTTAAGGGCTGTGAGGCAAAAGTATCAGGTAACCTATAAAGAAAAACCTATCAGATTAACAGCAGATTTCATAGCAGAAACCCTACAAGCTAGAAGGGACTGGGATCCTATCTTTAGCCTCCTTAAACAAAAATAATTATCAGTCAAGAATTTTGTATGCAACAAAACTAGGCTTCATAAATGAAGAAAATATATGGTATTCTTCAGACAAACAACTGCTGAGAGAATTAGCCACTACCAAGCCAGCACTACAAGCACTGCTAAAAGGAGCTGTAAGTCTTGAAACAAATCCTCCAAATACACCCAAATCGAATATCCTTAAAGCATAAATCTCACAGGACCTATAAAACAACACCACAATGAAAAAAAAAAAGGTATTCAGGCAATAAATAGAGCAATGAATAGAATAGTACCTCACATCTCAATACTAACGTTGAAAGTAATGGGCCTAAATGCTCCACTTAAAAGATAGAGAATGGCAGAATGGATAAGAATTCAGTAATTAAGTATCTGCTGTCTTCAAGAGACTCACCTGACACATAAGGACTCACATAAAGTTAAGGTAACGGGGTGGAAAAAGATACTCCATGCAAATGGGCACCAGAAGCAAGCAGGAATAGCTATTCTTATATCAGACAAAACAAACTTTAGAGCAACAGCTGTTAAAAAAGATAAAGAGAGACACTGCATAATGATAAGAGGTCTAATACAACAGGAAAATATCACAATCCTAAATAGATATGCACCTAACACTGGAGCTCCCAATTTATAAAACAATTACTACTAGACCTAAGAAATTAGATAGGCAGCAACAAAATAATAGTGGGAGACTTCAATACTTCACTGACAGCACTAAACAGGTAATCAAGACAAAAAGTCAACAAAGAAACAATGGGCTTAATAGACGTTTACATAACATTCTACCCAACAACTACAGAATACACATTCTATTCATCAACACATGGAACATTCTCCAAGACAGACCATATGACAGGCAACAAACTCTCAACAAATTTAAGAAAATCGAATTATACAAAGCACTTTATTAGATCACAGTGGAATAAAATTGGAAATCAACTTCAAAAGGAACCCTCAAAACCATGCAAATACACGGAAATTAAATAACATGTTCCTGAATGATCACTGAGTCAAAAGTGAAATCAAGATGGAAATTAACAAATTATTTGAACTGAACAATAATAGTGACACAACCTATAAAAACCTCTGGGATATAGCAAAGGCAGTGCTAACAGGAAATTCATAGCATTAAATGCCTACATCGATAAGCCTGAAAGAGCACAAACAAGACAATCTAAGGTCACACCTCAAGGAGCTAGAGAAACAAGAACAAACCAAACCCAAGCCCAACAGAAGAAAATAAGCAACCAAGATCAGAGCAGAACTAAATGAAATTGCAACAAACAAAAAAATACAACAGATAAATGCAATAAAAAGCTGGTTATTTGAAAAGATAAATAAAATTGATAGACCAGTAGTGGGATTAACCAAGAAAGAAGAGAGAAGATCCAAATAAGCTCAATTATAAACAAAATGGGAGATATAACAGCCAATACTACAGAAATACAAAATATCACTCAAGGCTACTATGAACACCTTTATGTGCATGAACTAGAAAACTAGAGGAGATAGATAAATTCCTGGAAATATACAACCCTCCTAGGTTAAACCAGGAAGAAACAGAAACTCTGAACAGACCAATAACAAGAAATAAGACTGAAATTGTAATTTAAAAGTTACCAACAAAAAAAGTCCAGGACTAGATGGATTCACAGCTGAATTCTATCAGACATTTAAAGAAGAACTGGTTACCAATCCTATTGACACTACTCCAAAAGACACAGAAAGAGGGAATCCTCTTGAAATCATTCTATGAAGCCAGTTTCACTCTAATACCAAAACCAGAAAAGGACATAACCAAAAAAAGAAAACTACAAACCAATATCCCTGATGAACATAGATGCAAAAATCCTTAACAAAATACTAGCTAAACGAATCCAACAGCAGATCAAAAAGATAATCCACCATGATCCAGTGGGTTTCATACCAGGGATGCAGGGATGGTTTAACATCGGCAAGTCAATAAATGTGATACACCACATAAAAAGAATTAAAAACAAAAATCACATGATCATCTCAATAGATGTGGAAAAAGCATTTCACAAAATCCAGCATCCCTTTATGCATGATTAAAACCCTCAGCAAAATTGGTAAAGAAGGAACATACCTTAAGGTAATAAAAACCATCTATGACAAGCTCACAGCTAACACTATAATGAATGGGGAAAAGTTGAAAGCATTCCCCCTGAAAACTGGAATAGGACAGGGATGCCCACTTTCACCACTTCTATTCAACACAGTACTGGAAGTCCTAGTCAGAAAAATTAGACAAGAGAAAGAAAGAAAGGGCATCCAAATTGGCAAACAGAAGTCAAACTGTCGCTGTTTGCTGATGACATAATCGTATACCTAGAAAACCCTGAAAGACTCATCCAAAAAGCTCCTGAACTAGTAAATGAATTCAGCAAAGTTTCAGGATACAAAATTAATGTATACAAATCAGTAGCCCTGCTATACATCAACAGCAACCAAGCTGAGAATCAAATCAAGAAATCAATCCTTTTTATAATAGCTGTTAAAAACAAAAACAAAAACAAAAAACTTAGGAATATACTTCATCAAGAGGTGAAAGTGAAAGACCTCTGCAAGGAAAACTACAAAACACTGCTGAAAGAAATTATAGATGACAAAGAAATTATAGATGACAAAACAAATAGAAACATATCCCATGTTCATGGATGGGTAGAATCAATATTGTGATAATGACCATACTGCCAAAAGCAATCAACAAATTCAATGCAATTCCCATCAAAATACCACCACCATTCTTCACAGAACTAGAAAAAAACAATCCTAAAATTCACATGGAACCAAAAGAACCCACATAGCCAAAGCAAGACTAAGCAAAAAGAACAAATTTGGAGGCATCACATTACCCAACTTCAAATGATACTATAAGGCCAGAGTCACCAAAACAGCATCGTACTGGAATAGAAACAGGCACACAGACCAATGGAACAGAATAGGGAATCCAGAAATAAAGCGAAATACTTACAGTCAACTGATCTTTGACAAAGCAAACAAAAACATAAAGTAGGAAAAGGAAACTATCTGCAGCAACCTAGATGGAATTGGAGACCATTATTCCAAGTGAAGTAACTCAGGAATGGAAAACCAAACATAGAATGTTCTCACTCATAAGTGGAGGCTAAGCTATGAGCACGCAAAGACATAAGAATGATACGATGAACTTTGAGGACTTGGAGGAAGAGTAAGAGGGAGATGAGGGATAAAAGACTACGTATTGGGTACAGCGTGTACTTCTAGGGTGATGGGTGCACCGGGAGACGGAGGTTGCAGTGAACTGAGATTGCAGTGCAGCCTGGGCGACAGAGTGAGACTCTGTCTCAAATAAATAAGTAAATAAATAAAATTAAAAAATAAAAAAATAAAAAGGAAAAGAAAAAAATGTATTTTTTAAAGAAAGAAAAAGAATTATCTCACAAGGATTTTAAGGCAGCCACCATTAAAATGCTTCAATGGGCAATTACCAACATACTGGAAATAAATGAAAAGAACAGAAAGCCTGAGTAAAAAAAGTCTCAGCAGAGAAAAATAGAATGTAAATAATGAAATTACAAAACCAAAATTACAATAACTGAAATCAATGTCAGTGGATGGGTTCAATAGCAGAATGGATGTGACAGAAGAAGGAATCAGTATACTAAAAAATAAAACAATAGAAATTTGCCATTCTGAACAATAGGAAGAAAACAAACCAAAAAATAACAAACAGAACTCTGGTGACTCGTGAAACTATAATAAAAGACTAACATTCCTGTCATCAGAGTCTCAAAAGGAGAGGAAAAAAAGGACAGAACTGAAAAATAATTTGAAAAAATATGACTGAAAAGTTCTCAAAAGACATAAACCTACAGATTCAAGAAGCCAAGTAAACCCCAAACAGTGTAAACCCCAAATCAATCCATGCCAAAACACATCAAAGTCAAACTTCTGAAAACTGAAGACATAGAAAAAATCTTGAAAGCAGCATCAGAAAAATAACATTTTCCCTAGAGGGGAAAAACAGTTTAACGACAGTAAATTTCTCATTAAAAACCATGGAAGCCAGAAGGAACTGGCACGATTTATCTTTCAGGTGCTAGGAGAAAAGACTTGTTAACTCAGAGTTCTTTATCCAGCAAAAATATCCTACAGCAATGAAGAAAAAAATAAAAATATTTATAGAGAAAGGGTAATTTCTCACTAGCATACCTGCTTTAAAAGAATAAAGAAAATTCTCTAAGCAGAAAGGAAATGAAAAAAGATCTCAAATAATCCAGGAATCGTGGATAACGAGGAAGGAAGGATGACAGAAGGATGAAAAATATGTATAAATACAACAGATTCCTGTTCCACTTGAGTTTTTCAAATTATGTTTGATTGCTGAAGCAAAAATTATAATGCTGTATGATATGGTTCAAAATGTATGTAAAGAAAATGAAACCATTAATACACATAAAATATATATATAAACATGCACATAATATACACATATACATATATTAGAAACATTTAAAAATGTTAAGATATTAAATGGGGGAGAATAAAGGGAGCAAAAGTTTCTATACTTTACTGGAAGTGATAAAATGCAGCATCACCAAGTAGCACTGTAGTACAGCCAACTATGATTTGTTACATACAAAATGTAGTATCTAGAGTGATGGAAAAAAGCCATACAAAGAGATATACTTTAAAACACTGAATGCTAAAAAGTATTCAAGTAACCTGCAGGAAAGCCAGAAAACAAACAAACAAACAAACAAAGTGTGACACATCCATACTGTGGAAAACTAACTATATTGGCAATAAATAGGAATGATTCTTGACATCTCAACTTAGATGGATCTCAAGGGCATTATGCTGAGTAAAAAAAAGCCAATCTCAAAGGTTTTATACTATATGATTCCATTTATATAACATTCTCAAAATGACAAAATTATAGAGATGGTTACCAAGGGTGAGGAATGGTGGAAGGGAGTGGGTGTGCGTGAGACTATACAGAGGCAGCAAAGAGACATCATTGGGTTAAGGAATTCTGTATCTTGGTTGCGGTGTTGGTTACATGAATCTACACATGTGATAAAATACCAAAGAACGATATACTACTTGCTTTACAGCAATGTCAATGTACTGGTTTTAATATTGTTCTATAGCTACATAAGATGGAACTAACAGGGGAAACTCGGTGAATGGTACAGTAAACATGGTACTTCTCTGTACTATGTTTTCAACTTTCTGTGAATTTATAATTATTTCAAAATAAAAAGTTTAAAAAGTGAATTAATTTTGTGAACTATTTAAGAGCTCACTAATAGGATCACCATATCTGTAAGTAAATATTTTTGTTCTGCCGGGCGCGGTGGCTCAAGCCTGTAATCCCAGCACTTTGGGAGGCCGAGACGGGCGGATCACGAGGTCAGATCGAAACCATCCTGGCTAACACGGTGAAACCCCGTCTCTATTAAGAAATACAAAAAACTAGCCGGGCGAGGTGGCGGGCGCCTGTAGTCCCAGCTATTCGGGAGGCTGAGGCCGGAGAATGGCGTGAACCCGGGAGGCGGAGCTTGCAGTGAGCTGAGATCCGGCCACTGCACTCCAGCCTGGGCGACAGAGCGAGACTCCGTCTCAAAAAAAAAAAAATATATTTTTGTTCTAATAGAAAAAAATTATAGCAACTTTATTCATAATAGATAAAACCTGAAAATAAGAAACTAATCTGAAAAGGCAACATATTGTATGATTCCAATTATATGACATTCTGAAAAAGTTAAAACCATGGAGAGAGTAAAAGGTTCAGTGGGTTGTCAGGGGCCAGAGAAGGAAAAGGGATGAACAGGCAGAATGCAGAGGATTTTCAGGGCAGTGAAAATACTCTATATGATACTAGAATGGTAGACAGCTGTCATTACGCATTTATCCAAACCCATAGAATGTACAACACCAAGAGTGAACACTAATATAAACTATGGACTTGCGATGATTATGATGTCTTAATGAAGGTTCATCAATTGTAGCAAATGTACCATTCTGGTGGGGATGTTGATAATAGGGAATGCTATACACTTGTGGGGACGAGGGTGTGTGGGATTATCTCTATACCTTTTTCTCAGTTTTGATGTTGAACCTAAAATTGCTCTAAAAAAATGAAGTCTTTTGAAGAAACATTGGAAACGAAATGTTCATGAACAGGTGATTAAGTATATTGTGATACAGTCATACAATGGAATACTATTCAGCAATTAAAATAATGAACTACTAATACACACAACATATGAATTTCAAAAAATTAAGCTGAGAGAAAAGCTAGATTCAAAAAGAGTATATAATAATTCAATTTATAGGAGCAGTGTGAAGAAGCAGCAGCAAGAACGATCCCCAGACTGACCAAAGCCCACACAATGCACCTATGTCCTGCCAGCATCACCACCACCATGCCAAAGAGAAAGGCTGAAGGGGATGCTAAAGGAGATAAAGTCAAGGTGAGGGACAAACCCCAGAGAAGATCTGCGAGGTTGTTTGCTAAACCTGCTCCTCCAAAGCCAGAGACTGATCCTAAAAAGGCCCCTGCAAAGAATGGAGAGAAGGTACCCAAAGGAAAAACAGGAAAAGCTGACACTGGCAAGGAGAATAAGCCTGCAGAATATAGAGATGCCAAAATAGACCAGGCACAGAAAGGTGAGGGTACTGGAGATGCCAAATGAAGCATGTGCATTTCTGATAACTGTGTACTTCTGGTGACTATACAGTTTGAAATACTATTTTTTATCAAGTTTTATAAAAATGCAGAATTTTGTGGGTTTTTTTTTTTTTTTTTTTTGAGACGGAGTCTCACTCTATCATCCAGGCTGGAGTGCAATGGTGCGATTTCTGCTCACGGCAACCTCTGCCTCCTGGGTTCAAGCCATTCTCTAGCCTCAGCCTCCTGAGTAGCTGGGATTACAGACTCATGCAACCACACCTGGCTAATTTTTGTATTTTTAGTAGAGATGGGTTTCACCATGTTGATCAAGCTGGTCTTGAACTGACCTCAAGTGATCCGGCTGCCTCGGCCTCCCAAGGTGCGCGCGCGCGTGTGTGTGTGTGTGTGTGTGTGTGTGTGTTTTCAAAGCTATGTTGTTAGTACACAGAACACTTACTGTTGTTTTTGGGGGAAGGGGTATATGTCACTAATAAAATGTCTCCAAAGCTGGATTGATGTGGGGAAAATACCTTTCCCTTCTAGTTTTGAGAGACTTCCTCTTGGATCTCAGGAGGAGGGACTCCCTGACTTAGACACACATGGCCTCCTTGGCACAAAAGCCTGTGGGATGGAAAAACAAATTTGTTTTTACGTCCTTTTCTCCCTTTCCACCTTTCAGCATAGACTTAACTTCCTTAAACCCAGACATCTGCTGGGATCTGACCCCCAATCATTGGTTACCAGTGTTTCAGACAATCTGGATGTTCCAGTGATACCACTGAGATGGAGCCCCTCAAAAGAGCAGTGGTTCCATTTCTAGACTGGATCTTCAGATAAATTCTGCCATTTCATTTCACTGCCTGAGTCAGGATTGGCTTGTGAAAAGTTGTTAAACAATATTTAAATGTGAAATGTCAACCTCACTCTAAACTTTCCCTGTTCACAGCATCACATGAAGACTTCATGGGGTTTATAGTGGCTTTCTGATTTTTGGTAGTCCATTGAAGAAGGGAGTTTGAAAGTTGTTGTATGTATACTGTTAATGATTCTCTGCCCATGTCCTGCCTGAAATACCATGATTATTTATGTTAAGTATCTTTAATAAAGCTGGATACAGTTTGGCTAGGAAATAAAATTCCATTTATACAATATTCTGGAATAGGTAAAACTATAATGATGAAGTAGAGATGGATCAGTAATTGTTAGATGTAGGGACAGATTTTGACTAAAAAGGGACAGCCAGAAGTTTTCTAGGGTGATGGGACTGTTTGTTTCCTGTTTGTAGTGGTAGTTTATATGGATCCATACATGTGTTAAAGCTCACAGAACTTATTTAAAAAGTCAGTCTTGGGCCAGGCACGGTGGCTCATGCCTGTAATCCCAGCACTTTGGGAGGCTGAGGCAGGCAGATCACTTGAGGTCAGGAGTTCGAGACCAGCCTGGCCAACATGGTGAAATCCTGGTCTCTAGTAAATACACAAAAATTAGCTGGGCATGGAGGCAGGCACCTATAATCCCAGCTACTCAGGAGGCTGAGGCACAAGAATCGCTTGAAAATGGGAGGCGGAGGCTGCAGTGAGCTGAGATCATGCCACTGTACTCCAGCCTGGGCGACAGAGTGAGACTTCATCTCAAAAAAAAAGGGTTAGCTTTACTGTATATAAATTTTAAAAACTAACAACAAAATAAAATAATTTCCCATCACAACTTTTCAAATTCTATCTTCAATTATTTAATAGATATGTAAAGTGTATTCTAATCTTAGTTCTGTTGCCACCTATATAACACTTGAGGAGGTAGCTTCACACCCTTAGTTTCACTTTGCAAAATGAAAGGGGATAATCAAATGATTTCTGAAGCCTTTTCTTATTCTAAAACCTGTTCCTATTCCATATTTCTGTTAAATTTTTATTATTTTAGAATTAGCAAGGAACACAAAATATTTTAATGCACTCAAGTGGACTCTATAAACTTCTTTCACACAGTGTGGGCTGGCTTGCAATATTCTTGTTATTCGTTTTATGTGATCTTTTATGGGCTCTAAACATTTGACCTTACTTAGTAGCTTTGTGTAGATGATCACTAGATAGCACTCTCATCTCTGGAATAATCAGGTTTCTGACTATAAGAGCTGTACAAGATTTCTATTTCCTGGCTGGGCATGGTGGCTCATACCTGTAATCCCAGCACTTTAGGAGGCTGAGGCAGGTGGATCACTTGAAGTCAGGAGTTTCAAGAGCAGCCTGGCCAACATGGTGAAACCCTGTCTCTACTAAAAATACAAAAATTAGCCAGGTGGGGTGGCATCTATAATCCCAGGAGGCTGAGGTTAGAGAATCGTTTGAACCCAGGAAGCGAAGGTTGCAGTGAGCCAAGATTTGCCATTGCACTCCAGCCTGGGCAACAGAGCGAGACTCCATGTCAAAAAAAAAAAAAAAAAAAAAAATTACATTTCCTTTATCATATCAGACTTTGTCTATAGTTTGCTGTAAAAAGAGTATGTGAAATGCTATTTCTGCCAGCCAAATGATGCCTATTGTTATTAATTTTTATAAGACATGATATTCATATTGCTGGAGAAAAGAAAGTCATTTTTACTGACTTCATTCAATATAATAAAAAACTTTTTTTTTAACCTTACATAGAAAATCTGGAGTCCCCAAATCTTTTGCAAAGATCTTCATTTCTCCTATAGAAGAGCTGCAGACTGGCAACATACTATACTACCAAATCTTATATTAAAATGTTCTGTTTATATATAAGTATAAGCAAAGCTATTGAGGAAGTTCATACAATTCAAGAATCAAATTTAATAACTTCATAGAAAACCCTCATTGCAATTAGCAACTTTTCAATTTTTTTGGAGATGGGTTTTCATAAAAGAAATAAAAAGACCCAAGAGCAAGTTATTATCTCTTTCAACAATACTCTCAATTTTGTACAGCAGAATAATTTTTGAATATTTATGAAAATCATCCAAATTTCTCACATTGGGAATTAAGAAAACTAAAGGTGGCATATATATGTTAATGAAATATTCAATAACTATTTGAATATTTATACTTACTTGGTACTATTTTTCTCTGATAAATTCAAATAACTGGGCAACTCAAGGTGGACTGATCTTACAAATGCAGGCCAACAGATTCTGTAATTCTCCTTTATTACCTATATTTCTATTTCTTAAAACTCTGAATCAACCCATTTAATTCTCTCAAATACAACACAAAGAAATAAAACAAAGCCCTGAGCTACATTTAATCATTTAATTGTTAAGTAGCAATACACTTGCAAAAGAAAAAACCAATCAATATTTCCAAATAATTCTATCACCATGCTAAACTTTAAAATAACTTGGTCAAGAAAGAAGCTATAAATCAAATTTATTTCCTGGGTGTTTAGATCACAAACCCAAATATACACATACATACATATACACATAAATCAACAGCTCCATATTTCCCTTATTGCCATCCTGAGGTTTACTGAATATGACATCGAAGAGTTCCTCAAATTTCCATACATCTAAGAACTTATCTCATTTTTAGAAAATATCCTGGCACAGAAAGCAGACTACATAGAAATAAATCTACATTAAAACTAATCAATAGCTAGGAAAAACAATTTAATGCTAACGAATTTGTCAACAAGACTTGTTAAAAAAAAAAGTTACTGTTTCAGCAATTTCTTCATTGGAATAGTTTAAAAAGTTAAAAGGCTTTGGGTATTAAAACCATGCCTTCTGAATCACAAGGCCATACACGTGTAAAAAGGGAATGTTTTAATACGAATGGGACACCAGCCTGGAAGCCTGGCTTGCTTGCAGTTGACTCTAGATCAGGAATTCTTTAAGCCTAAAGCCAAACAAGAGAAACTCACAGATCACAGGAAAAAGCCCAGTCATCTTGAAAAATTCTAAACCCTCAGTTAAATGTCGTAACCTTTTTATGAACACTAAATCACAATGGGCCAATGAGAAACTAACAGTAGTCCTTAAAACTGACTATAGTCTGGGTTAGCAAGACACAATCGTATTACAATAGGTACAATTTAATGAAACTGTGTTAGGAATTTGAAGTTTCCAGGAAACTAGCTCCTTAGTTATCTCAAAACAAAAATCAAAAAATTAATTACTATGAAGGGGCCTCTTCATCTTTTCCTTTAAAGCACCATTAAAAAGTGGCTGTAAAAAAAACCTTTACACATGTTTTGAACTCAGACATAGAGTTGAGAATTAAAAACTAGCTCTGTTCAAGTCTGCATCAAATATCATTTTGAATTCCATGGATCTGTGATGGCGTGAGAATGGGTACGCAATAAGAGGTGGAGCTCTGTAGAGCAGGGCATAAGGAAAGAACATCAGCAGCTGGGCAAGAGAATATTATAATGGACTCTTAAGAAAAACAGACTTCAGAAAGGACATAATACATTTTTCTTCTCTAAAATAAGTCAAATCTCATAATGTTGCTTTCAAATTTTGTTGTATATCAACTCCATCCTTTGCTGTTTTCCTTATTTGATTACAACCATCTGGGAGATCCTCCTTTCTTTTATTAGTTCTACAGAATACATGCAGTTAATCATCTTAAAAAAAATATTTTAATATAGAACAACAACTAGAGATTGTATTAATGATCAAATTTTCATATCTGCAGAGAAAGCACCATTATACCACGTAATCTAGAAAGTCAGTTCCTTTTAAAGGAGAGACAATTTGGGAAAAAAATTGTATAAGAAAAACTGCTCATGCCTACATACTAGTTTTAAAATTATTTTCTTTCCAATTAAAAAAATACTAAAAAGTTACAAAAAAGTTGTAGCTCTACAACTACAAAGTGGAAATAAAAAAGAAAACTCACTTCAATAAAGGCAATGAAATAATCAAATAATTTTACATAAAGCTTAGCTTCCCAGGCTTATTTATTTGTTTTCAAAGTGTCTTTTCAAATTAACTGTTTGAAATTTTCCTTAGCTCACCTACAATTTATGAATACTTTATTATAAAGTATGATTTCTCCTTGCATTACTTAGTCAGGATAAAGTATGTTATTGATAAACACAAGGATATTAAAAGTCAATTATGCTTATTCTTAAGCCAGGAATAAATGAAAACCAAAATTAAATCAACTCATAGACCTTATTACTTGCCACTTCCTTTCCTCTTTGTTACTGCTATTTACATAGCTGTAGTCATTACTACTTTCATGTTAGAAAATGTTTTGTTTCTTCTGCTTGGATTTTTTCATAAATCACTGAATTCTCACTTTCTCACAAAATAGTACTTCATTGAAGGATGTAATTAGTCTCACTAAAGCAAGAAAACATGATAAACTCGGTTGAGAGTCACAGAGTCAACTTCATCTAGCCCAGCTATGTGACTAATTCAATCTGGTCTTGTATACAATGAAGAGAATAGTATTTAACCCACAGAGTATGGTGATGAGGCTCACATGAGATTAACGTATGTAAAAGAACAAAGAGCTTTGAAATGTTTACAGTGCCATACAAACGTGAAGGTCTCAGTCTCTTCATCTGTCACCTGGGAGGAATTAATGAAGTGATCTCTAAAGACTTATCTCTCAACCAAAAATTCTTAGCTATTCACATGTAAAAATATTCACATTTTAAAAATCTACTGATAGGATAATTGTATCATTGTAAGGGACTCAGGGAACAATGAAGTCAATCTTCTCATCTTACAAAACATATGAAAACAGGTTAAGATACTTGTAGAGCACATGAGTCACCAGGAAAGCTGGGAATTGAAAGAACCCAGATCTGAGCCCCACCTCAAAGTCCTTTCTATCATATGTTGCTGTTCACTATTCTGTGAATTTAAAATCTCTCTTCACCACAGGATCATGTAACCTAAATTACTTTTTCAAACTGATTACAATGAAAAGCTTGTTAAGATGTAAGTATTATTTTGGTAAGGTGATTTAACTGCTAATAGTTGAATTAAGATGTTTACAAATGACACTAATAGCAACAGAGCTCAGACTAAATTGTCCAGCTATTTGTTTGGTTTGTGTAATATTAAATTTTAAGTTGGCTGGGTGCAGTGGCTCAAGCCTGTAATCCCAGTACTTTGGGAGGCCGAGGCGGGCAGATCATGAGGTCAGGAGATTAAGACCATCCTGGCTAACACAGTGAAACCCCGTCTTCTCTACTAAAATACAAAAAAAAATTGACCACGCGTGGGGGCACACACCTGTAGACCCAGCTACTCGGGAGGCTGAGGCAGGAGAATTACTTGAACCCAGAAGGCGGAGGTTGCAGTGAGCTAAGATTGTGCCACTGCACTCCAGCCTGGGCGACAGAGAGACTCCATCTCAAAAAATAAAAAATAATAATAATAAACAAAAAAAAGATTAAGTCAATAGACATGGTGTAAACCTTATCTAACCTTTCCCAATACACGGTTTTGAATCTGCTTTTGGTAATTACTAGCTATGTGATCTCGGGCAATTTGCTTATTTCTTTGTTTTAAAGATGAGGGATAACACCATGTATGTCACCTGGCTGTTGTTAATTAAGTAAGTTAGTTCATGTTAAGTCCTTACAATAGTGTCTAGCACATAGTAAGTGCTTACAAATGTTAGTTCCCGTCTCTAATCTTCTAAACTTCTGAAGAATAGAGAATACGCTCCCCCTTTTTACTTCATCAGAAAGTAAATGAAATAAATTCCTTAAATGAAAGTAAATTCCTTAAATGAAATACATATGATCTCCACCTTCTACTTCAGTAATCAGCTAGTTGCACAACAACTAAACCTAAATAAAATAGGGAACATTGTGACATAATGGAAGGCAAATACGGTTTGGAGTCAACAGATATGAGTCTGAATCCCACCTTAACTCTTTAAGAGCTTCTGACCTCAAGCAATTTACCAAACCTCACAGAACTTTCCATGTTAAAATGAGATTGCTATCTAGCTTTTTATAATTTTGTCTTTCATATTCATAGTTAAGTTGCAAATAGTTTGATATCCCCTATGTCATTTTTTTTTAATTGCATCTATTTGATTCTTCTCTCTTTTCTTCTTTATTAGTCTGGCTAGCAGTCTATTTTGTTGATCTTTTCAAAAAAACAGCTCCTGGAGTCATTGATTTTTTGAAGGGTTTTTTGTGTCTCTACCTCCTTCAGCTCTGCTCTGATTTTAGTTATTTCTTGTCTTCTGCTAGCTTTTGAATTTGTTTGCTCTTGCTTCTCTAGTTCTTTTAATTTTGATGTTAGGGTGTTGATTTTAGATCTTTCCTGCTTTCTCTTGTGGGCATCTATACACTGCTTTAAATGTGTCCCCGAGATTCTGGTATGTTGTATCTTTGTTCTCAAAGAACATTTGGTTTCAAAGAACATCTTTCTTTCTGCCTTCATTTCGCTATTTACCCAGTAGTCATTCAGGAGCAGGTTGTTCAGCTTCCATGTAGTTATGCGGTTTTGAGTGAGTTTCTTAATCCTGAGTTCTAATTTGATTGCACTGTGGTCTGAGAGACTGTTATGATTTCTGTTCTTTTGCATTAGTTGCAAATAGTTTGAAAAGGGCATGTCTTACTCATCTTTGTCTCCTCCATACTATTATGACAAGGTTTGAAATTATTAGATTTTTGCTGGAATAAGACAGGCGATTAATAAAAGAGATTCAAGACCAGAATAAATATGTTACATTATGGAAAGAAAAAGTACAAACCTGGTTTAATTGGCTCCAACTCTGGGCATTATGTCATTGCTTCCTTTTCTCTCCTTACAAATGGATCTCAAGTATTATTTTCCCTTTAGAACATGCAAAGTGGGGAAGATATCTTAATAAAGGGCATTTGAATCACTCTTTAAAACTAAGCATTCTTTAATTCACCATAAGGCAGAATCAAACTCTTACTTATTCTATTTGATGAACTTGTTTTTAAGCTATAAAATAACTAGGAGGCGTTTTAATTGGTTAATATAACAGAAACATTATAGGCTTAAGTAGCCAAAAAGTAAACATATATTATAGTGCATTAAAATAAATTTGTTCCTTACTTCAAAAAATTACTTTCAAAGAATAGCAATACCTCTGTTAAAGACAACTTCCCTATTCAGGGGTTGCATGAAACAGTGTAGTTTATTATAATACATTACACAAAAATACTTCCGGTTCCTATAGTTCTTAACCTTTTGGGTGGAAGGTGAGTGGTGAGTTATATAAAACTTTGATAATCCAAAAGAAGCTATAAATTGCATCCTCATAAAAATGTATATATATGCATCATATCTTGCATATAATTTCAGCTGAGTCATGAAACCCAGTCATGTACCCTGTGGATCTCTAGAACCTGTTGGTAGACACTGTTCTTGAGTTTTAAAAAATGAACAGACTTAAGAAAAATGAAGAAATAGTGACCCAGAGAGATGAAAAAGATTAAATAAGGCCACACTGTACTCAGGAAGAGGAGGATGTTCAACTATCATATTAATCCACATAAGACTGACCATGCAAAATTTAGTGCAAATCAGTGCCTTCGGGTCAGAGTAACTCTCACAACAAAACCAGAATAGGAGACTTCATGGTGCCTAGTACATAGCAGCTCATGAAATGATATGAATTTAAAAATATTTGTTAAGTAATGAAAATGGATAAAATATAAAAACACAATTTCCAAGTAAATGAAATGTTTTCCAGCTGAACAAAATAAGTGGCAAACTTAAACATTTATTATCTACTACATAACATTATATAATATCCTACTATTCAAGAATGCTTAAAGAGTTTTCCAAAAAGGATAAAGTTGTCCTCCTTTTAAAAGTAATTAGGCAAAGACATAGAGTTTTTCCTTCCTAGTTTCCTTTTTGTGTTCCTCTTTTTCCCATTCCTCCTAGGGTTCAGGGTTTTGTCTACTTCACACTCTACTCACATTTTCGGTATTCCTCCCAGGACTGGGAGGAACTCAAATGAATACCCTGAATCCTGACCTTTCACCTGAGCCTCAGACTCCTACATCCAGTTGTTTGTTGGATGTTTCTAACTGAAGATACTATAGGCAAAAACTCAGTATATCCCAAACTGAGCTGTTCATCTTTTCCTAAAATCTGTTCCTTTTTAAAGTCCCTGTCACAGCAGAACCACAGCCCCTTAACTTCTTAAGCCAAAAGTCTGGCAATCATCTCACACTTCACCAGTCATCTTCAATTCTTACTGATTTCTACTTTAAACACTTTCCAAGTCTATTTCCTCAATTCCATCCCTATTAATAGTATCCAAATCCAAGTTATCTTTCAATATGACCAAATCAGTAACCTAACTCATCTCCCCATCTCTACTTTTATCCTACCTCAAATTTGTTTACATACTTCTGCCAACATGATTGATTTAAAATAAAATTTTGCCACATCAAGCACTATCATATATCAAACCCTCATTATGTCAAACTCTTCAAAGCAACCCAACACTAACAGAATAAAGTCCCTTATTCAACGAATAAATGTCCAAGTGTGACATATAAAGTCCTCAATGACCAGGCTCATACCTATCTCTTCAGCTTTATTTCCTATCTCCCACTTTACTGCACCACAGCCATACTGAACTATTTGTCAATCCCATGTATTCTCACACTGTTCTCTTTGCCAGTATATCTTTACCTACCTTCCACACATGGGAAATTCTTATTCAGGTACAAGATCACTTTCTCTGGAAACCCTGACCACAGCATACTTCTCTACACCACCAAGCTCACACATCATTGCAATAAGCACTCAGGAGATATTTAACTATTAACGAAACTAAGCAAACTAATGACAAAGCAGCATATAATTTATATACATAAAACCAGTGAGAAGGGAAACTAAATGGATTTTAGTAAGTCTCCTTGGAGAAAATGTCTTAACCTGGCAGATCCAAGGAGTAACTGTTCAGATTGTTGAAGAGAAGAAATAAAAGTATTTGAATGAGGCCGGGCGCGGTGGCTCACGCTTATAATCTCAGCACTTTGGGAGGCCGAGGCGGGCAGATCATGAGTCAGGAGATCGAGACTACGGTGAAACCTTCTCCCTACTAAAAATACAAAAAAGTAGCCGGGTGCGGTTAATCCCAGCACTTTGGAAGGCCGAGGCGGGTGGATCACGAGGTCAGGAGATCGAGACCCTCCTGGCTAACACAGTGAAACCCCGTCTCTACTAAAAATACAAAAAATTAGCTGGGAGTGGTGCCAGGCACCTGTAGTCCCAGCTACTCGGGAGGCTGCGACAGGAGAATGACGTGAACCTGGGAGGCGGAGCTTGCAGTGAGCCTAGATCCATCTCAAAAAAAAAAAAAAAAAAAAAGAGGCTTACATACTACAATCAATAATTCACCAAAGACCCTCAAGTATTTTTTTCTGAAACCATATGGCAAAGGTGACATTTAGGTACTATCCTCTACTTCCATTAGAGATACATTAGAGAAATATTTTCATCTTTTAGTCACTTCCCTGCATCCTTATAGATTTAAGAAGGTATTCCCACTGAATTAGCACTTACCAAAGAACTTTACACACAACTCTCAAATTATAACACATCTCTATATTGCATAATAGTTTATTGAAATTGGAATAAGGTAACATACGACTCTCTTTCAATTAGATCAAGGGCTGATTAATCTTACAAAACAGTCTTTAATACTAGAACATTAGGTTGCTCCAAGTAAGCAGGGAAAGTGAAAATATAGTATGCTTGATGTTAAATTCACAGAGGATTTCAACTGCAAATACTTTGCTTTCTAAATGCAACATAACTAAAAAGCATCAATCCTTAAATACACGACCAGATACAGTGCCTCATGCCTGTAATCCCAGCACTTTGGGAGGTCAAGGCTGGTGGATCACCTGTGGTCAGGAGTTCCAGTCCAGCCTGGCCAACGTGGTGAAATCCCATCTCTACTAAAAATACAAAAATTAGTGGGGCATGGGGGCAGGAGCCTGTAATCCCAGCTACTCAGGAGGCTGAGGCAGAGAGAATTGCTTGAACCCAGGAGGCGAAGGTTACAGTGAGCCGAGATTGTGCACTCCAGCCTGGGTGAGAGAGTCAGACTCTGTCTCAAAAAAAAAAGAAAAGAAAAGAAATCAAAACACTTAAAATAATACACTAGTCATAGTGCGGAAGAATAAATCTATGAATTATTTCCATGTGAAGAGTGAATATTAAGGTCATCTACCAAAAATAAGGAGAAAAAGATGCTGTTATAATTACTTTTTTTTTTTTTTTTTTTTTTGAGACAGAGTCTCATTCTGTTGCCCAGGCTAAAGGGCAGTGGCATGATTCAGCTCATTGCAACCTCTGCCTCCCAGGCTCAAGCAATTTTCCTGCCTCAGCTTCCCCAGTAGCTGGGATTACAGGAGCCTGGCATCACACCCAGCTAATTTTGTTTTGAGATGGAGTCTCTCTCTGTCGCCCAGGCTGCAGTGCAGTCCACAATCTTGGCTCACTACAGCCTCCATTTCCTGGGTTCAAGCAATTCTCCCAGCTCAGCCTCCAGAGTAGCTGGGATTACAGGTGCCCAGCACCATGCCCAGCTAATTTTTGTATTTTCAGTAGAGATGGGGTTTCATCATGTTGACTGGTCTCAAACTCCTGACCTCAAGTGATCCACCTGTCTTGGCCTCCCAAAGTGCTTGGATTACAGGCATGAACCACTGTGCCTGGCTAATTTTATATTTTTAGTAGAGGCAGGGTTTCACCATGTTGGCCAGGCTGGTCTCAAATTCCTGACCTCAAGTGATATACCCGCTTCAGCCTCCCAAAGTGCTGGGATTACAGGCATAAGCCTCCTTCTCCTTCTCTTCTCCTTCTCCTTTTGCTTTTGCTTTTTTTCACTCAGTTGCCCAGACTGGCAGACTGGAGTGCAGTGGCGTGATCATGGATGACTGCAGCCTCCACCTCCCAGGCTCAAGCAATCCTCCCACCTCAGCCTCTCTGGTAGCTGGGATAACAGGTGCATACTGCCATGCCTGACTAATTCTTTTCTTTCCTTTTTTTTTTTTTTTTTTGTAGAGATGGGGTGTTGCCTTGTTACCCAGGCTGGATAACTACTCTTGATGACATAAAATCTACTGTTTGCAGTAAAGACAGAAAGCATTCACCCTAATACCTTAGTTAGAAGCCTACAGAATCAGTCAGAAGAAGATCAAGTCAGAAACATAAGCAGCACAAATAAATCAGCCACCCCAAACTGAAGAATCTCTAAATGTAGGTCTATATTATTTTTATTTTAAGCATTTAACTATATAGCCATATAAGACAATAACAAAGGCATATTTTCTATACCAAGGAAGATGATGATTAGGAAACAGACATATGTTAACAAGCACAGAATCACTTTGAAGTATAACAGTCAATGCATGGGGTTGTATGTTGGCTTGTCCTTGACTTTGTAAATGCCAATTCCCTGCTTTCAGATTTGCAGACAATAAAATGTGAGATACAAAGCTGAATGTTAATTTTCAACATAACACTGATATGTCAGAAAGTATGGGTAATTCTCATTCTCACATAATACCTGTCATTTTAAAACACCCCTACTGATATGAATCAACATTTGTGAATGAAAGGTTAAAAAATGCTTTTGAGCTGTCATATTCAAGCAAATTGACAGATATGAATGCACACACACACTAGTCTTCGATTATGAACTCTCCTCACACATAAACACTATTATAAAATAAATTTCTTTAAGAGAAAAGGGACTGATAATGTTGCAAGCTTGCTAAAGAGAATAACATCAACCATAGAAGAAACTGGCGGTCCACCAATATGATGCTGACAACCACATTATGCTCAAGTGTGCTATAGGTGATCATTTAAATGCTGTCAGTCAATGTCACATGTACTTCTTCAATATTCCATTTTATGAAAAACCTTCTGACTTAAGGAATATAGAATCATCCATCTGATCTAAAATAGCAAACTGTTTTCATCTTGTATGCATTTATTTTTCACTAAAAAAGACAGTTATGGCCAGGCGCGGTGGCTCACGCCTGTAATCCCAGCACTTTGGGAGGTCAAGGTGGGCGGATCATGAGGTCAGGAGATCGAGACCATCCTGGCTAACACGGTGAAACCCCGTCTCTACTAAAAATACAAAAAATTAGCCCGGTGTGTTGGCAGGTGCCTGTAGTCCCATCTACTCAGGAGGCTGAGGCAGGAGAATGGTGTGAACCCAGGAGGCGGAGCTTGCAGTGAGCCGAGATTGTGCCACTGCACACCAGCCTGGGTGACAAAGCAACACTCTGTCTCAAAAAAAAAAAAAAAAAAATTCAAGCATAAATTGGGACTAATGCTTACATTGTACAAATATAAGGGTTATTTATAAAAGAGTAGCAAATTTTCTACACATGCAGACGCACACATTGATTCTTGTTATCTGTGGTAGCTTTGGTCTATTAAATTGCCACAAACACTGAGTTACTGAACACTGAACCATTGCTTCTAGGGGAAACAGGAAAGATGGTTAGGTTTCTAGGAGCCTCTGGTCACAACATTTTCATCAACCAGCCAATACATAACCTTGTTTTATCTGTATTTCTGTTTAAAGACATCTTACTTAATATATATTTACTCATTAACACTGAAATAATGGCTGAAAGCATAACTCATGATTGAGAGAAGCTTACCTAACATACATATTTCTTGTATAGATATATCACAGCTTTCTTGCACTTAGGAATATTACACAGCACTCTGGCACAACACTGGGGGCCATTTGCTTAAAAAAGCAAAATTACCCAAAAAAAGCACAGAAAATGTGAAAAATGTGGCATTAAGTAGACTGCAAAAGGGATGCTTGTTTACAGTATAAGAACCAAAACAAGAAGGCAGAGTATCTAGAGTATCACCCTGTTCGACTACAGCTGAGAATCTGCACATCAGGTGACTCAAATTTTTTTTACCACTGCAAGCATGCCTGCAAATTATTACAAAAACACCACAAGTACTGATTTAGGGATTACAAATAAACTTTAGGAAGTGGGCCAATTTGCAAATATGCAATTAGTGAATAATAAGGATTAACTTGTGTATGTACATGTACGTATATGAATACTTACATATATATAGTCTTATATATATATGAACTTGTGACGTATGACATATTTAGCAGGAAAGGCAAGTTATAGAACTCCCTAGTGTGAGATTCTCTTATGGTCCAGTTCTATATTTCCACTTGGCACAATGAATACTCTACCTGAATGACCTATCAGCACTTCAAACTTAAAATACCAAGCTCATCCTATGCCCTTATTCCAAACCAGTCTTCTGCTGTATTACTTTAATCCTGGCATCATCATATCTACTCAAGTCATTCTACGACTATCTCCCTTTTCCACATCCTCGCCAGGCACCAAATCATGTTGATTCTTCCCCTGAAATCTCTCTTAATCTTATCTCCCCTTGCCTAAAACGACTATTGCTATCACCAAATGCTTTTCTAATTACTTGAACCATTGGCCCAGTTTACTGCCTTCCCTCTTCATCCCATACTCCAAAAATGTTACTGTCACTGTTCTGTTTTAAAAACTCAAAACTAATCATATTCTTCATTTCCTGGTACCTATGTAATAAGCACCAAATTTCTTGATACGATATATACATGTCCATTCATGATTTGGCACCAAGCCATCTTTTTAGAATCATGTACTGACACTCATACATGATAATCTCTATATTCCAGCCACAGTAATCTATTTCCCCTTCTTTGAATATGCCATGCTTTTAAAAACCCTTTTGTACATGTTAGTCCTCCCACTAGAAATACTCTTTCCATTCTCTACTTGACCTTAAAGTTTCTGCCAATGCTACCTCCTCTTTGAAGACCCTTCAATGCTGGCCACGTTTAGTCACTGTCTTCCATGTGTTTCCACAGTATTTTCACACACTTTTATGATAGAGTTACTTTAACATAGTTATAATTACTAAGAGAGAAAGTACAAGAATGGAAAAGGTAGTTAAATATTGATTAATATTACAACTAGGTGATGTGGATTCGTTACATCATTCTCTAGTCTACTGCATGCTAAAAGTCCATTATAAGTAAAAAATATAGAGACAGAAAATATTTGTCTACAATTAATTGAAACTCTGATTTATGTATGACTTTAAAAAACAGAGCATTATTTTATTTCCCCCCAAACAAAATGTCCAGAGGTAGGTAGTCTAGGATTAGTACAGAGGTTGAAGGGGTCATCAAGTCCAAGGCTCTTTCTTTTTGCTAAGTGTGTTGATTTGTTGCTTCAAAGCTGTTTGCTGTAGATATGGGCATTACTTCCGTATTCATGGTAGGAAAAAGGACAGTGCCAGTCACATATTTACTCCCAAAACAGGAGAAACAAAAGCATTTTTCCAGTGCCCTCAGCAAACTTGACCTATATCACACTGTCCATGTCTGTTGGGTAAGACAACAGTGTCTTGCTGGCCTGATCTCTTTGAAAGCTGAGATTGGCTTTGTACTTTAGCAACCAATCCAGTACCTAGAACACAGAGGTACTTTGTATCTACTGAATGTGTGAGTCTAATAAAGGAAACTACAGTAAATATATAACAGAAGAACTCTGCTTTTATAATTTTCTTTTAAATATAAAAGGCATTTAAAAAATTATAAGTGCTATGCAAATAAAGATTTATACAGCAGTTTGACATCTACTATTATGAAATAATATACCATTTTACTGCTCTTTGTAGAGTATCAGATAGAACATTAACAAGTTATCAAGAGGTCTGAATTTTTGTCTAGGCAAAACATTCAATCTTCCTGAACCTTGGTTTACCTAAAAGATAATGCTTATTTATTTCTCAGGTTTGTTCTGAGAATAAAGGAAATACAACAATATGAGTGCACACTGAAATGTGCAAAATGAAACAAACACATGCATTATAAACACAACAGCCCTTTTAGGTCCTGAAAGGAAATTTGCAGTCTTATGTAGTATGCATAGAGCATCTGGCATACCAATAATATGAATTAAAAATTAAACACTATCAATAACCTAGTATAGATGCTGGACATTATAATATGTATGGTTAGATGAGTTTTTGAACTTGGTCTTTTTTCTTTAATGACTATAGGAAACTAAACTAACTGTAACTGATATTTATACTTCATTAAGGAAAAAATGCTTTATAACATAAATCTGGTTTCTCATTGCAATGATACAATATATACAATTTAAAAAGCAGAATATGAAAAACAAAATAAATGGGTTAATACAGAACAGCTGACATCAAATCTCAATTCATCGATTAATATTTACTACCAATGAATGAACGGCACTGAAGTAGGTCAAGGGTCCTAAAGTACTTCTAAATTAAATCGAGTAATAAATAAAACAGTAGAAGCACTAAATATTAGTTTTCCTTTGGCTTTAATAACCTTGACTAAGCTTATAAAAAGTACCACTTAGGGTGACCTTATGGCTCATATATACGCACAGGCCACAGTGGTAGTCAGAACTAGTTCTATAAATGATAACTATGATGGCCTGTTACTCTAAGTTTTTAATTAAGCCGTGTATGTCTTCATTTATAAGAGTGTTATATTAAAATGAGCATAGCATATACAACATAAAACAGTTGCCAATACTAAGGAAGAGACAAAAAGACATTTTAAAACAAAAAAAATCCTTATAGACTATTACAGTGAGAAGTGATCTTCACTTTTACTAGATTTGGAGACTACGGATGCTTTGAAGAACATGGTCTTTTCTCAAGTTTCTTAAATTAACTCTCACTTCCCAAATATTCAACTATCTCAACCTTATTAATAAAGCCTCATCATACTCTGATTCATTTAAGCAGAAACTCTTTCCCATGTAGATTACCATGGAATTATTTAATACTGAAAATGGACTCATCTTAATGCAAAACACTACCTCAAGACTGTAGGCCGGTAAATTCCAACACAGTACTACATAAGGCACCATCAACTGAAAAATTCCAAACAGTGGATCAGACTTATCATCTTATAGTTGTGGAACATCTATTTCAACAAGAAGTAAAATATGTCCAAACTTTAAGAATGAGCTTATGTTTTATAGCTATAGCCACCCAGGTTCAACTACATAGATTTTTGTTTATAAACGAGGGGAGAAGAATGTCTCTCTTCCTGTTTTATCAGCACATATAGCTTCATCAGCTAAAGCTTCAACAGTGAATATCTGTTCTACAAAGAAAATTTGGGGTACCTGGAATAAGCAATAAATGATTTGTCAATGTGCTGACGTTTCTAAAATTAAAAGCTGTAAGTGGTATTTTAATATGAAGAGCTATTTCAAATATTTAACTTTGTAGATGGAAAAGGAAAATATTAATTTAAATATTCACTGCTGTTTAAAATATTCCCCTTATTTTCTTTCAATAAAAACTAAAAAGAGGAGGGGAAAGAAAGGCACCAAGAGAGCAAACTAGACAGTGAAAATGAGTCACTAAGGAATAAAGAGGTAAGGATGCTTTATCTTCTTTGGCTTATGAATTACTCTTACCTAAAATGGTAAAGGAGATTTGGAATATTGAATTATAACATGTGCCCTGAAATTATGTACATCTGTTTCAATAAAAATAAATAAATGGGGCCAGGCACGGTGGTTCACGCCTGTAATCCCAGTACTTTGGGAGGCTGAGGCGGGCAGATCACTTGAGGTGAGGAGTTTGAGACCAGCCTGGCCAACATGGTAAAACCCAGACTCTACTAAAAATATAAAAAATCAGCCAGGTGTGGTGGCAGGCATCTGTAATCCCAGCTACTTGGGAGGCTGAGGCAGGAGAATTGCTTGAACCCAGGAGGTGGAGGTTGAAGTGAGTCAACATCATGCCACTGCACTCCAGCCTGGGCGACAGAGCAAGACTCTGTCTCAAAAAAATAAATGAAATAAAATAAATAAATGTCAAATTGAAAAAAAAGGAAAATGCAGGTATCTAATTCTAAGAATTGAAATAAAATAAAATAAAATGGTAGACGATGAGTTTATCCTAGCGCAGATTATTAACTATGATCTAGTATTGTTCTTAGGAGGTCTTATGTTTAAAGAGGCCCATATTTTTCGTTTAAAATTGAAAAATGAAGAAAATATTAAAAATGAAGAAAGGGATATAGGGAGAGCACGAGACAAAGGAGGGAAGAACACACACACAGAACTTTGGCCCAAAGCACCAAGTACTACAGCATAGAGAATGCCCCCAGGAGATCAATCACTGTCACATTATGACATCAGAGATCAAAATTCCCGTTTAGTCTAAAATGACCAAAATTGGACTTAATCAGAAGTAATCAGCTGTAAAATATGCAGATCTGAAAGGTTCAGACTATACTCCACCATCATTCCCAGTTAGGCTATCAAATTGAATTGGGAAGAGTTTAGATGACTTGTATTTGCTAAAATGAGGTCTCAGGATACACAGAGAATGTGAAATGCTCCCTGAAGCAGCTGACTTGATATATACTCTGAGGAAGTACTATTGCCACTCACAGAAAAAAAGCATGTATTTCATAGCAGCTACTTTAAAATAAATGTTTTCACTGCCTCTGATAGTAAGAGAAGTAAAATATTTTTATTTCAAACTCACTCCAAGCTGAAAATTTTTAAAAATGAATCTTCTTATAAATTTGTGTTGGCAAGTGTATGTTACTAACACCTGTGACTGCCTCTTCCCCAAAGCATGTGTCACTTCAGTTGACGTAACAGCTTGTCCTCCTTGGAGGAATTCAATCACCTCATCAATAGTGCTGGTCAAACAGATGAAAATATTTCTCGTGAGGCAATTTCTCTTAGTGCAATAAGATGTTTCTACAACTCTTTAAAATCTGTACGCATGTGAAATCTGGTGAAACCCTGTTTCTACTAAAAATACAAAAATTAGTTGGCCGTGGTGGCATGCACCTGTAATCCCAACTACTCAGGAGGCTGAGGCAGGAGAATCGCTTGAACCTGGGAGGCGGATGTTGCGGTGAGCCAAGATGGCATCACCGCACTCCAGCCTGGGCAACAGAGTGAGACTCCGCCTCAAAAAAAACAAAACAAAACAAACAATGTCACAGTATTTTAGGTCAAGTCACAGCAAATAATCTGCCCTTTGATCTTTATTATTAATGAAAACATGTCCTATAGCTTCTTTTGTTTGGTATCCTTAATTCCAACTTTGAGGAGACACAACTATCTCTTATCACATTTCTTATCTAGACTCAAATTGCTGGACGAAATATAATAAGTCAAATGGTCCTTTAAAGATTATCCTTTCTAAAACTCTTAATTCATAGAGTCCACATGCCTTGAGATGTCAAGGATCACAGTTTAGGGGTAGGAAAATGGTACAGTTGGATTTATTCTATAAATTCTATTGTATAATTTTCTTTTCCTCATCTCTGGCAGGTTCTCCTAAGTTAATGTACAAAATCAAGTTCCTTCTACACCTCTAAAAAACTGTCCCTCCTCTGTTTCCCTAGCGTTACCAGTGCCTAGCAGTAGCTAAATTTCCACCCCATCAAGCAGCACCTAGGCAGAGGTGCCTACGTGGGGAGAAGGCCAACTAGCACCACCATATACCCTCGTGTGGGTACAAGGTGGTGCTAGTTGGCTCTCTGCCCTCTAATCCCTGTGAGACCCAGCTGGATGCTAAACTTCCACTCCCACACTTGGCAATGCAACGGGTCAACAAAAAGCAGTAACTACCAAATCTCATCCAATATAAAGTTTCCAAGGTTATTTACAAGATTTTTTCTTACAAGAATTCTTTCCACAATCTCTTTCTTCTAGAATTGATTTTTTATCATCAGTATTTCCCTTTAATAGCTTGAATTTTCTTCCAGGTCTGGAGATATTTCATTGATCAGAAGTATTCTTAATGAATTTCTCCTCTTATACACTCAACTCACAATGGCTTTTATTGAAAGCTTTAAAAATTAATTTTAAAAATAATTTCAAACAGGAAAGTTCAAGAATAGTTTTTTCCTCAATTTGAAAGTTGCTGCCATTATGTCCCATCATCCCTAATAACTTGTTCATAATTCCTCTGAAATTATTCTCCCAAATAACCATAATACGACCATCAAAATCGACAAATTAACAATGATACATTACTAGTCTGTGAAGTTTCACCAATTATTCCACTAATGTCTTTTGTAGCAAAAGCATCCAATAGAGTATTACGAGTTGCATTTAATCATCAAGTTTGTCTCTTTAAATCTGGAATAGTTCTAACGTTTTTCCTTGACTTTCATAATCTTTATAAATTTGAAGGTTACATGTTGGGTATGTTGTAGAAAGTCTCTCAATTTGGAATTTTCTTTTCTTCAAAATTAGATTTCAGTTATGCATTTTTGAAAGAAGTGTCAAAGAAATGCTGCTATGTTCCTGACTGCATCCTATCAGCTAGGAATCATGGAATTAAGAAAGATCACTGATTACAATAGTTTGCAAATGGTGATCTTTCCAGTTCCATTATTCCTTTTCTTCTCCCCACTAATTTATTAGATCACTATGGTCTCATGAGTTCCTATTTTATTCAAGGAGCTATGATTTGATAGCATGACTATTTAGTCTGATGCTCAAACTGTTCAAGAATTGGCCAGTGAGTGCCCCTTCAAGGTGGCTTCTGCATCCTTTAGATATAATCCCCTCATTCTTCGAGCTCTACTTTACTTTCTGGTACAGGGAGATGTGTCCAGCACATCTCGTCCTATGCTTTCCCTGTGCCAGCCCTAGAATGAGTCATTGTCCAAGAAACCCTAGCACATACACCTTCCTGGGCCCTGTCTTAAAACTTTTAGACTGAATTATTCAGGAAGGAAGGCCAGTAGTATGAAAGCCAAAGGGCTAATTTGTTTAGAATGAATAATTGCACAGATTTCTGCTGTAGCTGAAGAGGTCTGTTTTCCCAGTGGTCTCATCTGCCTTGAACAGCAAGGTTGACCACAGGATGTTTGAGGAAGAGAGGAGTACTGTTAGTAGGCAGGCTTCCTCCAACAGATAATTGCCAAAGAAAGAAAACCCTTGTTTTTGAGGGGTGGAATATTCTGGTTTCATGTTATTCCCAGGACAGATATCTATTCCTTTTCATTCTTTTTTAAAACAATACACCTTTCATTTTAGAGCAGTTTTAGATGTATAGACAAATTGTGAAGATAATACACAGAGTTCCCATGTGTCCTACACCCAGTTTCTCCAATTATGAACATTTTACACTAGTATGATACCTTTGTCACAATTAATGAAACAATATAAATACATTATTAACTAAAGTCTGTATTTTACTCAGGTATCTTCAGTTTTTCCTTAATGTCCTTTTTCTGTTTCAGGGTCCTATCTAGGGCATCACATTATATTTATTCTCCTTAGGCTAGTCTTGGTTGTGACAGTTTCTTAGGCCTTCCTTGTTTTTGATGAGTGTATTTGTTTGCTGTGGCTGCTATAACAAATTACCATAAATTTGATGGCTTAAAAAAACAGCAAATTTATTTTTATTTATTTATTTTTTTGAGATGGTAGCTCCCTCTCTCACCCAGGCTGGAGTGCAGTGGTGCAAGTTTAGCTCACTGCAACCTCCGCCTTCCAGGTTCAAGCGATTCTCCTGCCTCAGCCTCCCGAGTAGCTGAGATTACAGGCACGTGCCACCACGCCCAGCTTATTTTTGTATTTTTTAGTAGAGATGGGGTTTTGCCATGTTGGCCAGGTTGGTCTTGAACTGCTGACCACAGGTGATCAGAAATTTATTTTTATATGATTCTAGAGACAAGAAATAAAAAAATCAAGTAATGAACAGGGCTGCACTCTCTTAGAAGTCTCTAGGGAAGAATCACTCCTTGACACTTCTAACTTCTAGTGGCTGTACGGATCCCTATGCTTGTGCCTATATCATTCTAATCTCTGCCTGTCTTCACATGGCTTTCTCCTCTGCCTATAACCTTCTGTGTCTTACAAGGACATGCCTCATTGGATTTAGAGCCCCACAGATAATCCAGGATGATCATCATCTCAAAATCCTTAATGTAAAGACATCTGCAGAGGCACTTTTTACAAATAAGATCACATTCACAAGTTCTAGAGGTTAGGATGTGGACATAATCTTTTAGGGGAGCGGGGATCATCATTCAACCCATTATGATGACCTTGACAGTTCTGAAGATTACTAGTCATATGTTTTGTAAAATTGTGATTTGATCTCTCATTAGACTAGGACAATGTGTTTTTGGGAGAAAAACCACACAAGTAAAATGTCATTTTCATCATATCATATCATATCATATCAAATCAAGGATGCATGACATCTCTGTTGATGCTGACCCTGATCATCTGTCTTGAGGTAGAGTTTATCAGGTTTCTCTATTGTAATGTTACCCTTTCTGTACTGCACTCATTGAAGAAAAGTCACTATCAACAGCCTAACATAAGGAGTGGAGAGTTATGCCCCCACTCCCTTGAGGGTGGAATATCTAAGTAAATCATTTGAAATTCTTTTGCAAGGGAGATTTATCTATTCCCTCCCAAGGTCAACATCAACCATTTGTTTATATCAGTAAGGGTTCATAGATATTTACTTTATACATTGGATTATGATCCAACAATACTTTTATTTTGTTGCTCAAACTGTTCCAGCTTTGGTCATTGGAGAACTTTCAGTTGGCTCCTGTGTCCCCCTGACATACTCTATCATTGTGTCTTGGGGTTTTTTTTTTTTTTTTTTGAGTCCTTTCTTATTTTCTGTCACTACAGAGGCTCCATAGATCTTGTATATTTCCTATCCCAGGGTTAGAATCAGCCACTTCTCCAAGGAATCCTGATTCCTAACACTAGATAACCCTGACTCCTGACTCCTACTCCTCAAGATTTGAGGACTAGGTATGACAATTGCTACTGGAGTTTCATTGCTTCTACTACACATTGATTTAGTGTACATTGTAAATATGTACCCTAACCTGTGCATATACATATATCTATAAACATTTCCATATGCAACCATCTGTATCTACAAATTAAGCTAAATAAGTTCATATCAGTGTCTCCAACTTGAATCCATTACCACATGGATCATTTTAGCCTCTCATTGCTTACCTGTAACCAACACTACAACAGTGAAAAACCTGGCTTCTAACAACTGCCACCCATTTTCTTAATTGTTCAATTCCAGTATACATGCATGGTAGTTTCAACATTATTAACCCATACCTTCTTCCCCATGGGACAGAACTTCATCAATAGAGTACCAGGCTTATGGATAGTTCCTTTAGCTTAAAGTAAGTACAGTAAGACTAAACAGTCATACAGATGCCACTCATTTCCAAAGTTACTTAGATTAGCAACTTGTTTCTTCACTCCCTTCAGTGAGATTATTGGATACATTTATATTTAGACTCTTTGCCACATTTTGCATTCCATCCTGGAATCTCTGACCTCCTAAATGAGTTTTCAAAAATTTGTACACATTAAGATCCACTCTTTCTGCTATAAAGTTCTCCGGGTTTTGACAAATGCTTAATATCTTATATTCATCACCGTAACATCATACTTATCACCCTAAAAAAGTCCTAGTTCTTCACCTATTCAACTTTCTCCTTATCTCCTTGCTCCCGAGTCCCTGGCAACCATTGATCTTTTCACCAACTCTCTAATTTTGCCTTTGTTAGAATGTCATATAACTGGACTCACAGTGCATTTTCAGGCTGATCTCTTTAACTTGGCAACGTGCATTTAAGATTCATCCATGTCTTTTCATGATTTCATAGCTCGTTTCTTTTTAGTACTGATTAATATTTCGCTATATGAATGTACCACAGTTTACCCATGCACCTACTGAAGGACATATTGGATGCTTCCAGTTTTGGTAATTATAAATAAAGCTGCTATAAATGTTTGTGTACAGGTCTTGTGTGAATAGAAGTTTTCAGATTAGTTGGGTAAATACCTAAGAGCATAACTGCTGATTTGCATGGTATGATCATGTTTAGTTTTGTAAGAAACTGCCTGCTTTCCAAAGTGGCTGTAACATTTTACATTCTCACAAGCAATGAATGAGAGTTCCTGTTACACCACATCCTCGCCAGAATTTGGTCAGTGTTTTGAATTTCAGCCAATTGGTGAGTAGTAGTACCACATTATTATTTTAATTTGCAATTCTCTAATGACATACAACGTTGGCCATCTTTTTAAGTGCTAATTTTGCCACCTGCTTATTTTCCTTGATGGGGTATCCCTTCAGATCTTCTGCCCATTTTTAAATTGGGTGATTTTCTTATTGTTGAGTTTTAAGAGTTCTTTGTATATTCTGGATTCAAGTGTTATATATGTGTTTTACAAATATTTTCTCCCCATTTATAGCTTGTCTTTCCATTCTCTTAATAGAGTATTTCACAGAAGTTTTAAATTTTAACTAAGTCACAACTTATTAACATTTTTCTTTCATGTATCATACTGATGTTGTATTTTAAAATTTATCACCAAACTGAGTATCATATATGTTTTCCTCAATAAGTTTCATGTGGTATATTTAGGTCTATGCTCCATTTTGAGTTAATTATTGCATAAATTATAAGGCCTGTGTCTTGGTTCTGTTTTGGGTATGGACATCCAATTGTTCCAGCACCATTTATTGAAAATATCATCTTTTGTTAAAAATCAGTTGACTATATTCGTGTGAATTTATCTTAGACTCTCCATCCTGTTCTATTAATCTATGTGTCTATTCTTTCACCAACACAAGAGTATCTTGATTACTATGGCCTTATAGTAAGCCTTGAAACCTGGTAGTGTGAGTACAACAACTTTGCCAATTTTCTTCAGTATTCCATTGACTATACTAGGTCTTTGGCTTTCCTTATAAGCTTTAGAATCAGTTTGTTGACATCTATGAAATAGCTTGCTGGGATTTTGATTTGGGACTGTGTCAAGTCTATAGATCAAATGGGAAAGAACTGACATCACAACAATATTATTTCAATCCATGAACACAGAATCTCTCTCCATTTCTTTAGATCTTGTTTGATTAGTGCATTGTAGTTTTCCACCTATAGATATCTGTATGTATATTTTTTATCAGTGCTTTATAGTTTCTAACCGTAGATCCTATATACATTTTCTTTCTCTTTTTTTTTTTTTCTGAGGCGGAGTCTCGCTCTGTCTCCCAGGCTGGAGTGCATTGGTAGCACAATCTTGGTTCATTGCAAGCTCCGCCTCCTGGGTTCACACCATTCTCCCGCCTCAGCCCCCCTAGTAGCTGGGACTACAGGTGCCCGCCACCGTGTCCAGTTAATTTTTTTTGTATTTTTAGTAGAGATGGTGTTTCACCGTGTTAGCCAGTATGGTCTCGATCTCCTGACCTCATGATTCGCCCGCCTCGGCCTCCCAAAGTGCTGGGATTACAGGCGTGAGCCACTGTGCCCAGCCGATCCTATATACATTTTCTTAGATTTATACCTAAATATTTCATCTTTGGGAGTGCTACTGTAAATGGTACTTCCTGAGACTAAAAAGTTTTAGAACAACTTTCATATACAAATCACCTAGCCTACTTGGACTTGAGGCTTCCTATCTGTACAATGTGGATCATTCCTGCACACACTACTGTAAAGGGCACAAAGATGAAGTGCAGCCTGGGCAACAGAGTGAGACCTCATCTCTACAAAAGGTAAACAAAATTAGTCAGGCATCTTTGTGTGTGCCTGTAGTCCCAGCTCTTCGGGAGGCTGAGGTGGGAGGATCTCTTGAGCCCAGGAGGTCGAGGCTATAGTGAGCTGAGATTGCACCACTGCACTCTAGCCTGGACAACAGAGCAAGACCCTGTTTCAAAAAAAAAAAAAAAAGAGAGGAAGGAAGGAAGGAAGAAAGGAAGGAAGGAAGGAAATAGCAATATATGGAAAAATTATAAATAAATTAGAAATCACTAAACAAATATAATGGCCATTAAATCCACTGTCCTCCATATAACAACAAGGAAACAAAAGACCAGAGAAATTAAGTCGCTTGATAAAATTTTATTAGTGGCATGGAACAACTGAAAGTCCACACAGCAGCTAAAGGATATTAAGGGAATAAAATTGGCCAGAGGGGAAGGTCTATAAAGAGGGGTAGAAAGGTATTTAGAGAACCAGAGCTCAGACTGAATTACATATGTAATGAGGAGCCACTAAAAGTTCCTGACCAGGGCAAAAGAAGAGATAATTACTATGGAGTTTTTTGGAAATTAATCTGACTGGTGGATAGGGTGGAATAAAATAGAGAATGAGTAGGGCACAGGGAGGGCGTGCTATGGTTATCTCTCATTATCTGTTGGGGATTGGTTCCAGGACCCCTGTGAACACTAAAATCTGCAGATGATCAAGTCCCTTATATAAAATGCCATAGTATTTTATATAACCTGTGCACATCTTCTCGTATACTTTAAATCACCTCTGGATTACTTGCTATGTAAATAGTTGTGATACTGTATTTCTATTTGTGTTATTTTTATTACTGTACTGCTATTTTTTATTTTCAAATTTTTTAATCTGTGGTTTGTTGAATCCACAGATATGAAACCCACAGACATGCAGGGCTGACTATTAGGTTAGCATAGAACCCATTGTGGTTTTTGCCATTACTTTTAATAATAGATTAGGGTCTTGGCAAGAATTTCAGAACATGAAAGGTACTTAGACATATAACACCATGATTTTATATATGCTGTAGGTTATTCTTACTAGCAAAGATTAGTACATATGGCACCACCCATTTTGCTCTCCTTGTAATGGCAGTTAACATGCATTTTTGCTTAGTTATGTCTCTTTTTGGTCCTGAATTTTTAAAAGTATATTAAGAAAGATGATGGAGGAAGAGTAACTAGTCAGGAAGAGTTTAAAGGACTAAGACTTTAAAGGACTCAGTAAGACATCTTAAACAATTCAAGTTCTAAACTCTCCTTTGGACATAACTATGGAAATTCTGAGAACACTTTTGTCCTTTCACTCTTATAACACTTGCATTGTTTTTCAGAAATTATTTGGTTCACCTGCATACACTATTTCCTGGATAAGGCAACTAGAAAAAGGCTGATAGTAGATGCAGGAGACTTTCCTATGCCATTCAGAATTAAAGTGTATTTCTAGTTCCAGAGAAAGAATAGTTATAACCATTTAAAATCCCAGGAAATAGCTGTGTGATAAAATTTGGCATTTACATTTTGAACTGCCTAATCATTCCTTTTATAGACTGGCTGAAGGTTATTTTGTCTCTGGCATTTTCTTATGTCTCAGCTGCTTTCCTCTGTCATCCAGGGCTCAGTTTCAAGGTTGAAATACATTATGATAATCACAGTCAACCAAAGGCATCCCAATTCCAAACTCTCCATAACTTCATGCTTTTCCCATCAATTTTACTTCAGTTAAAAGGCCAGTTAAAAGAAGAATGTATGAATAAATCTGAGCTTACAAGTGCTATTGCCAACATTACCTCACAGAATAAGGCTTTTTATTAAATTTGCTATCTTTCCACTATATTATACATTAGAAAGATGGCATGTACATAAATATCTTTCAAAATTAAGTGACTGCTCTTTAGAAAGCTGAACCTTCTGAATTAAAGGTTCCATATGTTTTACCTAAATAAATTATTGCCCATAAGACTATGTCAGTTATTTCTATTGCTTCATATTTCTTCAATCACTTCTCTCTTAAAGCCAATGAAGAAAAATAGCAAATGGAAACATAAATTATTTTTATTATTAAACCATAAGTAACTTCATGCATTTTTCAACTAGAGATTCAGGACAGAAACCATGACTAATAGCCAAGCCAAGTCCCAGGTCTGATGCTTACCGTATCTGACATTAAGCGTATGACAGCTTATTTGGACCTTAGCTTCTTTATGTGTAAAATGAGGGGACTGGACACAATGTTTGGTTAAACTGCCTTAAGTAATCGTCAACAACTGAAGCTTTTAAACTTCTAATGCTGACATTTCCACAAAGAACATAGAGTCCTTTTGAAAACATTACCAGAATAAAAGATCTACAGAGTGATAGTAGATAACAAAGGAAAGAGAAGTGTAATCAATCAAAAGATATAAACATTTGGGTTAATAAAATATTAGAATCATCACAAAAGCCTTCCCTTAGCTTCCTTACTAACCAGCTTTCCTTTGCCTTCTCTCAACAGTCAGTTTATTTATAAAACCTCTCCTCTTCAGGAGGTCTTATGCTAACTACCTCCTCTTGGTTTCCACTGTATACAATTTTCTCTCTATCAGGGCATTTCAACAAGACTACAAACTCGTTCCTTATTTGTGCTTGTAAGCTGGATCATATTGAGTAAATTGGATTATGCATTTGAGCTTTTGCATGTACTTCCCCCTCTCAACAGAAGGGATACAATTTGGAAAGGGTCTGGCAAATAGTCCAAGTATTAGAAAAGAGAACCTTGCTCTCTTTGATTCTGTTTTCAAATTTTGAGTGTATAGGCTAGGGTATTTACCTGGTAAACTCTGAGGAGGAAGACTGAGTGGGAAGGAATCAATAAGACTTCTTCAACAACTCAAGTTTAAATCTTCCTTTAGACTTAACTATGGAAACTCTGAGGATACTTTTGTCCTTTATTTAGTTACAGTCTTCATAATACTTAGTGTTAGGAATATACTAGCTGCTTATTAAATGTTGAAAACAGAACAAATAAAAGGTTAAAAATTTAAGAATTAACATGGCACAATTGAGCTTTTCAGGTATACTAATAGATATTCAACAGAAAAAATATTTTAAAGGCTATTTTAATACAAGCTTTCATCTAATAAACAGTTTGAAGTACTAGAAAGAGCATAGGCATTATCAGACACATCTGTGTGACTTCATCTCTCTGAGCTTCCATGTTCTCATTTGTAAAACTGGAACCAACTTAGTTTACAGAGTTGCTATAAAGATTTAAGCTAATGGATGGAAAGCATCTATTTGTCCATGCCCATGTAGGCGTTTGAAATATATATGGCAATATTATGTGACTTATTCCTCCGTATAACTTCAGGGTTAATAGAGATAAAACCTTATCCTCCGTGCTTTACTTTCAACATACCCCTCATTTGTATTTAAGTCCCTTCTGATCACATTCCAGTTAATAAATTTCAGTTACGTATGCTTCTCCAAAATGTCAGCTTCATTACAAGTTCTATTAGGAGGAAAGCTTTCCATACTTTAACAGTAGGGAAAAATCAGTTTTGATATTTCATTGCTTTTCTGAAGTCCTAGAACAGTAATAATATTTATGACACTGAGCACTGAGGTTTACGAAGCAGTAAATAGCTTTTGTGGCTGATTAAGCATCTCTGTTTCACTTCACATACTCTGGTACCATAGGCATTACCCCTTAATTAAATGCTTGCTTATGTTGCACAAGGACCTTTCTTGGTCCTGCACCTTTCAACAAATGTTACAATGAGGGAGAAGAAAAAACAAGCTAAACTACTGAGATGCTGTGGATACTAAAACTTCTGCTCAAAGCTGGGTCAACAAGATGACATCATGCAAAAATTTTACTGTATACAATACAAAATCAAAGCCAAAAAAAATAAAATCCAGAAAAAGCTGTACATTGGAAAGATTCCATTTGAAATGTCTGCATTTCAGGAGTAGGAGTAAAACCGCAAACATCAGGTAAAAGGAGAATATTCCTTTTCTAGTGTTTGCTGCAAATAAAATAATTAGTATAAAGTCATTTTATAATTTTCTTTGATATTAATACTTTAGCACCTGAGTGGCAAAACATCAGAAAGAAACAAGTTTGTGTCATTACCAAAGATGAGTATGTCTTTTCTCATTTATGGAGGTTTTATCCCAGAGTAAGATAAAGGAAAAGTTAAAAGAGAAACCTTAGAAACCCCCGACAAATTATGCTTAGGACTTTGAAGTTCCTAGAAAAGTTCGGCTGCCACCATTGCTTTTGACTCTCCTAATTGAAGCAGCAAGTAGTAAATCTGTATTCTGCACAGACAGAAGGAAGGACATATAAGGCTGCCACAAGTTTTATAATTAATGACAGATTGTGTATTTTCCAGCAAGGGGAAAAAAAAGAAAAAAACACCTTCACAGCTTCCAGAAAATCAACAATCTACATGTGGTGGTTGCAAAATGTTGAATACATTGCATTTATAAAATAAAACAGCTGATGACAGATTGAAAGTGATAGTAATATGCAAATGTAATGGTGTAAGAAAGTGAAGGAAGCGGTCACACATTACATAAATCATCACCTATTCCAGTTTCCTTCAACTATCCTCTGTCCCCACCCTTTATTTAATCCACCAAAAATGCCTAAATAGCTTTTTAGATCTGTGAGCTAAACACCAAGTAGTATTTCACAGTCTCACAACTAATTTGCCATTGCATATTTTTTATTTGCCATAAAAAACTATTAACTTGTTTTATATACAATCACCTTTATTATTTATACTAATGGAAAAGGACATAGTGGTGAGTAATGCAAAACATTCAAACAATCAAAACTTTAAATATTCAAACAGGACAATAAAAGAACATATGAGGAACTGTGGCTATTCTTCCTGGAGAAAAACTATTTAGGGAGAACATGGTAGCTGTCTTCTCATGCCTAAGTTGTCATTTCACAAACAGTGCTAAGAACCCACACTAGTGGACTAAATTTGTAAGGAGACAGGTTTCTGCTCGCTACATGGAAAGCAGACAATCTCTTATGTATGGGTGGTAGAGAACATTCAGAAACCAACTGACATTGAATAGAGGTGGCTGGACTAAAACTCAGTAACTCTAAAGCCTCTTTGAACGCTTGAGCCTACGACTTTATGATATATGTTTAAACTTATGGCCAAATCTGGATGTTTTTCAGGAGTTCATGAAATCATACAAAAGTTCGAACTAATAGCTTTAAGTCTGGGGTCCCTGAGTCACTCCTTTTACAAGTCTCTTTTGTTCCTAGCTTGGTCATAGCACTGTTTAAGCAGAACTTAAATTACTCAGAACTTTTCTGAACAAAGTAAACAACAGCTTTCTCTGCAGGTTTCATATCAAAGCACAAAAAATAAACCACAACTAAAAACCGGAGAACAAATGGCTTGGGTCGTAAAAAAGGTTTTGTGCAAAGGAACCTAGGGTGCTGACAAGAGCCACATTTAAGTAGTTTGGACCCTGAAGTCCAAACGGGACAGGAGTCGAATGAGATGAGTGAAATGACCAGTTGTATACAACTGAAGGTTTCTAGAATGGCATATGCAGAAAAGCTACTTTTAGATGGGAGTTACAACCATTGTTGAAAATTAAATGCAACTATGTGTTTGTCAGCTTGCTCAACTATATAAGTTTATGCAAAAGACATGGAAAGTAAAACATATAACAAAGGAATCTGACCTAGACCTGGCTTGCGGATAGCCTGAAGAAATGTTGAGATCTGAAGGATGAAATCTAACTGATAAATGTTTCGGACAGGGGAATGCCACGTGCAAAGGTTCTGAGATGAGAGGGAACATGTTATGTTTAAAGAACTAAACAAACAAACAAAAATCCAATGAGGCTTGAGAAGTAGGTAGGTAGGAACAAACCTATGCAGGACATTTTAGGTATTAGTTTGCAGCCTAAGATCATTAGGAAACCAGAGAACATTTTTTAAACACAGGACCATAATTATCAGATCTGTAGTTTGAAAAATCACTGGATACTGGTTAAAGAATAGATTTTACAAGTTATCAAAGTAGGTGCAGACAGATTATTTAAATAGGTTATTATGATGGCAGCCTAGAACAAAGTGGTGGTAATGAAGACGGAAGTAGATGAATTCAAGAGGCATCTCCAGTATGAAAACTGCCATAGTTACTATGCAATAACAGAGGCTGGGTACAGGAATTCTTGACAGGGATAGGTTGAGAATCCAGAAGTTTTCTGAATGACCAGCTCTAAGTCTTAATTAAGGCCTAAAAGGCATTGGGAGTAGTAAGAATTTCAGGGTTGAAGGAATGTCTGGAAATAAATGAGGACATAGAAAACTAAAGGCAGGCCGGGTGTAGTGGCTCACACCTGTAATCCCAACACTTTGCGAGGCAGAGGCAGGCGGATCACTTGAGGTAAGGAGTTCGAAGTCTAGCCTGGACAACATGGTGAAACCCTGTCTCTACTAAAAATACAAAAATTAGGCATGCTGGCAGGTGCCTGTAATCCTAGCTACTCGGGAGGCTGAGGCAGGAGAATTGCTTGAACCCAAGAGGCGGAGGTTGCAGCAAGCTGAGATTGCACCACTGCACTCTAGCCTGGGAAATACAGCAAGATTCCAATTCCCCCCAAAAAAAAAAAAAAGAAAAAAAGAAAAAGAAAAGAAAAAAAAAGAAAACTAAAGGCAGAAGTTGTTAAATGTTTGGAATGAGATAAGGTGTGTGTCTGGTGGGGGAACTGTGTAATGGGGATAATGCCATAAGGTGGAGGTGGATAGCCAGGCAGGTTCAGATCCTGAAGGGCTTTCACAAGAGAAAAAATTTGAACTTTACGCTAGAGACTATGCAGAGCCAATATACAATTTTACTGAAGAGAGAAACAAGATTTTAAAGTGCCTTTAGAAAGACTGTCTAGTCAGTAGTGTGGAGAGGGATGAATACTAGGAATAGTGTTACTGGGTATGCAGAGTTGTATGAACAGTGTGAGAGAAATTTATGATGGTCATAATTAATGCAGGAGTAAGGGAAATAAAGAAAATGGGACCAAAAAATTTTTACAAGCTAGGAAAAACAGGGCAAGGGGAGTTAAGAGAAAATAAAGGGACTAGTACTACTCCTGGGTTTCTGTTCTGAAACTAGGTAAATAGTGAAACCTTTTGCTGATACAGAGAACACAATAAGAGAAATATATTACAGTAACAGATGACAGGTAACTATGACCAACTAAGTGACACATATTACTATATTCCATTTTTAATTATAGTTACTCATGTAATTATCCTATTCTGTACATCATTATTAAACCTGGGTTTAGAGAGTATGGAGCCAATACTGACTGATAAGAGCTTCTTTCTTTGTGTTCCAAAGACTTACGCATGGTAGGTCTTCAACAAGTATTTTATAAATAAACGAATAACAATTCTGCCAACCAAATAAATAACTGAATTGGCTAAGACTATGTGTGGGGCTACAATTACAGAAAAACCAGGTAACAACAATTTAAACACACAGGATTTTATTTTAGGCAATCAGTAGTCTGGGGCTGGGCAGACCAGGAATGGTTCGACTGCAGGTCATCAATGACATCACAAAACAAGGGTCCTTCTATCCATCTGCTGTGCATTCCTTCGAATTTGTTTTCATACTCATGATGAACCTCCAGGCATCATTTCCATATTCCTGGTGGGAAGAAGGCTGAAGGCCTAAAAATATCTCCCATAAGGTTTTGATTTTTGATTATGGAAAGAAAGCTCTTCCCAGTGGACTTGTACTTACATGTCCCTGGCCAGCACTGTGTCACAGGGCCAACCCTAGCTGAAAGATGTCTAAAGGGAGAAGGAAGGGAAAGACAAGGTAGTTAGAAATGGATATTTAATGAGCCAAAATACATTTAACATGGCAGAATTTATATTTGGCTTATCAGAAGTCTTTTAAAATAAATGGAAAAACCAGAAGTAGGACAAGAATATTAAGCAAAAACAAAATAATATCTAGATTTTGGTTTCTTACCCTATTCTCTAATAAAAGGAAGGCTCTTTGGCAAAAATGGCTATTTCTAGGGCTATCGCAGGAGATACACAAGATAAATCTGGGGCACTTTGTAGTGTCAGAAAATTTTTTAAATGCTTAAATACACACACAAAATCTTGTTGATATGGGTATGTCAAAGGGGCACAGGAGGCAACTGAAAGAACTTCCAATGGTTAAAGCTGAAACAATATGAGCAATAAAATAAAGTAGTACTGTATTAAAATCCAAAGTATAAAATGAGTCTTCAAGTTCATACCAATATAAATAATTGAGTAAGTAAATAAATGAGGAAGAATAAACAAATCTCCTAGGCAGAATAATCAAATACTTTATTCACTTCCTCTAGGAAGTACAGCCTAACATAGGCTGTGCATAAAGACTTCCTTTTATTTTATTTATTTTTTGTATATTTTGAGATGGCGTTTCACTCTTGTTGCCCAGGCTGGAGTGCAATGGGGCGAGCTCGGCTCACCGCAACCTCTACCTCCTGGGTTCAAGCGATTCTCCTGCCTCAGCCTCCCGAGTAGCTAGGATTACAGGCATGCGCCACCATGCCCGGCTAATGTTGTATTTTTTCTTTCTTTCTTTCTTTTTTTTTTTTTTAGTACAGACGGGATTTCTCCATGTTGGTCAGGCTGGTCTCGAACTCCTGACCTCAGATTATCTGCCCACCTCGGCCTCCCAAAGTGCTGGGATTACAGGTGTGAGCCACCGTGCCTGGCCAAGACTTCCTTTTAAAGAGTAGTATACGGAAAAGGGGAAAAGAATAACTTTACAATGGAGAAACCTGGCAAACACTACCTCAGCCAGTGATCAAGGTTAACATCAACAGTGATAAGTCATGCTGACAGTATATACCCTTGATATGATCTGATGAGAATGGTACTTTAGTTCTGTGGTCTTCCTTTCAAAAACACATATGAAAAAAATAAAAAATAAAAATCAACAACAACAACTACTATATACATATGTACAGGAAAAAACCCATGAGGCTAATCATGAGAAAAACACTGGACAAATCCCAAAAGAGGGACATTCTACAATATCCCTCACCAGTACTCCTCCAAATTGTCAAGAACATAAAAAATAAAGAATATCAGAGAAATTATCACAGATAAGAGAAGAAGAAGAAGACCTGAAAACTAAATGTAAGTGTGGTATCCTGAATGAGATCCTGAAACAGAAAAATGATATAGGTAAAAACTAAGGAAATTTGAATAAACTATGAACTTGAGCTAATAATAATGTATCAATATCAGTTTATTCACTGTAACAAATACACCATAAAATGTAAATAAAAGGGGAAGCTATATGATAGGATATGTGTGTATTGGGGGGAGGGCATATGGAAACTCTTGTACCATCTTCTCAATTTTTCTGTAAATCTAAAACTGCTCTTAAAAACCCTGTTTAAAAAAATCCAATAGCTAACTGTAATGCCACCACAGTATTAACACTGTGAGATATATTTTATCAGTTTTGTTTTTCTTTATGTGCATGTGTATTCACATACCCAACAGGTTTAGTTTTTCTATTTTAGTCAAATGATAAACACATGTTCACCATAGAAAAATTAGAAAATAGAGACTTTTAAAACTTCTGTAATGCCATCACCCACAAATAAATGATTGCCATTTTGACATACAGCCTTCTATTTATCTATGTACTATTCCTTCATCACCCATTTCCTAATTCTTACATAAACATACTTCAATTTTATCACAAAGTTATTTTCTCTGAAAAATTCTCTCTGGTTCCCAAAGCAGGTTAAGTCTCTCTAATAGGCACTTAACATAGCTCCCTGTACTGCTCTTTCCTAGCGCTTATAACATTTGTAATCAAATGGTCAATTGAGAAATTAATCGTTATTAATGCCTGTCTTCCCACAAAAATGTAAGCTTCATATATTATTCATCGTAGTTTCCCCACCATGGTGCCTTAAACGCAGCAAGTATTCAATGAATAATAGCTGACTAAATGCATGAATACTACATGTACACAGTGAAGTAACAATATAGCTATTGGAAACTAAATGTATCCCTATGGGAAAATGTTCAGGATAGCTTAGTGAAAAATAAGATGTGGCCGGGAGCAGTGGCTCACACGTGTAATCCCAGCACTTTGGGAGGCTGAGGCAGGCAGATAACCTGAGGACGGGAGTTCGAGACCTGCCTGGCCGACATGGTGAAACCCCGTCTCTACTAAAAAATACAAAAATTAGCTGGGAGCGGTGGCATGCGCCTGTAGTCCCAGCTACTTAGGAGGCTGAGGCAGGAGAATTGCTTGAACTCGGGAGGTGGAGGTTGCAGTGAACTGAGATGGCACCACTGCACTCCAGCCTGGGCAACAGAGCAAGACTCTGTCTTAAATAAATAAATGAGATGCAAAACAATATGCACAGCAAATTCTCATTTTCTGTTTCAATAATAACAAAAGCTTACTATGTGCATAGAAAACAAATACAACAAAGAGTTCAAAATCGTTAGTCTGGGTGGGGAATTTCAGTAAGTTATTTCCTAGTGTACATATCCATCATGTTTCAATGTTTAGTAAGTATGCATTATTTTTATGAACGGAAAAATAAAGATAAAATATGCCTTCATTATGGAAAAATTAGAAAATAAAGGTAAATTCTTTTTTAAAAAACTAAACAACCTATTGTTATCAATCTCATTATACCAGACACAATCACAATGAATACTTCGGTATATTTCCTTTTCATTTGTACCTTGTACATTTATTTTTGTTTGACATGCTATAGGTAAATTTATATTTTGACTTTCATGTCTCATTTCATCCTGACAACTACCTTATCAGGGAGACAACCCTTGGCCACATTAGCAGCAGCACAAATGAATTGAATCATGAGTATGTGTTCCCAGAGCTGGTTAAAAACAGACAGAAGAATGGGGTCTCCTGACTCTCAGTCTTCCACTCCTCGTTAACCCTCACAGCTCAGCAACAAATTATCAAAGCTGAGATATCCTATGCACTGTAAAATGACCGAATTCAAATTGAACAGCTCTACAAGTTTAATCACTTTTATAATATTTCAAATGTTCATATAGTTAGGCAAATGTTTATTGAAGTCTTAGAAGGAAAGATATCTGTAATTATTAAAAAGAACACCAACCAGCGTAACTACTGATATACGTAACAATTTGGATAGATCTCAAGGGAATCATGTTGGGTGTAAAAAGCCAATCTAAAAGGCTATATACAAATACTGTATGATTCCATTTAAATAGCATTCTCAAAATGATGACATTTCAGAAATGGAGAGCAGATTAATGGTTGCCAGGGACCAGGAATTGGCAGGCGGAGGGAAGACTGACGGTAACTATAAAGGGGTTGCATAAGGGAGATCTTTGTAGGTATGGAACAGTTCTGTATCTTGACTATTTTGATAGTTAGACAAATCTACACAGGTAACAAAATTGCATGCATGCATGCATACACACACACATACACACACACACTAATGTATATAAACTAGTGAAATCTGAATAAGGTTTATGCATTATACCATTGTCAATTTTATGGTTTTGCTATTATAATATTGTTTTGCAAGATGTTATGATTGGGGGTAACTGGTGAAGAGTAGACAGGAGATCTCTGTATTATATTGGCAACTTCCTGTGAATATTTAACTTAAAAGTTTTCAAATGGGCAAAAAGGATAAATGACACAAAATCTCATAATTAATCCTTGCCAGAAACCCCTTACATTAGGGTTTCATAAATGTTCGATACACACAGTAATAAATGTATGGGAAGAAAAATTATACTACAGGGGAGAATTTCTAACATAGCTGTCAAACGACAGAGTGGGATCTCAGGCAGGCAGTGAGCTTCTCACTGGAGGTATGTGAACAGAGAGAATGATTTTCTGAAGAGGGATATGGTAAGAATGACTCATTAATTTGTAAGTGGGATGAAATACCTATTCTAATTCTTCTTTATTAATTTAGCAAACATGTGGCATAAGTAACACAAAACCCACTCACTCCCTTCCTAGCTTGCAATCATGCCAGATGCTAACAGATGACACCCCTCCTTACCAAATGTCCCCTACAATCCTCCTAATCCTCAACAGGTGCTTCAGGTAGCTACTACAGTCAGAGTTAGTATTTGCTTTCCTGAACCACGAACCACCTAACAATGTGGTCATTGTTCTACAAACTCTCTGAAGATGGCAAAAATATAAAATGCTAATTCAAAAGTAAAGCTTTGCCACACCTTGCACTAGAACCAAGAAGACAACCTAATAGGATCCAAAGAAGACTGCCTCCAGCTGTAACAATATTCATAATCATTATGATATAATACTTTGAAATTTAGTGATTACTCTGATCTAATGTCCTACTAGCACTTACCTTTTAAACTATTCTTACAGAAAAGGTGGAGAAATTATTCTGGTCTATAACAGGTGAAATTCTGGCAAATGGAAGGTAAGAAATAATTTGCCCCAAATGTAGTTTAAAAAACGAAAAAAAGCATGCCCAAGCAGCACTTACAAAACTCAAGGCTTTAAATCTTTTGAGTGATCTACAAACACCTTTTTTTAAAAAGGAGCAGAATTGTTGAAGAAAATCTCAAATATAAGGAAAAATAAGTGTATACTGATTATACTCATTATCTCTGAAGTAACCAAAGAGTTAATCACTGATTTTTGAAAGTTCTTAAACAAAAGAAAGTAAAGTAAACCAAAACTGATTGTAACTGCCAGACAGGAAATTTTTGTTGGATGCAGAGAAGATTCTAAGAGTGGCTTGTGATAATAATGGAAAAGGGCACTTTGGCTAATAGACAGACCTAGAACACTGAGATAAAAGGTTCTTTGAAGTGTTTTACTTTTTGATAGGTTTTAAGGAATAAGAACACCAACCACTTCAACTAGCCAATATATAAAATAAAAATATTGAATGTGGACCACTGTTTTCTAATTTTGTGCGCCATCAATCCCTCTTAAGTAGTTCTACCCTACAAGGCTATCTGTTCTAATGTTATAGACCTTCTAATACCAAATTTATAGACTAACCCATTTAAAGCAGAGCAAACTCACCGCTGTTTCTGGCAGTATCACTATGGATGATCTTTTACTCGTTCTTTGTTTACTTTCTTCATTTGCAAAGTGGGAAGCTGCTCCCAATGAAAAATTCGTTAAAAGGTCAACTACAAAGCAGAACCAACATGAGATTTTATTATAAATAACAAAATGCCTTCTTTGTAACAAAGATATTCTTGTGCTTTAAAATTTACTTTTGTTTTTCTCTTGGTAATCATCATTGAAATTGCTAATACACGATGTAAAAGTAAAGAGCTTCTGAAAGACTCTCCTAGGCAAAACTGGCTTCTTCCTTCAGTCACCTAGGATTTTTGGCCTTGTGACCTTAGTTTCTCTTTATTG